>NC_071525.1:694000-1038500 GCF_027887155.1 Malaclemys terrapin pileata | reverse complement strand
CGCGACTTCGCTGGACCCTTCTCCAGACGCTGCAGCTGGGATCCCCGCCCCCTGGGCCGCAGCTGGGAGCTGGGGAGGGAGGAATATTTGGGGCCAGACCAGCGGCTCAGTTCCCACTGGCAGGACCTGGCCAGTGGGTGTGGGGCAGGCCAGGCTGGGAGGGGTGTTGTGTGGGGACAAGGAGGCTGGGTACTGGGGTCTCACCCCTTTGTCCCCCCCTTGCCTTCAGGAAGCCTGGGCACCGACACGGAGGAGCGGCTGGTTGAGCACCTCCTGGACCCATCCCGCTACAACAAGCTGATCCGCCCGGCCACCAACGGCTCGGAGCTGGTGACCGTGCAGCTCATGGTGTCGCTGGCCCAGCTCATCAGTGTGGTGAGTTTGCTGGGTCTGTGGCACAGCGCGGGGTTCACACCTGCTGCCCTGGGCAGAGACCGAGTGCTGGAGGGGTGAAGGCACTTGGCATGGGGGGGGCTGTGCTGAGCGTAAGTCTCACGCCAGTCACGGGCTGCAAACACCCCCGTACAGGCACGCGTGTGTGTAGCCCCCTCGCACGGGGACACGCCAGTGCGTGTGCACCCCCGTGCGCAGGGAGACGCTGGCTCGCTGTGCACACTCGTGCATTTGCACGCAGGTATACACACGCACACGCTCAATGGCCTGCGTCTGGCCCAGCCAGCACAGGAGGCTCCGGCGCTGCTGGGGGGCGCTGGGGGCCGGGCTGCACCGCGTGGGGGGAGGGGGTGCGGTTTGACCTCTCCGAGCTCTCTCTGCCTGGCTGCCCCTGCCCATAGCGGCCAGCCCCAGCCCTGCCGTCTGCCCCCACGCCCTGCTGAGGGCTGGGCCTACCTCCCCGTTGTGCCCGACCCTGCTAACGCCGCCTCGGTCCTGTTTGCAGCACGAGCGGGAGCAGATCATGACGACCAACGTGTGGCTGACACAGGTGAGACGCCTGGCGTGGGGTAGGATGGGGGTCACCCCTTCCCCTGGACAGCTCACTCTGCCCCCACTGCGCTGCATCCCCCATACACCCTCCCCCCCAACTTCCTGCCTGCTCCAGAAACAAAGGGAGGGAGGGTCCCGACCCTACGCCGGACAGGAATCTCCCCCCAGCCACGCCCTGGCCTGAGGTCCAGGCCGCTTGCGGGGGCATGCAGGCACTCGGGTGGGGGGAGCGCCAGCCTGGGCGTCCCTCCCATCGCCCCAGAGCTGGGGCTGCAGAACCCGGGCCAGTTGGGTGGCAGAGGCAGGGCTGGGCAGAGCCGGTTGGGCGACAGGAGCAGGGCAGAGCTGGTTGGGCGGCAGGGGCAGGGGTAGGGGCTGGTTGGGCAGCAGGAGCAGGGCAGGGCCGGTTGGGTGGCAGGGGCCGGGTAGGGCCGGTTGGGCGGCAGGGCTGGTTGGGCAGCAGGGGAAGGGTGGGGCCGGTTGGGCGGCAGGGGAAGGGCCGGGCGGGGCCAGTTGGGCGGCAGGGGCAGGGCAGGGCCAGTTGGGTGGCAGGACCGGGCAGGGCTGGTTGGGCGGCAGGGGCTGGTTAGGGCTGGTTGGGCAGTGGGGGAAGGGCCGGTTGGGCGGCAGGGGCCAGGCAGGACCGGTTGGGCGGCAGGGGCTGGGAAGGGCTGGTTGGGCGGCAAGGGAAGGGCTGGTTGGGCGGCAGGGGAAGGGGCGGGCGGGACCGATTGGGCGGTGGGGGCTGGGCACGTCTGGTTGGGCGGCAGGGGAAGGGCTGGTTGGGCGGCAGGGGAAGGGGCAGGCGGGACCGGTTGGGCGGCAGGGGAAGGGCCGGTTGGGCGGCAGGGGAAGGGCCAGTTGGGCGGCAGGGGAAGGGGCAGGCGGGACCGGTTGGGCGGCAGGGGCTGGGCAGGGCCGGTTGGGCGGCAGGGGCCGGGCAGGGCCGGTTGGGCGGCAGGGGAAGGGCTGGTTGGGCGGCAGGGGCTGGGCAGGGCCGGTTGGGCGGCAGGGGAAGGGCTGGTTGGGCGGCAGGGGCTGGGCAGGGCCGGTTGGGCGGCAGGGGAAGGGCTGGTTGGGCGGCAGGGGCTGGGCAGGGCCGGTTGGGCGGCAGGGGAAGGGCTGGGCAGGTGCTGAGGCCCTGCCGTGCTCTCCGCAGGAGTGGGAGGATTACCGCCTCACCTGGAAGCCAGGGGACTTTGACAACATGCGGAAGGTGCGCCTGCCCTCCAAGCACATCTGGCTGCCGGACGTCGTCCTCTACAACAAGTAGGTGCCACTGTCCCCGTCCCCCAGCAGCTCCAGCCTCTATCCCAGCCTCTGGGCCCACTCGCTTTGGCTGAGGGTCCTGCCCAGAGCGGGCTTGGTCTGATCTGTGGGGGAACCTCAGGGGTGGGACGCGGGTCCCCTGTGGGAAGAGGCAACATCTTGTTCCCCCGCTCTCAGCCGTGCCAGATCCCAGCAGCTCCACCCAGACCCACAGAGGAGCTGTTCCTGCCCCACCCCCAGGAGCTGGGAACCCAGTTGGGTGTTTTCCACCCCTACCCTCAGCTCCCGGCGGCTGCTGCCCGGGGGGATGGAGCCCGGCTCCACTGGGCTGGTGGGCAGAACAGTCCTGGTGGGGCGTGAGATCCCTGCCGCCTGACGGCCCTTCTCCTGCTCCCCAGTGCCGACGGGATGTACGAGGTCTCCTTCTACTCCAACGCGGTGGTCTCCTACGACGGCAGCATCTTCTGGCTGCCCCCGGCCATCTACAAGAGCGCCTGCAAGATCGAGGTCAAGCACTTCCCCTTCGACCAGCAGAACTGCACCATGAAGTTCCGCTCCTGGACCTACGACCGGACGGAGATCGACCTGGTGTTGAAGAGCGACGTGGCCAGCCTGGACGACTTCACGCCCAGCGGCGAGTGGGACATCATCGCCCTGCCGGGGCGGCGGAACGAGAACCCTGACGACTCCACCTACGTGGACATCACCTACGACTTCATCATCCGCCGCAAGCCGCTCTTCTACACCATCAACCTCATCATCCCCTGCATCCTCATCACCTCACTGGCCATCCTGGTCTTCTACCTGCCCTCCGACTGCGGTGAGAAGATGACACTCTGCATCTCCGTGTTGCTGGCCCTCACCGTCTTCCTGCTGCTCATCTCCAAGATCGTGCCGCCCACCTCGCTGGACGTGCCGCTGGTGGGCAAGTACCTGATGTTCACCATGGTGCTGGTGACCTTCTCCATCGTCACCAGCGTGTGTGTGCTCAACGTGCACCACCGCTCGCCCACCACCCACACCATGCCGCCCTGGGTCAAGGTGGTCTTCCTGGACAAGCTGCCCACCGTCCTCTTCATGAAGCAGCCGCGCCAGAACTGTGCCCGCCAGCGGCTGCGCCAGCGCCGGCAGAACCAGGAGCGGGCTAGCAGCAGCTTCTACCTGCGGGAGAGCGCCCGCTCCTGCACCTGCTTTGCCAACCAGGCCACCATCCAGAAGTTCGGTGCGGGGGGCGGCCGGCAGTTCACCGAGGCGGCTGACAGCGCCAATGGCTACCGGGAGCGGCAGGGGCAGGCCCCGGCGCCCAGCCAGCAGTGCTGCTGTGGGGTGGAGGAGGCGGTGGATGGGGTGCGCTTCATCGCAGACCACATGAGGAGCGAGGACGACGACCAGAGCGTGAGTCGGGGGAGCTGGCGGAGGCAGAGAGGGAAGGTTTGGGGCGGGAGGGTGTGCAAGGGGGAATGGACACGTCTGTGTGCTGGTGCACAATCACCCATGGAAGGCTGCGTGTGTGTACGTGGTGCACACACAGCCGGGATTGTGTGCAGGCGGCTGTGTGCAAGCCGGTGTGTGTGTGTGTGTGTGTGTGTATACAAAAGCACACGTGTCCCTGGCACTGCCCGCCCCATCCCTGTGCATGTTGGTTTCTTTTGCTGGCCCCGCTGCTGGCCAGGGGCTCTGCTCCGTGGCGGTGTGAAGTGTTACCTGGGCACATGCGTGGCCACGGAGGGTGGGCTCAGGCCTGAGCATGGACCAGTCCTGCCTCAGACGTGCTGGGCTCCCTCTGCCCCCTTTGCTGCCGAGCCTGGGGCAGAGACAGCATGGTAAACCCACCTGCTCAGAGCAGGTCTCTGCACCGGCCTCTCCCCAGCTGTGATGGGCAACGTTCATCCCTGGAGTCAGCCAAGGTCCCCCAGGGAGGTGGTGAAAGCGCTGTGCCCCCAGCCCGCAGTGTCACGGTACCCCAGGCAGTACAACAGCCTCCTTCGACTCCCGCGCCTGGTGCTCAGCAGGGTGGACCCTCTGCCCTGGGGTACAGGGGAGACCCCCCAACTTCCACCCCTCTGCGGGGGAGGGGGTGTCAACCATAATTCACCTAAAGGTTTGCACAGGAGCACTGCCAAATTCTCACGAGCCCTGCAGGGACCATCAGCGCGGTGTGCCCACGCCCCGGTCCCCTGCTGTGCTGTGCTTGGGGGCCTGGAGGGAGGCGACCCGGGCAGGGCGCAGCTTTAGTGCCAAGGGGGCGGCAGTCGGAGCTTCCCTCTCCTCCCAGCCCGGCCTGCAGGACTGGCGGGAAGGCGCCGGCCCTGAGCTCTCAACGCAAATGGCAAGGTCCAAAATCAATATCCTCCTTCTGCTCGGCTGGGCCCCGTGGAAAGCCCATGAAATATTCATGGGAGATGCAGGCAGGGGGCAGGGAAGCTGGCTGTGTCTGTGGGGTTCCTGCCAACACCCAGAGGGTGGGGGCTTCTGAAATGCAAATATGCCAAGTGCCGGGGTAACCCTGCGGCTGGATTCCAGCAGGCCCAGCCCCTCGCCCCCCATCCCTTCCTCCTGGGCCTTGCCAGACTGTCAGCACCTGCCCCAGCCAGGCCCTGCTTTCGGAGTTGCTATAGTAACCAGAACTGTCTCATAGGAGAGCAGCCCAGGACTTGGGCAGCACCGGGAGGCTGCAGGTTTTGGATGAGGGGTGGGCGGGAGAGATCCAGGGAGGGGCCCAGCTCAGAGGGGCTCCGGCCCACGTCGCAGCACGGTGCCTAGTCTGAGATTCGGGGAGTCGGGGAGACGCGGGCGGGGCGGGCCTGGCCTGGCCGGGGAGCTCTAGGCCCCTGTGGCTTTGCAAGGGGAGGTGGGATTGAGACGAGCAGAGCCGCGTGTACGAGGGTAGCCCAGGGGCGCGTGCGCTGCAGGTGGGGAGCGTGGGGCGTTGGCAGAGCGGTGGGGGGGATGCCAGCGCAGCCCTTGCTGTGTAGCCCACGGGGCGAGTTCCACATTCCTGGAACGATCCCTACTTTACAGAGGGGACCAGAGAGGCCTCCGCAGGGGAAGTCACTGCCTGGAAGTCACGTGGCAGGTCCAGGGCAGAGGTGGCCGTGCCCAGAGCTACCCAGCGCTGAGGCCACCTGCTCCTGCCACGTGGCTGCACTGTCTCCGCCTGGGCCTGGCTCGCCGTTAGCCAGGGCACGCAGCTCGGCCTCCCTTAGCACAAATCCAGCCCAGGGGAGGAAGCTGCCGGTCCCAGGGCCTGGTGGAAGTGAAGGTGAATGGCGGTTACCGGGCTCCTCTCCGCCCTGCCTCCAGCACATGCTGATTTTCGGGTCTTGCCGCGATCTCTAGGCAGCGGAATTAATTCGGTCCCTGCCTGTCCCTCCTCCAAGCTGCGTGGAGGTCCCATCTGTCGCGTCCCAGCCAGGCTCCCTGCGAAGCCGATGCTGTTGGCCAAGGATAGCAATGAGAGCAAGACTCAGGCATGAAACTGCTCCCTCCCAGACCCATAGCAAGAGGGGCAAGTGGCACAGAACAGGAGCGCCTGGCCAGGCCTAAATGCTGCCGTACGGGCAGGGGCGAGACAGGCAGCTTGCACGGATGGGGAGGGAGCCGAGTTCAGATCCCCCTGTGGGGCAGCATGTTGTGCATCTGCTGCTGACCCGCCCAAGCCCCACCAGATGGAGAGGTGCCCAGATACCATAGTGATGGGGGCACCAGAGAGGCCCCGGATCCACGGGCTGACGTGCGAGCTTTCTGAGAGAGGAGTGGGCGATCAGACACAGAAGGGAGATCGCTCTCGGGGCCGTTCCTCCCTCTCCCGCCCACGGGCAGGGCAGTGACACAGACAAAGGGCTCTTTGGGGCCCGATTCACTCCTCCCAGGAGTCCTGACGCCCAGGTCCACACGCTGCCCTGGGCCGCCCGCTCCCGGCCCAGGCTTCGTGGGAGCGAGACTGACACAGCACCTTCCAGGTGCTCCCGGAGCGCGTCTCTCCCGGTCTCGTTTAACCTGTTCCTGGCCGCACAGGGCTGCGCTCTGGGCCCATTCCTGGGGCTGAGTCTCTGTGTTAACCCAGCTGTGGCCTGCCGGGCAGAGTCTGAGGCCATCCCTGCAGCAGCTGGCTCGGAAGCAGAGGGGACAAGTGTCACCGAGTGTGGGGGGACACAAGGCCCTGCACCCCCGGCTTCCTGCGATTCCCCATGACTCTCAGCCAGCCAGTAAAGTAGAAGGTTTATTTCGAAGACAGGAACACAGTCCAAGACAGGTCTTGCAGGCACAGACAACAGGACCCCTTTAGTTAGGTCCATCTTGGGGTCCCAGGAGCACCACAGCCCCATTGGGGGAGGGGGGGGGCAGAGACCCATCTGGGTTTCCTCCATTACCAGCCAGCTCCTGAAACTCTCCCTCCCCCCGCGTCTCCTCCCCCAGCCTTTCTCCTGGGCAAAGGTGGCACCTGGCCTCTAACCCCTTCCTGGGTTCTCATGTTACATGCTCAGGTATCTTCCCTTGGCCAATCTCCCATCCCCCCATGCAGACCATCCTAGCCACACTCCCCTGCCTTCCCAGCCAACACTCCCCACTCCGCATTCAAAGGCCACATTAAGAACAGTCCCAGTTCGTCACAACAAGCCAGCCCGGGGGCAGCAGGCCTGGCCCCTGGTGCTGCTGCTGGGCTCGGGGGCCCAGGTGGGTTGATGGGGAAGGAGGTTTGGCAGGAGCGAGGGCGGAGGCTGGACTAGCACCATGTAAGCGCCCTGTCCTCGAGCCTCTGCCTTGATGGGATTGACGCTCCTCAACCACACGCAGCTCGGCCCTGGCCCCATTTCCTCGCGCCGCCTTGGGTCAGTGTGTGGGGCGGGGTGGGCGGCCGTGCCCCGGATTCTGAACAGGCCGTCTCCTTCCAGGTGAGCGAGGACTGGAAATACGTGGCCATGGTGATCGACCGCCTCTTCCTGTGGATCTTCGTCTTCGTCTGCGTCTTCGGGACCATCGGCATGTTCCTCCAGCCGCTGTTCCAGAACTACGCCACCACCTCCCTGCTGCAGCTCAACCACGGCCCGCCCAGCTCCAAATAGGGCTGGGGGACGGCCGGCAGCCCTGCCCCGTGCGCGTGGAGCCATCACCCCACGACAAAGACAGGGGCCTGGCGCGCGTGACTGGAGCACGCAGGCCCGGGGGAGTCCGGGGAGGGGGGTCTCAGGGCCTTGCTGCTGTTTTCAGTCCTGGCTCCCGCTGCTGGGGGGGGAGGGGGCACGTCCGCCCCATTGAGAGCAAAGCCCCAGGAGCTGATGGAGGAGACAGGCCGGGAGCAGCTCGAGGTGCCCCGGCCCTTCCTGGGAGGGACAGCACTGCTCCAGCAACTGCGCTTGGGGGTCAAGGAGGGCTTCCCTCCCCCCAGATAGATTAGCAAGGCCAAACAGTCCCCACAGTAGTGCGGCATGAGCGAAGCGGGGCCGTGGATCTCTGCCAGGTGCATGCGGCCAGGGGCAGGGCTGGCTGGGGGTGAACATGCCCCAGAAACGTCCTCTGGACTGAGCCCAGAGCCCGTCACTGCATTCAGCCAACTGTGTCCCTGGAAGCTCGGGAGGGTGGGGGGCGCTGCCCGGGGCAGCCTCAGATGTCCGCTGCTGCTTCCAATGTCACCGCAGCCCAATAAATAATCACACGGACTCGGGGGGAGGGGGAATTTGTTTAAAACTTGGTTTAATTTGACCCCCTTTTTATTTCTAAGCCACCCTCATCATGGGGCGCCCCAGAGCAGGGGAGAGGCAGGGCCGGGAGGGCACAAGGGCTGCAGATCTCCAGGTGGGCTGGGAACTTTAACACGGGGGAAGAGCAGCGTCCCTGTCTCGTTGTGATTTACACACTTAACACCAGAGCGCACGTGGGGCCACTGCACCTGGCCATGCCCCGGCGAGGGCTCTTGTGCCACCGCAGATCACGCTCGGGCTGCACCAGGCTGCTGCGTCAGTGCCAATGCCGGTGGAAGATGTCAGTGAAACACGGGCGCGAACGTGCAGCAAAGCTGGATTCCACCAGCGTCCTAGAGGGTGTTAAAGTGCCACGTGCTGCGAAGCGGCGCACGGGGCAAAGGGGAGCCAGGTTCAGCTGATGCCACTGGGACTCCCGTGGAGCGAGAGTGATTATTACAGCCACGAGCCAGCTCGATCGAGATCCTTGCAGACACACCCAGGAGTCGCCCGTGGCCCCAGTTTCCCTCTGCAAGACTCCGAGGGTGGCTTGTCAGATCTCAGTATTACTATCAGTCCGTGGGTGAAAGCTCCCACTGCCTGTTCCTTCTGCCAGAGCCCTAGGGCCGTCCCCTCCCGGGTTCCAGCTCTGCGGGGGGCGAGAGGCAGCAGATACAGCCGCAGCTCGATTAGGAACCATGTCCAGGCCCCTGGCTGGTGCCCTGGAGCGGATGTGGGGTGGAGGGAGATGGACAGTGCATGTGCAGAATGGAAACCCAAGGCCAGTGCCGCAGTCCCTGGGCAGGCAAGAATTTGCCTCCCCGGGGGAAATTTGAAATCAAGCATCTCCTATAAATAGCGCTAATCCTCCAGGCTGTGTGGAAGGGCAGCACGGAGCAGAGGGACAGACTGAGCACATCCCGCTGCTGCAAGTCTTGCTCCGTAAACAATCCCAGCCAGTCATTTCTCAGCTTTCCCTCCAGCCAGGCATAGAGGGTCCCGGCCTGCTCCCGAAGGGCCAGCCGCTGGTAAATGGCCACTTACACTGCACCCGCTTTGCCCTCCAGGGGGAGCGGGACTAGATTTGAGGGGTATTTCAAATCTAAAGCTGGTTGAGGCTGGAACTGCCGTGGCAGATGAGCCCCCGCGGGCCGGAGACCACTGGGCGGTCAGGATCACGGTCCCACCCCCTGACCGCTCAGCCCCGGGCTCTGCCGCAGAGCAGATCAGGCACAAACCCGTTCCTGCCTTTGCCCGGTGGTAGAATCCGAAGTCTTGGGGCTCAGCCGGAGCAGAGCTCTGCGGTGCCAGCCTAGCGGTCGGGGGCGGGATGGCTCAGAGCGGGAATCCAGCCCCACCTCCGGCTGCAGCACAGCGCCTTGGCCCACGCCGGGAGAGAGACGGCAGCGGCACTAGGCAGCCAGGTGGGATGCTGCCTCCATGTGCCCTAGACTGGATGCACGAAGGCAGCTCCCGTTCTCTGCCTACTCCCGCCCCTTTGCTTTAAACGGCGGATCAGTCACGCTGTTGGGTTCTACTTCTAACTCCCCCCTCCCGCCCCCCAGACACGGGAGGGGGCAGTACCAAGTCTTTACTCACCGGGTGCGTAACAGGGTCCCTTCATACCATGCAATGGGCGGCGGGCAGGGTGAGCTCTGCTCGGGCAGCAGCTGGGCGCTTCGAAGGAGTCTCTTTAGCCCCTTTGCATCATGTTTTCACCGAGTCATTTTCAAGTCCCCCTTTACTTAGCTGTGAAGGCACCTGGTTTCCCAGTGGTTAGTGGGACCCCATTAAAAATACAAGAGTGGCTGCTGGGCGGCCACGAGGCAAAACCCTACGGCAGAGCAATAGCCGTGGGCCCTGCAGGGGGGTTGAGTGACACCTGCTCCAGTTGGCTGGGACCAGGAGACCCAGATGTCAGCCGAGTTTTGCTGTTTTCCTTGGTTTTCAAAATGGCCTAAGCGTCCATCCCTGGCACTACACCTTGCACGGCTGGTCACCAGCATCTCCGTGCTGCTCCGAGCAAAGCGAGAGCCAACGGTGCTCCAGGCCGGGGTCTGTTTCGAAGGGGGGCTGTAACTGTTCTGACATGTAATAAAACCGCTCTTGGGCAGGACAGTCTGTGTCTTAAAAAAGCTTGAGCTCAAATGGAACAGGAACCTGGGCTACGGGGCTGCGCTGGGCAGATGCTGCCCTCCCCAGGAAGGTCAGTCAGCCACGGCACCTCGTGGAGACGTCTTTGAGCGGAGCACGTTAGCAGCACTATGAAACCCACAGAGCTGCGACTCACACGGTCAGAGCTGTCTGGCCAAGGGAGCTCCTTCAAGTCTAGCTGGGGGGCTGCCTGACAAGGCTCCATGCCCCAAGGGCCCTGGGCTCGCCCACTGGCCCTGCTCTGGGAGTTAGAGAATTACTCCCCTCCTCACCCGGAGAGGGAAGCCCAACTCCTCAGCCAATCCCCAAGGCAGCCGGGCAAGTTTAGGGTCAGATTGTTAATGTGGAGGGCGATTAGCCACTGGAACCAGGGGAGAGGTGGAGTCGATCTGCTGAGGGCTTCGGATCCAGCTTGCCATGCGTTAGCCAGACACAAGTCACAGGGCGCAATATGGGAGCACGGGGGTGAAACTGCCTGGCCTGGGTCACCCAGGAGGTCAGACTGGATGATCCGATGATCCCTTCTGGCCTTTAAATCTATGAATCGCCAACTGTCTCCCCTTTTTGGGGGGGGTGGAGGGGTTATTCCCTTGCTTCAGCACAGCTGGGGCTATGTAGGTAAGTACCCAGGGATGGACAGAAGGTGCCCCTAGCTCCAGGCATGGCAGAGCAAGTCACTTCAGAAGTCACTTGAGAACTTTGAGGGGGGAGAGATTGAACCTGCCCCTGCAGAGCTGCTGCTCAACACAGACCCGCCATCCAGGGGCAGAGCCCCACCTGGTTATGAAATCCGTGCGGGACATGGTGCAGCCGTCAGCACTTGTCCAGCTGACGATCAAATAACCCCCCTTTCCCTTCTGAGCGACTCCATCTCCATGCTCGCTGCCATTTAAATTAACACCAGCTTTGGCCCCACTGTTCGTGTCCCAGGAATTAAAAGAACCCACAGAGCGGAGCTGTCTAACAATACAGAATTTTTTTTTATTTTTATGCGGAATGTTAGGACTTAATTTCATCGATACCGAGGGGCACTTAAAAGCAGACTTACAAAAATTAAAATAAAATAAAAAGGAGGGTTACAGTTCTCCCATGAATAAATTTACATTTGTTTCCATTCAGCTCTCCAGAGCCAGTGCGACAAGAGAAGGAATCCGACATGACAGAAAAGAAAGGGGGCGGGGGTAGGACGAGTTTGCAGGAGACAGTCCCCAAATGATGCACGGCGGGAATTGCTCCGACGCGCTGACAGTGCAACGAATTACAAATAAAATAAATGGGGGCGGGGTGGAGACGGCACAAGGAGATGCCAGAACTGTGGAGTAGGAACAGGTCTGGGTTTCTCTTTAATGACTTCAGAGGGGCAGCCCGCCCCCTGACCTTGCCCCCAGCCTCCCGCACTGCAACGTACACCCCGCGCAGCACTTGACTGCTCACAGCGCCACTCAATTCGCCCCTTCCCCCAGGGCCAGGCTAACCCAGACTAGCTTCTGACAAAGCCCAGGCCAGCTCAGGCCAAACGCAACCGACCTCTGGAGCAAGCTGATCCTGTAACCTGGGGCCTGGGATTCTAGGCAGGCTGGATGGGATTTGCTGGCCCCGATAGCCCAGTGCCGGCAAGCAGCCCCACGACCCCCATTCCCCAGGGCAGCCCAGACACAGGCCTGCAGAGAGGGCAGGCGGGAGCACAGCCACCAATCTGCGTTCCCAACACAGACAGAACCTGCCTTAGATCCCATCACCCACGAAGGAGTCTTAGATTCCTGCAAACAACCAAGAGGAGAGGCTGGCTGGGCCCGAGGCCTGTAGACAAGATAAAATTCATGACCGTTTCAAGGCACGGTTTAAAAACAGAGGCCAGGCTCGAAAAGATCCCTGGTCCCATTTCAGTAAAAGGGGCTGTGCTGCAGCCGAACCAGCCATGGGCTAGTCATGAAACTGGTCCGAAGGGGTGTCTGGGGTGAGGAAGAAACGCTCCACTTCACTGACGTGCATCTTAAAGTGGTGTCACCCTACCTGGCAAGTCTGGGGCACCCCACCCTCGGGTGCCACTCGCCCCCCTCGCAGGGGGAAGTGTCAGGCAGGGTTTTAGAATGGCCCATCTCAGCAGGACTCCAGAAATCAAGCCCCAACCCTCATAATCAACAGGGTATGTCAGACGAGGCTACCACGCCAAAGCCAGGAATATGCCTGCTAACTATGGGGATCTAGATCAGGTAGTACATGCAATCTGCCACTAGCCCTGAACCCCACCCGGCTTCTGCTATGCCCTACAGGCAGATCCCAGAATTAAATAGCAGCTGCAAGAGATCACCTTGTCTTCAAACCGATTTGTGCCCACCCAGCAGGACTGCTGGGAAGGAAAAGTCCCGGGGAGTTTTGCCAATAGCTGCAGGAATCATCTTGCAAATCAGAGGGAAGTGTTTCGGGAGAGGGTAAGACGCTGGGAAGTACACACATACTGTTTAAAGGGATCCAATCGAGACAATGCATCTGACAAGCGAAAAGCTGCGTTCCCCCCAACTGCTGTGATGAAGGGACACGGGAGCGGGCTCACCTGTGGTTTCATTTAAACGTGTGGACAGTGTGGATTCTCTTGTGTGCTGAGTGTACACTCACGTAGAAAGAATGCAATCTGAACACGGGAGTCCCTCCCAGCAGAATCAACGTGTACTGCCAGGATAACCAAAAGGAGGAGAGACCCAGGGGAAATCCACAATCCTACTCAACATTCCTGGCTCCATTTAAAAAAATCAAAAAAAGAAAACCAAAGGAACACACAGACACACACACAGAGGGCAGCTTGTTACGCCTCAGCGAGAGAGAAGTTCTCCTCTTCCTGGGGTTTGCAGATCCAACTCCCATAGCTCATCTCCTCCAGCGCCCTGAAGAAGTGCCGCTTGGCTCCCTGGTAGGCCCCGGCTGCCTCCTTGGCATCTGAGTACAGCGCAAGGCTCTGCAGGTCTTTGCGGTCAGCCTTGGCACAGAGCTGCTGGAACAGAGCGAACATGCTCCTCTTGGACACGCGGGACACCTCTAGCTTTGGTCTGGAAAGGGGAAGAACACGAACAGAATGAGAACCCCAGGGAATGGCACGGGGCCACGGGGGCAAACAGCAGCTGGGGATGTAGGGCGTGGTCCTGCAATCAGATCCATGTGGGCAGAGTCTTATGGCAGGATCAGGGCTGTAACAACGAGCAAAGCGATGTAGCAGCCGGGATCTCCCAGTGCTACGCACACAGCAGCCACGCCTTGCAGTTCCCGGGGATACCCTCGCACGTGGGCAGAAGGGTAGTGGCCACCAGAGATCACCAGCAGAGTCAGGAATAGAACTTAGTTGGCCCATGTGTGGACAGGGCGCTCTCTGGGGCAGCGACTGCCTTTTGCTCTGTGCCTGTTCAGCACAATGGGGCCCCCGCCTATTGGCGCCTACACAGGCCTGGACCACAACCGACAAGAACGTTTCACAGGGAAAATCTGCCTCCAAACTTATCTAAACGTTTCTACTCTAGCAACAACGAGCGGCTGCCGCAGTGAAAGCACAGCGCTCCTCCCCTTGCGCGCCATGGCTTCCGTTGGACTTGTCGGCGTGCTCTGGCTACCGGGGCTGGGAAACGAAGGCCCCACTGGCAGGACTGCTCTGAGCGTGGGAGCGATTGGAGCAGTGTGCCCAGTGACTGAGACCAGCTGTTCTGATTGCAATGAATCCCTGTTTTAGCTGGGGTTGGGGCTCTAGTCCGCCAGGTCCTCCCACACCGCAGGAACAGCACGGAGAACCGGCCCCTTCACAAGCCCCCCTAGAGCCAGCCTCTGGCAAGGTGATCGTTCCCCTTTATTCAACATTGGTGAGGCCTCATCTGGAATACTGTGTCCAGTTTTGGGCCCCACACTATAAGAAGGATGTGGAAAAATTGGAAAGAGTCCAACAGAGGGCAACAAAAATGATTAGGGGTCTGGAGCACATGACTTATGAGGCGAGGCTGAGGGAACTGGGATTGTTTAGTCTGCAGAAGAGAAGAATGAGGGGGGATTTGATAGCTGCTTTCAACTACCTGAAGGGGGGTTCCAAAGAGGATGGAGCTCGGCTGTTCTCAGTGGTGGCAGATGATAGAACAAGGAGCAATGGTCTCAAGTTGCAGTGGGGGAGGTCCAGGTTGGATATTAGGAAACACTATTTCACTAGGAGGATGGTGAAACACTGGAATGCGTTACCTAGGGAGGTGGTGGAGTCTCCTTCCTTGGAGGTTTTTAAGGCCCGGCTTGACAAAGCCCTGGCTGGGATGATTTAGTTGGGTATTGGTCCTGCTTTGAGCAGGGGGTTGGACTAGATACCTCCTGAGGTCCCTTCCAACCCTGAGATTCTATGATTCTATGAAGGGTTCAAAACTCTTCACTTACCCGTCTACTTTGCCTTTTGTGCCATCCAAGACTTCCACCTCGCTTTCGTCGGCAAGACACCAGTTCACACTCGACTCCTTGGTCTTGCCCGTCTGCCTGGCGGAGTCGTACACGCTAACTCTCCCCACCTAGATGGCCAGAGGGAGACAAGAGGTTGGCCCAGCAGACTGTGTGGCACATGCACACAGCTGGGAGGGGTGCATGGTTCTCAGCACTGGTAGACAGGTAATGCAGCTGAACCCTCTCACCTGTGGCCCCCACTAGCGACCTGCCAGCTGGAGTGCCCAGCAATTGCGTTGCATTCTGGCTCCCCCCACCGGCAAAGCATTTATTATGTTTCTCAATCTCAGCTACGCCACGCTCCCCAATTCAAAGATCGCCCCGTGACAGCCCCTCGAGAGACGGGTTAGACCTGGCATGCATGGAATCCGGAGAGACCACTGAGTCATGCCCAAGCACCATCGTGCGCACAAAGGTCTCATTAACCATTCACACTTGGCCAGATGTGGCAGTGGGCTGAAAGACAGGGAAGCCCAGAACCAGCCACTATGATCGCTCTGTCCTGAACCGGGTCGCTGGGCCCACAAATACCAGAAGGAAGTTAAACTTTCCTGCTACAGCGGGAAGGTGGCAGGTCACTGAGCATTAACCTTCCGGCAGGCAGTCTACCAAGTCACACTAATACAGAATGCACCAATGCAGACGGCTGGACCCTTGTGCGGAGAGGAGAGAATGGAAACATTGAGAGCTGCCAAGCCTACAGTACCTCGGGATGTTTAACACGATACGGAGCCTGGAGACCTGCTTCAAACGTGCTCCCGTCTCTCGACATGCGGCAGCAGATTGCACGTGTCAGGTGACCCTGGCTGAATAGGTAACCTGGAAAAAGACACACGCAGGCATTAGGAAACAGAGCAGCTGCATTGTTAATGGGCAGGCAGAAATCTGAGAAGATGCACCGCTCTGCTCAGAAAGCCGGAGGCGGAAAAGTTCAGGACAGCAATTTTCCTATCACTAGACACGTCCTTGGTCATTAACACATGAAGGGTTCAGTTTTACAGATTGCAACATTTGTGGCCATAAAACATTTACAGGCAACTTCTGTCTCCCCCCTCGTCCTCACACATCCAAACCGAGAGCCAAGGAGAAAATCCCCACGTATCCCTGTGGTTAAAATCCACAAGGTCCCATGTGTTTCCTATTGGTGCAGCTCTGCTGGAATCAACATTTTAGCCTTCGGTTCCCACGCCCCCCACTGAATCTCTTTTCCATTACTGCAGTAAGGAGGTTATCTGGCCCTTGGTGTTCGCAGCCCAGCCCCTGAATGCACTGAGTGCGCACAGGGTTTCGTACCGAGCGTAACGGAGCTGAGGTACACTGGCTGCATGAAATGCGACAGCAGCGCCCCCTGCAGGCCAAGCACATTCCAGCGCAGGATTTTGTCGCTGCAGGACATGGTGCGCAGCCTCTCCCCATGCTGGATCCCATCCCACGTGGGCACAATGTCACTCGACTCCACGGGAATGGTGCCTTCCCCTGCAGGAGAGGAGAGGAAAGGGAATTAGCAAGGAGCCAGCCAGCCCACACGGCTACAAACCCCCCTTCCACCAAGGGCGCATGCCACGCTCCACGAGCTCCCTGAAGCGAACATGCCCACCTCTGAGACGGCACGACCCCACGCTGACAGAGGACAACATGCTCCTGCACCCAGTGCCCTGCTGCCGGGTTCTGCTGGGCAATCTCTCGCACCAAGCAGAGAGAGAGCTGGGTAGACTAGAGAGAGGCAGGTTTTCACATGGCTGAAGCCCAATTAGCTCGCGCTTGCAAAGGAGGTCAGTGCCACATGAGCGTGGGTGCTGGATTCAGACAAAAGCACGGAGGGCGGAGCGTGACTTTCCACCTACACAGCCCCTTGCCCGCCCCTTTCACCCATCCTCCGACCCTCTCGGCCTTCGCACACTTGATCCTCAGGCAGCAACAAGCACAAACGGGAGAAAGGCCTGCAGGACATCAATTCTCCAGCGCCTAACCCCGCGAGGGCTCAGACTCCCGGGGATACACGCCAGCTCCCCTCTCCCACCTCCTGCAGCTCTCTGTCCGACACAGGAGAGCGGAGAGTGTGGTCCTTTCCTAGAGAGGTAGCTGCCAAACTCCTAGCCTTTGGCCCCAGGGCTCTGATTCTCCCGATCACACTACCACGTGGAAGAGCTTAATGGAGCTAAGCCCCCCATCTGGCCAGGGGTTACCAGCAGGGAGCACTTCCCGCAGCGGATCCTCCGTGTGACTGGAAGATACAGACGCCAGCATTCTCGGCGCTGCAGCATGCTCGGCGCGAGGGCTCTTGAGGCTTTGCAAGACTCACCATTCTCCACCTTGGTGCGCAGTTTACCCTGCTTGGGATTCTCAAAGAGAGGCTGATGCTGGCTCTGCCCCGCTGTGCTTGCCTGGTCACTGCAGGATTTATCGAAGAGGGCCCCGTCTCCACACGGCGCCGTGCTAGAACCAAACCAACAGCCCCCGCTGAGTTAGCGTAAACCCAAAGGACATGGAAATAACGCAGGCTATGCCAGACTCCTATGCTGGCACGACCGTTACTGCACCAGGGGAGTTTGTTAGTGAGGTTTGCTCTAGTCACTTCCACTCCAGACCTGTCTATACGTGCGGCTTTACCTTTACTTCCCTAGCTCCCGGGGTGTGGGAGGAGAAATACATTACAGATGTAAAGCCCTTTGAATGCTATAGAAGAGCAAGGGATCATCAGCATCATTCCATGACAGCGTGCACCATGCAGCCCTCTCAGAAAGGCACTGCAACCCCTGCTATCCAGCACTCAAGCCTATCGGTACATGGGGACTGGGAAGGTCAGGGGAGAGCCTGGGGCTCATGCCCATCAGAAGACACAGATCAGCTGGGGTAGATTAATGGGGCAGCCCCAGTAAAGGTTAGCAGCGCTCTGCGCCGTGCAGACCTGACGTAGAGGTGAAAGGTAACGTCGTCTTTTATTTTGAGCCTGTTTTCTCCTGCTGACTCAAATATGCTCTGTTCTGTGGAGGAGGGATCGGCGGGATTGTACTTCATCAGCTCGCTGTAGAGAAACCTGGAAACAAACACGCTGGGTCAGAGGATGGCCTCGTTCCAGAGATCAGAACCACCCCAACCCCACACGTGACCAGGACAGGCAGTGCCCCAACTGCTGTCTCTGTTGAAGGTGGAAAAGAGCTTCAGTGAAACACGTGATGTGGTTAGCTGTGTCTGTCGGTTTGGGCGCATGAGGGCGGAAAACCCAGGAGAGGTTTCAGCCCAGAAGCCAAGGGCTGACCAGGTAACAGAGATCAAAATCCTGGCAGGTCAGTGGAGAGGGATACTTGTAGGAGAGTACGGGACGCTTACCCGGTTGCTGCTTGCATGTACTCATCCTGCGGGGAAGACAACGCCAAGACTGCCACGCTAGCAGCTTTCCTCAGCACAAAGTTCACTTAAGATGACACAGTCCCAGGGAGGGCTGAGCGCTGGCAGTATCATTTGTAAACCAGTCCTGCGGCTGTACGACCACTGGCCCTTTTATAGCTACTTTGGTCCAAGCGCAGGGGAAACCTTGAGGTTTCTTACACACTGTCAAGGACTAATGGGAAACTGCAGCTTCACAGAGGTGCTTAAAGCAAAGTCTGCGTCGAGACCGTCCCAGCCTTGTACAGCAAGGCAAAGTTCAGCTTGAAACACGTCCCCCTGCTCTCACCTTGAATGGCCTGTGCCGGACCCGAGCTGGCAGAACAGCCTGTCCACCACAGCCCCAGGGACTCATGGGAAGGACAAATCACTAAGAAAGCTGCAGATCACAGGCACACGGTTGCTCTAACTCACCGATCGGCTGGGGACCTGCTCCCATCGTCCCGGGGTGGAGGAACACACCAAGTGTAGTGACCAGCACAGACACAGGTGCAGGCTGTCAGGGAGGGGCTGGTGTTGTTTTGAACGGCTGGACGGGGTACAGATAAGGACTGGAACTAGTCCAGATTCTCTCTCTCGCTATTTATAAGGTGCAATGCTAAATGCATAAGGGAGGAGCGAGCAATCGGGGTTGTGGGACTTAGCTTGGGGAAGCCTTGCCCTGCAGACTGGGCTGGGTTTGTTACCCCCTATGGCAAGATTGCACGGATAAGGTTTGATGATGCAATTCGAACTGGAAGTGCCCAAGCGTGGAGGTTGGATCTGAAGAGATGCTCTGACTCAGAAGACAGTGCTCCATCTTTAGAGCCCTGCGTGGCTACAAATGGATATCTGCGGACATAAATCGGTATCTGCGGAACCGCAGCGGCGAAAGGAGCAGAATGTGGGGCCGCCGTTGCCAGGAGTCAGCGCCCCGCACCAGCAGCTCCCCCAGCGCGGCGGTACCACATATAAATATAAAAATGTATATGCGCACAAGGCTCTATCCACCTTGGGCGGAGCAGCGCTGTGCGTGGGTGAGATGGTGCATGGCATTCTGCCTGGCTCTCCGTTGTATTGCACATGAGTGTGGCTGCAATCCAATCCCTCCTAGGGACGGGAAGTACCGCCCGGGGGTCCTGACACATTGCCAACATGGCAGTAATGTGGGCAACAGTCACACACAACCCTTCCTTGTAAAACACAGTGTCCCTGTGCTTCACAGCCAGATAGATAAAGAGCAAGTGTTGGCAACCACAGCTCCTACGCACCAGAGTGTTCTCTGCAGAAACTGACACTGGCTGTGCTCCTGGAGAGGGGTCTGCCTGCGAGGCAGAGGTCCCGGGAAATAAGAGCAGCTGGGTGTTCCCTTTCGTGCCTTTCTCCCGAGACTCCCTCCAAACAGAGAACAAAGATTCCCCCGTCCCTCACCTCACGAAGCCTCGTCGGGAAATGATTTCTGCATGGCAGTCATTCACAGTCTCGCCCTTCAGGCTCAGCTCCTCCCCCTTCACGCAGCGATTACCTAGAGGGGGAGGGAGGGAAAAGTCTCACAATGCCAACGCACAGGCTCCTCTGAAAAGGCAGTGTTTGATCTCACCAAGCCTTACTGCTCCGGGCTCCTGACCACCACGGCCCCAGTTACCGGGATCATTATCCGTTAGACATGAACAGGACAGAATTCTACTCCACACACAAATCACTTGCCTCTTTTTATGAGCAGCACAAATCTAGATCTACCCTGTGTCCCTTCAAACCTGGAGGCCTCATTTGCCCATCCTCTGAGGAGAGGCAAAGCAGTGCCAGCCACCTAAGGAGAGGGGGATTTAGAAATCTAAAGCTGAGGGAAGCCATAGGACTTTGTGCTGTTTGACACCAGGAGGGAAAATCCATGCTCTGATGCACAGGCTAGTGTGTAGCAGTGCAAGCAAAGATTACGAGCGATAGAGCTGAAGGCACGTTCACTTTGTTTTCTCCTTTTGTAACTAAATCACTGGTGACCAGTGTGAACCCTGGGACCATTCTTTAACCCTGTAGGATGCTGAGAGGGGAGCGTGTCCCACTCTCCCTGAAGGAGCCCATAGGACTGGCCAGTGCCTACTTCGAGTAAGAAATGTATCTAGCTAGGGAGTCCGAGTTCAATGCATGCTGGAAGTAGTGGCTCATACCCGTGCCAATGCTGACCACAACTCCCAGGCCCTCTTCTCCTCGCCTCATGATGATTGCAGCCAGGATCTTCCGTCCGAGCAGGCTGTGCTGGATGCGAGCAGTGAGGGCATTGAAGCGCTGGTGGCTGAGCATAGCTATCTGATCATGCAGGGTACTGCCGCTCACAGGGAGCTGGAAGGGGGACACAACACCAGCATTGCTAAGAGATCACAGGCAGGTCATTCATTTACGTAAATAAAGATCCAAGAAGGAAGCCAATCAGAAAGACGGCTATTCAGTGGGAGGATAGAATCCAGAGCACACAAATGCCAAGGGAAAGAGCAGGTGAGTAGATAGAGGTGAGTTTGCCATGGGCACAAAAGGCCAATGCAGTTTTGGACTGCAAACGCAGAGATTACCACGGCGTAGAGGGGACACCTCTTTCGAGAACTCTGCTGTACCCACGCTCAGCTCTGAGACACACATCAGTGGATAGTCTTGCTTCTGGACAGCGAGGTGCGCTGGGGTGAGAAACAGTCTCCCCAGGGAAGGAGCGGAAACCCATATCACTGAGAACATTTAAAACCGAACAGTAAGAAACAATTCTGCCCCAGCTCCCTGGGACTTAGCTAGTAGGACTTCTCTATCACTAGTGCCTAAGGAATTCTTCCTCTGGGTGCTTGCGGGGAGAGTGTATGGTGCGCACCTGGCTGCCTTCTCTGGCCCTGCTCTGAATCCACTTTTACTAGGCAAGATCTCATCTGCCAGGATCAGCACTGCAGCAGGGAACACACATCTTAGAGATCGCAGAGCTCAAAGCAGGACTCAGAATGGCACAGAACTGGGACAGCAATCCTGCCACAATTAGAGCTTTGTTCACAGCACCTTTGGAGCTGCCGTGCGATATCTGAAGGTGCCACAAGGCGGCGTCAGAATGACTGAACTTGGAATGCGGAATCCCACTGTATGCTCTTGCTCTCACCCACAGGACCATGCTTCAGCTGCTCATGGATCAGAGTTTGGGGCTCGCTCAGTCCAGCACCAGAGGCTGGCAGGAGGCAGGGTCAGAGTAGGTGCGTGTCCCACCGGGAGCAGCTCTAGCACATGCCAGGAATGGACAACAGACCCAGCTTGGCTCTACCTTTACAAGTCACTGATCAGCAGGGCGTAGCTCTGGGACAGCGCTCCCAGCAGACTGAACAGCAGGACAAGTGACAGCCTAGCTCGGGAGAGAGAACTTACCTCTGCGATGCTCAGTCCTTCGGTGCGCTCAGCCTTCTCCGTTTCCCCAATCAGGACTCTGAGTGCTGCGTCGGCCGCTTCCTGCTTGCCTTGCTTTTTGTTGTGTGCAGTCACGGCTGGGAACCAGCGGCCTCCCACCTTGGCCTGGTAGACAAACCTACAGAGGCAGCAGCAGCATGTCACTGGGAGAGCAATGTTGAAAACCAAGTGGTTTTTATTTGTACCTGCCAACTGTAGCGTGGCAGATGATGCTCTGACAGTGGCTAGCTCAAATTCACCAGGAATTTGCTATGCTAGGCAGGAGTCTGCGCCCACTTCAGGGCGGCCAGACAGTGCCAGTTTTGTCATGGACATTCACAGCCACTTACTTCGGATCGTGAGGCGGTCCCGTCTGATCGATCATTTTGAACTCTGCTGCAAACCCGTTGGAACGGGCGTATTCCAGCAGGCCACTGACGGGATTGGCATTGAGGTATTTGATCAGCTCCCCGATGCCCTTGGCTTTTGCTGCCTTTGACTCATCCGGATTCAGGGGCTGGGCAACAGGCGGCTCCAGGGTGGGCTCGCTTGGGACCTCTACGGAGGGCTGCAGAAGAGTTAGACAAGAGGAGCCAGTTAAGGAGTTAGGAGTACGTACTACAGCAGGGGAACTGCACACAGTCAGCCTGGGCTACTGCCGGCTGACCCGCCCGGGACAAAATCCTGCTGGAGGGAGGAGTAAAGGGTGCAAGGGTGTCTCTACCTGTTCTGGGAAGAACTGCCCCCCAGCCTCCCCACGGAGGATCTTCACAGCAACCTCAGCTGCCATCTGCTTTGCTCCCTTCTTGCTGTTGGCTATCACCGCGGGGAATGTCTGCTCACCCACCTTCACGCAGTATTTGAACCTGGCAGGATGTTACACCATGAGAAGAATGTTAAACCCAGCCGCTTCAGTCTGTTCTTTGCACCAACTCCCAGTTCAAGTCGGGCTAAAGATGCACAAGGAACATTTCCAGGTTATCAGCAGTTTAAGAGCATCAGGATGACTGGATGCTCCAAAAGCACTGGCGTGGCACTGCCATGCATGGTATTCAGGACTGGCCCCTGAGCTCTGAACCTGTCCTTGGGTTGGAGACGCCCAGCCTCCCAGAGGAAGGCATTCCTTGACCTCTTTCTGGGGCGCACAGGGCCTCGGGGGAGCCAGGTCCAGTCGTCCCCGAGCAAGAGGAGCACTCAAACAACAGTGAAGTGTATGGGAACCCGGACAGATGGGGCAACATGGCTGGTTCCTCTGATTGGAGAGGAAAAAAAAGAGAAGAATCCCTACTCCCCCCACCCCCCCAATTAACATGATGTGCCATACTTGGGGTCATGGGGTGGTCCCTCCTGAGACAGCAGCTGGAATTCACATGTGCTCCCTGATTTCTGTCCATATTCCATTAATATGCTGATGGGGTTCTTCCCGGAAGACAAGTTTAGCTGTGCCGCTGCAGATGGAGGCTCTGGTTCTGGGCGTGCAGGCTACGGCGAGAAACGCAGAGGCGACTAAAGCACAGATCTCAGCCAAGCTCCCACCCACAGGTTGCTGTTGTCAGGCACTATCCCAGCGGCTGCAACCTTCTGTCAACTCAGAGATGCTCACTACAGGACAAAGCCAACCCGGCCAAGAGAACGAGCACCACACTGCATCGAGAGCACGGCAGCTTCACATCTGGGGTTCTGCTTCCGCACCCCTTTGTATACTCATAAGAAGCCACTTTTGCGACAAGCAAGAGAAGCGTGGGGCCTTTTGTGGAACGTTCCGGCCATTCTGGGCAATACCCAAATAGCACCTGAGCGTGCTAATTCCAGAAAGAGAAAGGCGGCGTGCCCTCCTACAGGCTTGAAACAGTTTCCCCACACACAATTTGGAACCACATTTCCTTTTGGAAAGGGACAATCTCTAGCTCCTTTACATCACCCTCCCCTGACAGCTAGTGCTGGGCCAGCCTGTCCCAAACACTGTCTGCTTCGCGCTGCATCCGTGAATGGAAACTCTCAGCAGCAGAGGACAGCTCTTTCGGGAGAGAGGGGCTAAGAACACGGGCATCAAGGCACGGATTTCAGCTTGCATGTCGCCCAGAACAAACAGCATGGGACTCACCAACTCTGCTTCGGAGCTGTCTGGGATGAACGATTCCTCCCCTTCCATGCCATCCTCCCCTTCGGTCTCAGCTTCGCGCATCAGGATTTTCATGGCGTTGGCAGCTGCCTCCTGCTTGGCCAGTTTTTTGCTACCTGCTTCCGCTGGTGGGAACCGGCGCCCGTTTATCACGGCCTGGAACTTAAATCTTTGTAGAGGAAGAGACAAGGACAAACATGTGACCGGTCACTCAGATACCAGCCTGCCCCTCCTGCACTACGCCTCTAGCATAGCTCTCGGAACTCTAGTGGGATGGAGCTGCTGGTCCCCGTGGTGCAGAAGCAAACAAGCCACGGCTGCAGAAGGGCCAGACACACTGAAGATGCAATCTGACTTTGGTGCAGGCCGTCAGAGGCTTCATTTAGAAGTTTACACAGCCTTCCACAGCAGATGTGGCGGCAGAGACCCCAATGAGTTTAGCCCTAATGCTGCAGAATGAGTCTCCTTGGTC
This sequence comes from Malaclemys terrapin pileata, assembly GCF_027887155.1. NCBI lineage: Eukaryota > Metazoa > Chordata > Testudines > Emydidae > Malaclemys > Malaclemys terrapin. The sequence goes on along the minus strand of NC_071525.1, from coordinate 1,014,628 downwards.
CAGAGGCACCAGAGGCCGCATGAGTCATTAACTCATTGGCTGTTCTCATCGCACAGAGTGCAAATCCAAGACAGTCTCCGGCACGGGGGAAAGAAAGGTTGAAAGCCAGTCGTCACATCTGTGCCTAGTCACTTTGGGTCAGTTTGTCCCTCAGACAGGATCTGACCTGCCTGCCAACTCTCTGCACAGCATCTTTGCCAGGCACTTCCTCGTTTAAATCTTTTGGCTTTGACAGATGTGCCTGCCTCTCTCTCGGGGCAGACCCCAATGACAGCTTACGCCAGCTAGATTCCTTTCTGGCACCCAACTTTTTGCAGAGGCGGACTCCTCTCAGGAAAAAGCAGGTTGAACTGGATCTAAAGACAAGCCGTTGGGGCTAACTCCGTTCAGACCTTTCCCTAAAGAGAAAGCTTGGATTTTGTCTTCGGAAAGTAGGCCGATTTTCCTGTCTAGTGGGCCTATTGACATATTCCAGTGTGGCATAAACGGTGCCTTTCACGGTCACATCAGTGCCCAGGAATGGCCACAATATCAAAAAGAATCCTCAACAGACTAACCGTAAAAGCCCAGAAAAAAATCCCATTCTGGGACTGCAAGTGACGTGCTACGCCTTTGCTCATGCAGACGGGATGCTCCGAACTGCCACACCCATGAGACGCTTGCAGCTAGTGACAAGCTGCAGAGCTGCTAACAAGGGGTTCCCTGAGGTTAAATGCCAGCAGTGCAAAGGGTGTTGGGATCAGAAAAAAGACCCAAGGGCATGAAACCATAGGAAACCTGGAGGACATTTCTCCCCCTCCCCCCAGCAAGTTGCTGCGGAGGATTTCCCACTCCTGGACAGAGACATCAGCATCTGTTCATCCCTATTCAGGGGGAACTCTCTCTCTAGACCAGGGGTTCTCAAACTGGGGGTCGGGACCCCTCAGGGGGTCGTAAGGTTATTACATGGGGGGGGGGAAGAGATGTCAGCCTCCACCCCGAGCTCCTCTTTGCCTCCAGCATTTATAATGGGGTTAAATATAGAAACAAGTGTTTTTAATTGATAAGGGGGGTTGCACTGAGGCTTGCTATGGGAAAGAGGTCACCAGTACAATAGTTTGAGAACCCCTGCTCTAGAGGTTATTTTCCTCTATTTCCCCTGCCTTTACCGACTTCCCCTCATTTTACTCTTCGTCCAGTCCTTCTAGAGGCAACTCTAGAGTCAGTGGGAGTTGCACCTGAGTAAGCGAGAGCAGAATCGGGCCCTTCAGACTCAGCTGCTTTCGGTTTCCTTTCCAGCTGAACCATTCAGCCCTGTAAAACACCAGGAAGGACAGCACTGTGTGTTCCTTTCTGTCCTGCTCACTGGTGACTATGGGGTTTCTGAGGGAAAGAGCTGGTTGTTTTGGTGAATGGTTTTCCCTGTTTTAGTTAAGGGACCTTGAGTCCTTTGGGTGAGGCACACGAACCTTGCGGGTGATTAGACTGGTTACCACAGGAGGAAGCACAGCAAGTATTGACGCACTGGCCCTGCAAATCTAGGATGAGGCAATTAGATCGGAAGTTAATTGAGGCCAAACAGAATCACAGAAATGTGGGGCTGAAAGGGACCTTGAGAAGTCATCAAGTCCAGCCCCCTGCTCTGTGGCAGGGCCAAGTAAACCTAGACCATCCCTGACAGGGGTTGGTCCAATTTGTTTTGAAAAGTTTCCAATGATGGGGAAACTTCCCTGGCCTCCCTTGAAGCCTATTCCAGAGCTTAACTCCCCTTAGAGTTAGAAAGATTTTCCTAATATCTAACCTAAGTCTCCCTTGAAGCCTATTACTTCTTGTCTTCCCTTCAGTGGACATGGAGAACAACTGATCACCATCCTCATTATAGGCCCTTAACAACCTTCCAATGTGTTACGAGTCCCCCGGCCGTCTTCTTTTCTCAAGACTGAACATGCCCAGTTTTTTTAACCTTTGATAATTTTTGTGGCTCTCCTCTGGATTCTCTCCAATTTCCCCCCATCTTTCTTAAATCGTGGTGCCCAAAACTGGACACAGGACTCCACCTAGGGCCTCACCAGTGCCAAGTAGAGCGGGACAATCAACTCCTGCGTCTTACGTACCATACGCCTGTTCATGCACCCCAGAACCATATTAGCCGTTTTGCAGCTGCATCCCACCGATGAGTCATATTCAGTTTGTGATCCACTAGAACCCCCAGATCCTTTCTAGCAATACAACCACTCACACAGTTATTCCCCATTTCACAGTTGTGTATTTGATTTTTCCTTCCTAAGTGAAGTACTTGACACTTCGTCTTACTTGAATTTCATCTTGTTGAATTCAGAGCAATTCTCCAATTTGTCAAGGTCATTTTGAATTCTAATCCCACCCTCCAAAGTGCTTGTAACCCCTCCCAGCTTGGAGCCATCTGTGAATTTGATAAGCATGCTCTCCGCTCCATTATCCAAGTCATTAATGAAAATATTGACTAGTATCAGACCCAGGACTGACCAGTGCAGAACCCCCCTGGATATGTCCTCCCAATTTGACAGTAAACCACTGATAACGACTCTTTGAGTACAGTCTTTCAAACAGCTATGCACCCACTTTATAGTAATGTCATCTAGACCACATTTTCCTAGTCTGCTTATGAGACTGTCATGAGGGACTGTGTCAAAAGTCTGACTAAAAACAAGGTATATCAAGTCTACTGCTTCCCCCCCATCCACTAGGCCAGTAACCCTGTCAAAGAAGGAAATTAAGTTGGTTTAGCATAATTTGTTCTCGACAAATCCATGCTGACTATTCCTTAGAACCCTGTTATCCTCCAGGTGCTTCCAAACGGATTGTTTAATCATTTGCTCCAGTATCTTTCCAGGGACTGAAGTTAGGCTGACTGGTCTTATTATTCTCCACATCCTCCGTCTTCCCTTTTTAAAGCAAGGTATTACTTTTCCCATCTCACATCCTCCAGGAGTTCCCCAAAATAATTGCTAATTATTATATTGCTTCAGCTAGTTCCTTAATTACCCTAAGATGAGTTTGATCAGGCCCTGACAATGTGAATACATCTAACTTATCCAAATACTCTTTAACCTGTTCTTTCCCTATTTTGACTTGCATTCCTTCCCCCAGTTGTTAATATTATTTGTGTTGAGTATCTGGTCATAATTAACCTTTTTAGTGAAGACTGAAGCAAAATAGGCACAAAGCGCCTCAGCTTTCTTGATGTCATCAGTTATTAGCTCTCCTTACCCAAGTAGAGGACCTACACTTTCCTTCATCTTTCGCTTGCTCCTAATGTATTTAAAGAACCGCTTCTTATTGCCTTTTATGTCTCTTGTCAGGTGGAACTCATTTTGTGCCTTCGCCTTTCTGATTTTGTCCCTACACACTTGTGCTGTTCTTTTGTACTCCTCCTTATCAATGTGACCATGTTTCCACTTTCTGTAGGATTCCCTTTTTATTTCCAGGTCATTAAAGAGCTCCTGATGGAGTCATGTTGACCTTCTACTATTCTTCTTATCTTTTCTTTGCATTGGAATAGTTTGCAGTGGTGCCTTTAATATTGTTTCCTTAAGGAATTGCCAGCTCTCCTGAACTCCTTTTTCCCTTAGATTTTCTTCCCATGGGACTTTACCTACCAGGTCTCTGAGTTTGTTAAAGTCGGCTTTTTGGAAGTCCAGTAGCCTTATTCTGCTGCTTTCACTCCTTCCTTTCCCTAGACTCATGAAATCTATTATTTCACAATCACTGTCTTTCACCTTCAGATTCACTACCAATTCCTCTCTGTTGGTCAGAATCCAGTCTAAAATGGGTTCCCCCTGGTTACTTCCTCCCTTTCTGGAACAAAATGTTGTCTCCAAGAACGTATTGGAAATTTTGTGTTTTGCCATATTACATTTAACAGATGTCTGCCTAGTTAAAGTCCCTCATTACTACTAGGTCCTATGTTTTAGATATTTCTGTTATTTGCTGTAGAAATACCTCATCTACCTCCGCTCCTGATTGGGTGGTCCATAGCAGACCTAAGACATCACCCTTATTTTTTAACCCTTTTATCTTTACTCAGAGACTCTCGACTGGTCTACCTCCCACCTCCTTCTGGATCTCAGAACAAGTGTCTATATTCTTTATGTATAAGGTAACCCCCTCCTCCCTTTTCTCCCTGCCTGTCCTTTCTGAACAAGCTATGCCCCTCTACATCAATATTCCAATCATGAGACTCATCCCACCAAGTCTCTGTGATACCAATTAAATCATAATCTAGCTTATGTACATCTCTTTAATCAGAAAAGAACAGCAAAGGAAACCCATATTCTCTTTCTTACCGTGGTTCATGCGAGGGTCCGCTCTGCTCCAAAAGGGCAAATTCACAGCGCTGGTAAGTGTACTGGCTATATTCGATGAGGCCGCTGACCGGATTCTTCTCCTGACAGGCAATCAGCTTTTCTAAGGGCGTACACTGGAAAGCCGTATCAAACTGGGCAGCGTAGCTAGGAGATGAGGGGGATTCCATGATGCATCTCAACTCATCCGCCTGCTTATTGATGGCATTCAAGTCATCTGGAATGTCATCGGTGGCCCACTTGCCATTTTCAGAGTTGTCATAGTTCATGAAGCGGTATCTGGGCTTCCGGGCCCGCAGGCCTGGGTCAGGGGCACTGGCGTCAGTCTGTTCGGTTTGCTCAGGGGCTTGCTGTCCATTCTTTACGTTTTCTTCTTCTTCCATCTTTACCTCTGTGAGGGGCAACACACTCTCCTGCGGATCCGGCTCTAGGCAGGCAGCTGGAAACTCTGGCTCTGGGGCGGGAGGTGCCATTTCCGTTACTTCATTGGCTTTTAACTTGATCTGCATCCGCTCCCGTTTCTTTTCAGTGAGGGACCATTTTGGGGGGTTTGTGTTCTCCTTGTGGACTTCTCCCAGTTTTTCCAGGGCACTGAGAGTGGTGTTAACATCCTTGGCCTTTGAAAAACCAATGTTTTTTGCAAGGTTGTATGCTGTGGAGTCTGTGACATTGAACAAATAGTTACAGATTTTCTCCTTGACTTCAGCCATGATGGGAGACTCGGTACTGTCTTCTGAGCCGACAGTGGGGCTTTCCTTTTCTTGACTCTCAGAAGCTGTGTCTTTGCAACGACTCCCGTCGGTGGTGGCACTTCCTTCGCACACTGCCCCTACAGAGCCAGATTTGTCCGCAATCCGCCAGAAGGGGGGGGTCTCTCCTTCTTTATGCAATTTACCTTCCTGGAGAAGTTTGTACAGATAATGATTGACTTCTTTCTTTCGGGTTTTAAGTTTATGGGCGAGTTCACGACCTGTACAGGACTCCCCCTGCCTGAGCTGCCCTAAAATTGTCAAAATTTCTTGCTCCCTGTTTTGCCCAGCAACAGTCAGTCTCTGGAAACTCAGGTTGAAATGGTCAAATTCCCTTTCTGATTTTCTGTAGTTGTACTGAGTTGGGGAATAAGACGGTAAACTTTGCGTTTGCTGACTGATATAGGGGGGCCTAAATCTCCCAGCTGTGCCCCAGCTGTTGTGCCCACTCCCTCTAGGAATTGGTACAGCAGCTCGCGGACCCCTGATGTGTTGCTCTACTTGTGGCCTCTGTTCCCAAAATGGGTACAGGGGAGCTTCAGTGATTTGTCCCAATAGGAACTGTACCTGCTGGTTTCTGAATCTGTCGCGATTATTTCCCTGTGGGATGAGAGAGTTGTTAAAAAAGGCTGGATTAGGACTGCAGTAGCTATGTTTTGGGTGTGTTTGATAAGAGCCTTTGCCTCGACCAAAACCTGTGTTCATAGCGTGCTGCTGGAATGCAAGTGTGAATCGGGGCTCTTGCACACCAGAAGAGAGGCAGCTGTGGTTCGCTTTCCACTCGCACAATTGCTGCACAGAGGCCTGCCAAAAGGAAAGAACAAGGGTTCAAAACTCAATTACACTCCCAGAGGAGTCCAGAGCTACAGTATGACCAGCCTCTCCACTCCAAGACAATGTATAACCATCTTCTTGGCTAACCTTGCCTACAGCCTACAAGCCCTGTCGCTATGCTACTCATGCATGCCAGGTAAATGAAACGGACAACGTGTTTGCCCAAGCCCCTGCCCCAAACACAAAAGTGACCTGAAAGGAATTCTGAATGAGCCCAACAATGAGAAACAACTTAATTCTTAAGACTCAGCACCCCTCACTGGTTGTTGGGTATTTCAGGCTGGATCAATCATGATCATATTTTGCCCTACCATCGTGCCCGACATCTAAGGATCTCAGCGCACTTTCCAAGCACAATTCTCCCATTTCACATATGGGAAAACTAAGGCCCAGAGAGGTCAAGTGGCTTGCCAAGCATCACACAGTGAGTCTGCAGAGCATCTAACTTGTGGCTCAGTCCACAAGAACATCCCTTCCTCCCTTGATGGAGAGTGACCTATACAGCTAATTCTCTCATTTCACGATGCTTTAAAGAGATAAGATACATGGGAACCAGATAGCGTAGAAGATTGGTAATAGGATGCAGAGCCTTTTAGGGCTGCAGTTCAGATCCAGCTCACACCAGTCACAAACGTGGCACCATCATCTGATTACAAATGAATTTTGGTCTGAGTGGTCAGGCTGGAACCAATGATGCACTTGATTTTTTAAAATGAAAGAAAAAAGATAGCCACCACTATTGACTGGGATGCTCTAGTCCTACTCAAGCGTGCCAGCAGCCGAATGTGAATATAAAGTGACAGAAACCATATCCTCAACAGAACATTTATGCCCCAGATCTTTATAAGGGAATCTGTGCAGGACAATAACGGATTCTTTACAGCCAGACACAGAAAGCGACCACGTGGGGGATGTAAGTGATCGATAATTACATCATCTTAAAAATAGGGAGAAAAAACACAGGACACTGCAAGTGAGCTAAGCAGTAAATGCTGGCAAAAGGACTCAGCTGAAGAGTACCCCAGACACCAGCCATGCCACTTAGCGTCAGCCTTTTCGTGCAGAATCAAAGGCCAGGTCTACACCTACAAGCTTACAGTGGCACAGCTGTACTGATACAAAGAGCGAGCTCTCCCGTGGACATAATAAAAACAGCTCAACCAGTGGTGGGGCGACAGCACTGTCCACACGACTGCTTATGACGGCAAAACTTATGTTGTTCAGGGGTGTTTTTTTTCCACACCCCTGAGTGACATTGTTGACATAAGTGCTAGTATAGACATGGCCAAAAACGTTCTAAGGCCATTTGAAATTTCACTCGCATTAAACAGTGTGACAAACAGCCTCCGCTTGCATTTTTCCCTGGTTCAACCCATACTGATACCATGTGATGCAGGTAGGAACGCTACATCTCCTTCTTGTTAGCAGAGGGTAGTGAGTACAGGTCTGTCGCATCTTACGTGCATTTAACATGGGCGATTTCAGCTTTATGCGGTCAGCAAAAAAACAAAACAACCCCCCCCCCCCCCCCCAAAATAACAATTTTAATATTGTACCTGTTGTGCGGGCGATTCCACCTGCCATTGAACTCAATGTAATTTTGACTATACGCGGTTTTCGCTTTACGTGCGAACCGCGGAACGGAACCCCGCATAAGATGAGACAGACCTGTATCCCTTTTCCTGCCATCACAGTCCTATTAGTTACCAGGTCACATAGAGCTGGTCCACTGGTCAAGTTTAAAAAGAAATTCTTAGAACACACAACACACCTGGAGGAGGAAGGGAGGGTTTAGAAGTTGCTCTTACCTTGTTTTTGCCCAAGCTGACAAGTACAATTCATTTAATTGATCAGAAGGTAAAGAACTGTTCCTAAGCTGTAACCTATCGCCACTTCACCTCGAATGGTCCCTTAGAATAGTGCTAATTACTTATGCTAAACTATCTGTCCGATCTTGTACCTAGCTGTGACACTCTTACTGCCTTTCCCAGACCTGAAGAAGGGATCTGTGTAACTCAAAAGCTTCTCTCTCCCCCCCAACAGAAGTTGGTCCAACAAAAGATATCTATGGCCTCCTCCACCGCATCTCTCTAACCACAGACTCACACTGCTAGGAGAGGCTGAAAGCAACTGAAACACCAACGGGAGCAGCTCTTCCCCGTGCCAGCCGAACAGCTGAAGACAGAGCTCACAAATGGCTCCTAGATACAGAAAAGTTCGGTACCTCGGTACTTTTTACAAACAACAGAAACAGGCTAGTCACCCCTTCCCCTCTGCCCAGCAGGGAGCTAACAATGTAATCATCCACTCGATCAACTTAAAATGGCTCCAAGTTAAGTTTCGGTTTCATTTTCTCCCAGCTAACTCTCACTTCTCTGTTTTGCCTGGTGTTCTGTTTCACCAGGGCGGGTCTGTTCCAGGATCCCTCCAGGAAAGAAAGGGAACCCTTTCATGCAGTGCCCACACATACACCCCCTTCTACCCATCTCCTGCTGCAGCTGGCTCTGGTTTAAACAGTGGCTTACAAACTTTTTACCAAACTGGACTACGCAAAAACAGCGAGGAGTCCGGTGGCACCTTAAAAACTAACAGATTTCTTTGTTAGTTTTTGTGGATACATACTAACACAGCTACCCCTCTGGGAACTGGCCCTCAGGACAGGTGGTTCTAGTTTCCCTCGTTAGAAGGAAGGGTGTGCATTTCTCTCTCCACTGCGCTTCCAAGTGGCAGCAGCGGGGGAGGCAGGAATGAGACTTGAAAAGGGCTCTTTGGTGGAAGATTTTGTTTTGCAGGAATTTAAAGCCATAAATCCTATTACTGAGAACATTCCTCTCTCCATTCCCAGGACACACACTTGTGGCTCCTGAAGCTTACTAGAGCCTGGCAGGGATGCTCGGGGTTGAACCCCTCAGACTTCCTCTGTAGCCTTGAGGAAATTGCTTCTCTCAGGCTATGTCAACATGACATCATTTACAACGGCGCTGCTGCAGCACTTCTGGTGAAGACGCTCTAAACTGCCGTCGGCTTAATATCGCCTGCCTCTGCGAGAGGCGTTGGCAGGAGAAGCTCTCCCGTCGACACAGCACAGTCTACATCGGCGCTTCGGTTGGTGTAACTTATGGTGCTCAGGGGTGTTGATTATTCACATCCCTGAGCATCATAAATTATACCCAAGTAATTTGTAGTGGAGAGAAGGGCTCAGAGCTTGATTCCCTGGCTGTATAAAAGGGTTACACGACTCCCCTGGCTGACTGGAGTGTTGTGAGAATTCATGATCGATTGTTTGTACAATGCTTTGAAGATAATGAGCGTCAAGAGCGTAAATGACACTGGTAGTTTTTAAGGGCATGTCTACCCGTTCAGCCCGGCAGCACGTCTGATGGATACGCTCTATGTCCACTACTTGCATTCGTCACTATAAACTTGTCCCTGACGCTTAGCCTGGATTGTCAGCAATTTCAAGAGCCTGGGATTCTGCCAGCCTTTCCTTTGGGGAGGCGATGGATCAAGTGGACAGAGCACTGGGCTGTGAGTCAAGAGAACCCAGGGTTGAGAGTTCAATCCTTGAGGGGGCCATTTAAGGGTCTGGGGATTGGTCCTGCTTTGAGCAGCGGGTTGGACTAGATGACCTCCTGAGGTCCCTTCCAACCCTGATATTCTATGATTCTAAGAACCAATGACCTGCTGTGTGACCCTGGACAAGTCACTTCCCCTGCCTGTGCCTCCTTTCTCCCCTTGCCCACACGCTTTGTCTTGTCTGTTTGGACCGTCTGGGGCAGGGACTGTCTCTTACTATCTGTATGCAGTGTCTGCACAAGGCTCTGATCTCAACTGAGGCCCCTAGATACTACTGTCGGGGGTGCAGAGGAATGTTCCGAGGGGGTGCGGCTGGGGCCGGGGAGGAAGCGCCACCCAGCTCCGCTCCTGGGCCAGCCGCGGCCCCTCACCCGGGGCACCAGCTGCCGGCCCCGCTCCCAGGTCTCCGCTTCCGGACGTGGCGGCTGGCCCTCTGCCTGGGGCACTGGTTGCCAGCCTTGGCCCCCATCCCGCCCTGGCCCCCTTACCCATCTGCATGCCTCTCCCAGAGCCCGGGTGGGGTGCATCGGGGCAAGGGGGGATAAGAGGTAAAAAGTTTGGGGACCACTGCCCTACTGGCAACTGTGGGGTGCAGAAGAGTGAACTTTATTTTCCCTTTACAATTTATTCCTTCTTCCTCCCTCTAGCAAGCACACAGGCTGGCAGATGATTTGCTCTTCTAAATTCTTGAGAGATGGCAGGCACATAGGAACTGTCACACCAGATCAGCGGTCCATCGGTTTTATATCCTACGTGACAGCTGCCTAACCCTGCTCTCAGTAAACCTTCTCAGTTAAACAAGGGTTGAAATTTCATCCTGACCACAGTTCATGCTCTGAAGCAAGATCTTAGCTAGTGTAATGTTAAGTGTTTGATATTCATAGAAACATCTAATCCTGTTTTAATCCTGCTAAACTATCTGAATTAATATTGTCCCAGCAAGTTCTGCAATTTATTATTGATGTAAAAAAAATGTTCTTTTACCAGTTGTAAGGCACGTGCCTTTTTAAATTGCATTGAATTTCTCCTTGTTCTTGTGTTAAGGAACTAAGTGAAAACATGAAGTCTTGCAACAGAGATTTATAAATTACTCTTGGGGTGGAAAGTAGCTACATTTCCCTCTCTGGATTAGGAAGGGGGCTCTCTCTTTCACAGTGGAATGAGGATGTCTAGGGCTCTCCATCTACCTCCACTCCACTCCTTTGTGACAGCTGGCCCAGCCAATCGCTAACCTGCCATCTGCTCAAGTGCACATCATTCTAGTCCCTCAGCAACCTGGGGGAACTGTTCCTCTCTCCTGCATCATCCCGTCTCTGAGCTGCTGTGTTTGGTGCCGACGGAGGATGTGCTAGTGAATGAATGTGGTCACGTGGCAGTTCCTCATAGGGGCAGTTCATAAGGAAAGAGCATGAACGTCTTCAAATCAAAGCCTTTTCCCAGCCTTGGTCCCACAACACCATTCTTAACGACTTGACCTGCTACTTTAGGTGCACCCCAGTGGCAGTAAATGTATCTGCCCCACTTCTACTGATCTGTGCGCCCCACTGCGTGTGTGAAAACCCAGGAACATGCGCCTTCCCTCACAGGTAAGTATATCCGGGCTCCCTCAGGTCCCGGTGGGGTGCAAGGCAGGGGGAGGGGTGCCATGCACCAGGACTGGGGGGAGAATGAGCAAGGGGGGGATGCCATGCACCGGGGCCGGAGGGGGGGGGGGGGGGATGAGCAAGAGGGAGATGCCATGCACCGGGGCCGGGGGGGAGGGGGGGAAGAATGAACGGGGGGGCGGGGGGGTACCATGCACCGGGGTGTGGGGGGGGATGAACAGGGGGGCGGGGGGTACCATGCACCGGGGCGGGGGGGGGGGAAGAATGAACAGGGGGGCGGGGGGTACCATGCACCGGGGCGGGGGGGGGGGGAGAATGAACAGGGGGGCGGGGGGTACCATGCACCGGGGCGGGGGGGGGGGGGGGAGAATGAACAGGGGGGCGGGGGGTACCATGCACCGGGGCGAGGGGGGGAGAATGAACGGGGGGGCTGGGGGTACCATGCACCGGGGCGGGGGGGGGGGGGAGATGAACAGGGGGCGGGGGGTACCATGCACCGGGGCGGGGGGGGGAATGAACAGGGGGGCGGGGCTCCAATGCCCCCCTGCGGAGCCTGGGGTTACAATGGGACCAGAGGCGCTTGGCTCCCGCCCCGCCCCCCCCCCGCGGCCTCCTTACCCCCCTCGGCCGCCGCCGCCAGCGAAGCCGCCTCTATTGTGCGGAGGGCGCCCGGCCAGGAGTGATGACGCGCAATGCACGCGACCCCCCCCCACCCCCACGCGAGGAGCGGAGCCACGTGGGAGCCCGCGGGACTTTCCCCCACGCACGAGGAGAGACGCGGGGGGACGTGAGGGTCAGACGCTCCCCGCACTAAGGTCCCCTCCCGCGATAGCGCTCCTCTGTTCACACCGCTTGGGGGAAAGCCCCTTTGAGTCCAGACCAAAACGTCATCCTCGCTGACCAAACGATTTCTTCAGCTGATCCCGGGAGAAACAAACCTCAAAGCTGCTGGCTACGGCTCTGACTAAAGAAAGGGACAATGCAGAAGTGCCCGCAGACTTCACTGTCCCAGCCCCGGACTGTTTCTAAACCCATGTAACACGCGGGAATAAATCCCCTTCTGTGTCCAGCTCAGCCTCCCACAGCTGTGGTTCAAATTCGATTTTGTTTTCCCAGTTTGCTTTTACTCCCCCTTCAATCATGTGTCCGGCAGCTCCAGTTTTTCACCAAAGGGGTGGAGCCTGGGAGGCAAGTAACACTACAGATGTCTTAGTTACCACAAATCAGCTGCACATAATAGAGAAGTTAGAGATGGACAAACTCTCAAGACACATCTCGTCTTCCCCCAGTCCCACCACCAGCCCTGGGTCAGTGCAGCAGTTTTCCTGTCGCATGTTCTCTGACCCGCTGAGCGCCAGTGCTCAATATATCAGCGATGTATTTTAGCAAGCCCACTGTGTTTTGTTCTACGTATCCAGTAATTTAAGAATGATCAAGTTACATGAGTAACAAATTATGTGCAGGTTTCAGAGTAGCAGCTGTGTTAGTCTGTATCGGCAAAAAGAACAGGAGTACTTGTGGCTCCTTAGAGACTAACACATTTATTTCAGCATAAGCTTTCGTGGGCTACAGCCCACTTCATCAGATGGATGTAGTGGAAAATACAGTAGGAAGATCTATACACACACACACACCATGAAACAATGGGGTTACTATAAGGAGAGTGATCAGTTAAGGTGAGCTATTATCAGCAGGAGAGAAAAAACTGTTTGTAGTGGTAATGAAAAATGGCCCATTTCCAGCAACTAACAAGGAGATGTGAGGAACTGGGGAGGTAGGGGAGGGGGAAATAAGCATGGGGAAATAGTTTTACTTTGTGTAATGGCCCATCCACTCCCAGTCTTTGTTCAAGCCTAATTTAATGGTGTCCAATTTGAAAATTAATTCCAATTAAGCAGTCTCTCATTGGAGTCTGTTTTTGAAGTTTTTTTGTTGTAATATTGCGACTTTTAGGTCTGTAATCGAGTGGCCAGGGAGATTATTTGCAGTGTATAATACTACATACGACTTCTATTTGTGGTGACCAACATTTACTAGCCTTGGAAATAACTGCTGATCTAGGCCTCAATCAACATATAATCTATATTCAGCCTCGAAAGGAGTCAATATCTGATTATTTCCACTATGAGCAGATCTGTTCCTCTTTAATTACAAAAAGAAGAACAGGAGTACTTGTGGCACCTTAGAGACTAACAAATTTATTAGAGCATAAGCTTTCGTGGACTACAGCCCACTTCTTCGGATGCATATGATAGTTTGTTAGTCTCTAAGGTGCCACAAGTACTCCTGTTCTTCTTTTTGCGGATACAGACTAACACGGCTGTTACTCTGAAACCTTTAATTACAAACTGCCTTCATGCACATTTGCTACTGAAGCGAATGGATTCACCAAAGAACTCTTATGTCTTTCAGACCAGCCATCATTACTGAGGATAGTAATGCTTTGCTGACTCACAAAGGTGTTGTGAGGAGAATTCTTCAGTATCTGAGTGTCTCACAAACATGAGAGTGATAGAGGCCACAACACTATCTAGATAGGAAAAACGTTTTAGCCCTTTTAAAAGGGCTATATAATCAGTCCTATACTGCCACCATCTGTTCATTTTGTAGTTTAAAAACAAACAAAAAATCTGAACTTTAAAAGGACCATATTCCATTGCAACAGGTAACATTTAGCTAATCTGTGTCTCCTAAATCCACTGGAAGAGAGAGGTCCTGGTTTCCCAGCCAAACACTGTGCTTGCTTCCTGAAAGCTTCCACATCAAGTAGAAAGTGACAGTATCGCCCAGTCTTTTCAGATCAAAATAAGTGTGTTGATGTCTACGAGCTTCCATTACACATAAATATCTGAACAATGAGATATCATAGGCAGCACATTTCCCGGGAGGTTACTGCTCACCTAGGAATGTGCTATATCATGAAACAAAATAGTGTAAAATTGGGTATGTACGTTTACCTGACCTTTGTAACACTAAAAATCAGGCCCTGGATCTCCATGACAACCAGATATGCTGAGCATCTAACATCAGCAGTCAAAGTCAGTGAGAGCTATCAGTGTTCAATACTTCTGCCCCAAAGCTCTTTTTAGGTCCCCCCTACTCTGTCAGCATTCATAAGTTATAGGTCTATTACATTAATGAAACCAAAAATATTGCCAAACAAATCAAAACGGTTATGTACATTCAGGAAGATGGACCACATCATCTGCTCCCATCTGATCAATCAAACTCTCCTCCAAGGCTTTGAACTCCAGGCCTTCCTTTCTACCCCAACCAAGCAAAAGATCCACTAATGCCCTTGCCTGCTAAGTTCACTTGTATACCCCCGACAGAAAAAATCGCTAGCCTTCCATCCGTCCTTTCTAGATGCTGGGACCTTTGAGACAATAAAAGTCACTTCCTCCCTCTCAGTCTCCCTGAAAAGCATCCTCGTACACTGTGTAAAAAGGGACTACACAACAGAGACGGCAGCTCAGGCAGTCATCCTGACAGCAGACAGGCCTCTTCTCCCCCTAAAAGTTACTATAACATTTTGTGCGGCAGTCGAACATTTAGGGCTGCCTGGTAGGTTACTCTGAAACCAGTCACACTCTGAACTAGTATCAGAGGGGTGGCCGTGTTAGTCAGGAGCTGTAAAAAGCGACAGAGGGTCCTGCGGCACCTTTAAAACTAACAGATGTGTTGGAGCATAAGTGGGTGAATGCCCATTTCGGCACTCGGAACTAGGCAGCATCTGACTCGGACATCTCACAATATCATTTTCAAAAGCGACAGCGGGTCCTGCGGCACCTTTGAGACCAGCAGAAGTAGTGGAGCATAAGCTTCCGTGGGTGAGAACCTCACTTCTCCAGATGCAAGTCAGGTTCTGACCCAGGAAAGTTTATGCTCCCACGGGACCCGCTGTGGCTTTTCACAGCTCCGGGCTATCCCGGCTACTGTCCCCTCGGACACCTGATACCCGTCTAGGTTTTCTCAGGCCGAGCAGCGGGAGGCCCGGTAACGGTACCCGAGGAGTGCCCGGGAGAACGCACCGAGGCGGGGAAGGCCGGAGCAGTGCAGGCGGGGGGCGGGGACAGCGCTGCCGGCCGGCAGCAGGGGGCGCGTGAGGCGCGGGCCGGGCTGAGGGAGAACCAGGACCACTGGCCACACCGCGCATGCGCCGCCCCCCACCTCCACGCAGCCCCCACTGCGCACGCGCTGCCCCGAGGCGCTTCCCGCGTCTCTCTCTCTCTCTCTCCCCGCCGGGTCTCGCCCCCCCCCGCCCCCGGCCCGGCCCCGGCCCCCGCCTCTCACCGCTGCGCCGCTTCCGTCCCGGGACTCGGGAGCCGAGTGGCTGAGGAGGCCGCTGCCCGCCGGGGCTCGCGCTGCGCCTGCTTCCCCTCCCCCTCCGGAGACCCCGCTCTCCTCAGCGCCGCGGTGCCTGGCGCGGGGTGATGGCGTCACGGCGCGACGAGGCGCGAGGGGCGGGAGCAGGGGCGGACCACGTGACTCCACATGCACCAGGTGATCCGCCAGGGGCTGGGCTGGCCCGGCCGCGCCTCTGCCCCTCAGGGACCCCCCCGGGGTACTCCCCTCCCCTCGGGGACCCCCCCAACAGCCCCCCCCGGGGTACTCCCCTCCCCTCGGGGACCCCCCCAACAGCCCCACCCCCCCCGGATACTCCCCTCCCCCTCGGGGACCCCCCCAACAGCCCCCACCCCCCCGGGATACTCCCCTCCCCCTCGGGGACCCCCCCAACAGCCCCCACCCCCCCGGGGTACTCCCTCCCCCTCGGGGACCCCCCCAACAGCCCCCCCCCGGGGGGTACTCCCCTTCTCTCGGGGACCCCCCAACAGCCCCCACCCCCCCGGGTACTCCCCTCCCCTCGGGGACCCCCCCAACAGCCCCCCCCGGGTCTCCCCTCCCCCTCGGGGACCCCCTCAACAGCCCCCCCCGGGGTACTCCCCTCCCCCTCGGGGACCCCCCTCAACAGCCCCCCCCCCGGGGGGTACTCCCCTTCTCCTCGGGGACCCCCCCCAACAGCCCCCCCCCCGGGGGGTACTCCCCTCCCCCTCGGGGACCCCCCCAACAGCCCCCACCCCCCCGGGGTACTCCCCTCCCCCTCGGGGTCCCCCCAACAGCCCCCACCCCCCGGGGTACTCCCCTCCCCCTCGGGGACCCCCTCAACAGCCCCCCCCCCGGGGTACTCCCCTCCCCCTCGGGGACCCCCCTCAACAGCCCCCCCCCCGGGGTAACTCCCCTCCCCCTCGGGGACCCCCCAACAGCCCCCCCCGGGGTACTCCCCTCCCCCTCGGGGACCCCCCCAACAGCCCCCCCCGGGGTACTCCCCTCCCCCTCGGGGACCCCCTCAACAGCCCCCCCCCCGGGGGGTACTCCCCTTCTCCTCGGGGACCCCCCCAACAGCCCCCACCCCCCCGGGGTACTCCCCTCCCCCTCGGGACCCCCCAACAGCCCCCCCCCCGGGGTACTCCCCTCCCCCTCGGGGTCCCCCCCAACAGCCCCCACCCCCCCGGGGTACTCCCCTCCCCCTCGGGACCCCCCCAACAGCCCCCACCCCCCCGGGGTACTCCCCTCCCCCTCGGGGACCCCCCCAACAGCCCCCCCCGGGGTACTCCCCTCCCCCTCGGGGACCCCCCCAACAGCCCCCACCCCCCGGGATACTCCCCTCCCCTCGGGGACCCCCCCAACAGCCCCCCCCGGGGTACTCCCCTCCCCTCGGGGACCCCCTCAACAGCCCCCCCCCGGGGGGTACTCCCCTTCTCCTCGGGGACCCCCCCAACAGCCCCCACCCCCCGGGGTACTCCCCTCCCCCTCGGGACCCCCTCAACAGCCCCCCCCCCGGGGGGTACTCCCCTTCTCCTCGGGGACCCCCCCAACAGCCCCCACCCCCCCCGGGTACTCCCCTCCCCCTCGGGGACCCCCCAACAGCCCCCCCCCGGGGTACTCCCCTCCCCCTCGGGTCCCCCCAACAGCCCCCACCCCCCCGGGGTACTCCCCTCCCCCTCGGGGACCCCCCCAACAGCCCCCACCCCCCGGGATACTCCCCTCCCCCTCGGGGACCCCCCAACAGCCCCCCCCGGGGTACTCCCCTCCCCCTCGGGGACCCCCTCAACAGCCCCCCCCCGGGGGGTACTCCCCTTCTCCTCGGGGACCCCCCCAACAGCCCCACCCCCCCGGGGTACTCCCCTCCCCCTCGGGGACCCCCTCAACAGCCCCCCCCCGGGGGGTACTCCCCTTCTCCTCGGGACCCCCCCAACAGCCCCACCCCCCCGGGGTACTCCCCTCCCCCTCGGGGACCCCCCAACAGCCCCCCCCCCGGGTACTCCCCTCCCCCCTCGGGGTCCCCCCAACAGCCCCCACCCCCCCGGGGTACTCCCCTCCCCTCGGGGACCCCCCCAACAGCCCCCCCGGGTACTCCCCTCCCCCTCGGGGACCCCCCCAACAGCCCCCACCCCCCCGGGATACTCCCCTCCCCCTCGGGACCCCCCCAACAGCCCCCCCCGGGGTACTCCCCTCCCCTCGGGGACCCCCTCAACAGCCCCCCCCCCGGGGGTACTCCCCTTCTCCTCGGGGACCCCCCCAACAGCCCCCACCCCCCCGGGGTACTCCCCTCCCCCTCGGGACCCCCCAACAGCCCCCACCCCCCCCGGGTACTCCCCTCCCCCTCGGGGACCCCCCCAACAGCCCCCACCCCCCCGGGATACTCCCCTCCCCCTCGGGGACCCCCCAACAGCCCCCACCCCCCCCGGGGGTACTCCCCTCCCCCTCGGGACCCCCCAACAGCCCCCACCCCCCCGGGATACTCCCCTCCCCCTCGGGGACCCCCCCAACAGCCCCCCCGGGTACTCCCCTCCCCCTCGGGGCCCCCCCAAAGCCCCCCCCGGGGGTACTCCCCTTCTCCTCGGGGACCCCCCCAACAGCCCCCACCCCCCCGGGATACTCCCCTCCCCCTCGGGGACCCCCCCAACAGCCCCCCCGGGGTACTCCCCTCCCCCTCGGGGACCCCCCCAACAGTCCCCCCGGGATACTCCCCTCCCCCTCGGGGACCCCCCCAACAGCCCCCACCCCCCCGGGGGTACTCCCCTTCTCCTCGGGGACCCCCCCAACAGCCCCCACCCCCCCGGGGAACTCCCCTTCCCCTCGGGGACCCCCCCCAACAGCCCCCACCCCCCGGGGGTACTCCCTTCTCCTCGGGACCCCCCAGCAGCCCCCACCCCCCCGGGGTACTACCCTCCCCCTCGGGGACCCCCAGCAGCCCCCACCCCCCCGGGATACTCCCCTTCTCCTCGGGGACCCCCCCAACAGCCCCCCCCGGGGTATCCCCTTCTCCTCGGGGACCCCCCCAACAGCCCCCACCCCCCGGGGTACTCCCCTCCCCCTCGGGGACCCCCCAGCAGCCCCCACCCCCCCGGATACTCCCCTTCCCCTCGGGGACCCCCCCAACAGCCCCCCCCGGGGTACTCCCTCCCCCTCGGGGACCCCCCCAACAGCCCCCACCCCCCCGGGATACTCACCTCCCCCTTGGGGACCCCCCCAACAGCCCCCACCCCCCCCGGGGGTACTCCCCTTCTCCTCGGGGACCCCCCCAACAGCCCCCACCCCCCCGGGATACTCCCTCCCCCTCGGGGACCCCCCCCAACAGTCCCCCCGGGATACTCCCCTCCCCCTCGGGGACCCCCCCAACAGCCCCCACCCCCCCCGGGGGTACTCCCCTTCTCCTCGGGGACCCCCCAACAGCCCCACCCCCCCCGGGGAACTCCCCTTCCCCTCGGGGACCCCCCCCAACAGCCCCCACCCCCCCCGGGGGTACTCCCCTCTCCTCGGGACCCCCCCAACAGCCCCACCCCCCCGGGGTACTCCCCTCCCCCTCGGGACCCCCCAGCAGCCCCCACCCCCCCGGGATACTCCCCTTCTCCTCGGGGACCCCCCCAACAGCCCCCCCCCCGGGTACTCCCCTTCTCCTCGGGGACCCCCCCAACAGCCCCCACCCCCCCGGGGTACTCCCCTCCCCCTCGGGGACCCCCCAGCAGCCCCCACCCCCCCGAATACTCCCCTTCCCCTCGGGACCCCCCAGCAGCCCCCACCCCCCCGGAATACTCCCCTTCCCTCGGGACCCCCCCAACAGCCCCCACCCCCCGGGGTACTCCCTTCCCCTCGGGGACCCCCCCAACAGCCCCCACCCCCCCGGGGTACTCCCCTTCCCCCTCGGGGACCCCCCAACAGCCCCCACCCCCCCCCGGGGTACTCCCCTTCCCCTCGGGGACCCCCCCAACAGCCTCACCCCCCCGGGGTACTCCCCTTCCCCTCGGGGACCCCCCAACAGCCCCCACCCCCCCGGGGTACTCCCCTTCCCCTCGGGGACCCCCCCAACAGCCCCCACCCCTCTGGGGTACTCCCCTTCCCCTTAGGGACCCTGCCCAGAAACTGACTCCACCCCCCTGGGGTACTCCCCCTTGGAATGCCCCTGGGATATTTCCCCTTCCCTCAGGGACCCCCAACAGACCCCACCCCCCTGGGATACTCCCTTCCCACTCAGGGACTCCCACCCCCCTGAGGTACTCCCCTTCCCCTCAGGGATCCTCTCAAAACTGACCCCATCCACCTGGGATATTTCCCCTTCCCTTCAGGGTATCCCCCCATGGATACCCCCATGAATATCCCCGTTCCCCTCAGGGATCCCCCCCCGAACTGGGATATTTTCCCTTCCCTTAGGAATCCCCACAGGAACAGACCCCCCAGATACCCCCTCTTTCCCTGTACCTCATGAGACACCCATCCTTTGATGGACAGGCTTCCCCCCACTGTTGGGTGCCATCTCTGAGGTACAGAAAAAGGGACACGTGCGATGATGCTGAGCCCATAAAACTGGCCTGCTGGGAGTGCGCATCCTGACAGATTTCCCAGGAGAGCCACTTCAAAAAAGGGATGATCCTGGTCAAACCTGGATAGATAGCAACCCTACGCTCCTCACTCCCACAGTCCACTGCACTCTGCTACCCTCCTTCAGCCCCCATGGGAGTGCGCTTGCCTCCCACCCAACTGCAGCCTGCCTGGGGTGGCACTCCCCTGTACCTCAGAGATGTGCTACGAGCCTTCCCCTGCCTCGGGCCGTGCAATGTGACAGGTTGATGGCAGGTTAACGGTAGCTTTTAAAACTGTCAGATGTTTCTTGGTCTTTCTCTGGAGCCTCAGAAGTGAGTGGTCAACAGAGACACTGTCTTATAAATGAATGCACTAAGGATGCAGATAGGGATCAGACATTTGTGTGAATAAGAACATCCACATTTACATCAGATCGGAGCGATGTGTATAAAGACTAGAATACCTCTTGGGGCAGGAGATACGCTACACGGTGGGCTTCTCTGGCCCGTGTTATGCCGGAGGTCAGACTAAACGACCGTAATGGGCCTCCCTGGTCTTAATCCAGGGGTTCTCAGACTGTACTGGTGACCCCTTTCACACAGCAAGACTCTGAGTGCCACCCCCCTTATGCATTAAAAACACTTTTTAATATATTTAACACCATTATAAATGCTGGAGGTGAAGCGGGGTTTGGGGTGGAGCTGACAGCTCGCGACCCCCCAGGTAATAACCTTGTGACCCTCTGAGGGGTCCTGTCCCCAGTTTGAGAACCCCTGCCTCAAACGCTATAAAAGCCAGTTGCTGTGGCCACGGAGGAAGTCTGTGGACAGACTATTTTTGTAATGATCTGCTACGTGGTTTCTTGCTGCTGATCCCAAGTTCTGCAGAACTGGAACTTATGTCTCCTCTGGCCCCTGCCCTCTGTAATCTGACGTCTCCTCCTTTATTGAGTCCTGGCTGGTGAACGTTGCAGTCTATTCTCCTCCCCAGTCCCTGTTTAAAAGGAAACCTCCATCCTCTCTTCCCTGAACTTCTGCCAGTAGATGCCCCAGTTGTGGACGTGCCTCTCTCCCTACCCACCCTTCCTCCTCTGTGAGACCGATACCTCTTCTCCTCCCGATGTACAGAGTCACACACTGGATCTTTGACTTTTCAGGGGCAGATGGGATGAATACATGTTTTTCTGGAGGATAGGGGGCCAGCATCTTCTCATGAACCATCCCTGGGGTTCAGAGAGAGTGTCAAGATCTCAGAATCTCATCACACAAAGTACTGATGATGATTTGGCATCAATATGTCATAATGTTTCATCAAAATGTTATGAAATAGCCAGGGGAATGTAGGCAGGCAGCTCCCTGTGCCTAAAACTGGGCCTGTACTCAGCCTGCGGGATCACACGGGAGCAGCCTTGGCTCTGGTGTGGATACGAGGTTCAGTCCAGCCTCATGCATTAAATAGAGAGAGCGCCCTGGGTATTCGAGTGGATGCTCTCCGGCTCATCCTTCTCTAGGGGAGCCTGTTTTACTGAGAGTGATAATGTTGGACTGGAAAACTGGGTTCTCTCTTGAGTGTTTTTTGACGAGGGCCATGGGAATGTTCAATATTCCTGAGAGCGTAGTTCCTCCGAAAATAGAGTCATTTAGACAATGTGTGTTTTACTTATAGGTGTCATCCATTAGGGTGAGAAATAGACATCTTGGCAAGGGGCCATTTCACTTGTGAGTAGCACGCACTCTTCTCTTTAATAGCGCACACTGGCCACAAGACTGCTTTAGGAAGAATGCACTTGCATGAATATTTTATTTACTGCCGAAATGAGTGAATTCTAATATTGAGGGACAGCCCAGAGAAAAATAGCATCTGGGCCTGACCTGCCTTATTCCTCAATAGACAAAGAAGCAAGATTACAGTTTTGTGGAAACCCAACTGCCTTTAACTTCCAGCCAGACATCTGCTACGGAAGGGAAGAAGGGACCCCACTTCAACACCTCCACTGGAAGGGTTGTGGAACGGTCAGTCTGGGAGAGGGCAAGAGTAATAAGTGCCAGCAACTAAGGAGGAGTCTCCCTTGAATCAGCTGGTTGAGTTGCTAGTTTTGGATTCAAGGGCCCTCTGACCTTGCACAGCATTGTTAGTAGTCTGCAAAGTGCAGAATGCCTCCAGCTTCAGTAAGAGTAAAGGCTGCTCACGCCCTAGGTTAGTGGCAACAAAGAATTCTAAGGGAAGGTGCTAACGGACTGTCGGCTATCTCTAATTTCTATGGTTCCCCCTCTGCACTGAGCAGAGAAGAGCTGCCGCTGCTTTCAGTTCTTAATAAAATTTCTATTTGGAAAAAAAACCAAAAACTAATCACCCCATCATTTTTTCCCCACGTCACTTTCCAGGAACATGGAGGCGGACTCATCCATCCTGATTAAAAACCAGCTTCATAGAATCATAGAATATCAGGGTGGGAAGGGACCTCAGGAGGTATCTAGTCCAACCCCAAGGCAGGACTTAATCCCAACTAAATCATCCCAGCCAGGGCTTTGTCAAGCCAGGCTTTAAAAACCTCTAAGGAAGGAGATTCCACCACTTCCCTCGGTGACCCATTCCAGTGCTCAAATACTCATCCCTCAAATACTGCGGATTCTCCATCTCATAAGGTGAAACCCCTCTTAATTGTATTAATATGAAAACTAGTGGCATAGAACAGATTGTTCGTGTCTGTTGCGTTGTTTCTTTCCTGTAAATAGTTGTATGTAATTTACCATCTGGCATGGAGATCAAAATATCTAGACAGCAACTACTTTGAATACAGTACAAGTGGCAGAAAGTGTAACGGTGTAATGAATGGTTTTTCCACCTGAAGGGTAAGGTGGCCAGTGTATGTTGTTGACCCCATGTCATGGTTTTGGTGGTTTGCATGGGTATAACTGGTAGGCAGTAGTTGCACCTGACAAGTAATTCAGACAGAGAAGGTAAAGCCGCAGTTCTGCACTGTGTGTGGCTGGACCCCGCACTGGGATCGCTCGGGAATCCTCTGTGTGGAGCTCATTGCAGGGCTGGGGCCTAAGGCACTAAGCAGACTTTACTGGTGGCTTCGAAAAAGAATTGCATTCCAGCTAACAGTGAGCATTTCCCTAAGCTCCGGCAGCCTTTTCATTCAGTTTGACAGAACTTGTCTGACTGTCTGTTGGAGCTCTGCTTGGTGATTCCTGGTAAACTGCAGTCAGCACCCTCTGGGCAAGTCATAAATGTGTCCTGGGTCTGACTGTAACAAAACCAGTTATAGAGAAATGTCAGTGTAATGAACCCATCGTCTTTTAGACTTTGTAACTCATAAGAACACATTGATGCCCCCGTGCTCCATGTGTATTTAACTTTGTTACCAGGAGTAGTTCCACTGGTTTCATTTGGGACCCTGCACAGTAGTAAAGCTAAGCAGGTGCTTTGGTCTTGGCAGGATCGGGACCTTGTGCTTTAGACCCAAGGGAACTGATTCTCTTCCTTGGCATAAAACATGAAAGTGAAAGTTCTCATGTGACTGGGGGCTAGGGTGACCAGATGTCCCGATTTTATAGGGACAGTCCCAATTTTGGGGTCTTTTTCTTATATAGGCTCCTATTACCCCCCATCCCCGTCCCGATTTTTCACACTTGCTGTCTGGTCACCCTACTGGGGGCTGGGGATCTGAGACAGACCCTAAGTATCATGAGACTCATGATAAAATTACAAGAATTGGCAACACTGGCAAGTGAGGGGTAAGATCATAGAATCATAGACTATCAGGGTTGGAAGGGACCTCAGGAGGTCATCTAGTCCAACCCCCTGCTCAAAGCAGGACCAGTTCCCGACTAAATCATCCCAGCCAGGGCTTTGTCAAGCTGGGCCTTAAAAACCTCCAAGGAAGGAGATTCCACCACCTCCCTAGGGAACCCATTCCAGTGTTTCACCATCCTCCTAGTGAAATAGTGTTTCCTAATATCCAACCTGGACCTCCCCCACTGCAACTTGAGACCATCGCTCCTCGTTCTGCTCCCCTTCTGATGAGGGGGGAGGGGTGGATGGAGCACTTTACACCACTTTGCACTGGTGTAAATCACTCCACAGGATGCAGGGCAGGGAAGAATCAAGCCCTAGATCGGTTCAGTTTTTGATTGCTTGTGATCATTCTGTAAGTTGAAACAATCTTGTTTAATTTAGTGCTTATTTGTTATTCTTAAAACCCAACAGAGCCTCTCTTTCCCACCCCGGAATGATGTGTCGTCTGTGCTAGGAATGATGGGGCTATCGAGCATTGTGCAATGGAGACATTTCTATGCAATGAGTATCAGCTAATCAATGGGAGCTCATCCGGATTCCAAACTCCATTCAATAGGAATGCAGCTCGATGCTCTGCAGATTGCAAGTTGCCAAAGTCACATCTTTAATAACTTCAGTTTTATCGATTTAATTTTAAAAGAAACCTTAATATCCTGTCTGCATCCTGGAGTTGTAACGACAAAGACTCACTTGTTGTTTGGGAACGGGCTGGGCGAGTGAGTTTATCCTGGAGATAAGGGCCAGTGTCTAATAAGTCATTCATGGGTCGGAGTTCAGAAAAGCGTGGACACAGTGTATTCATTGCGTCAGGGATTAGGTGAGCTGTTTGGCAGCCCACGCTAACTGGTGGACATTGTTCCAGCACAGGAAGGCGACGTGCTTTCATTTCATGCTCTGTATTATCTGTATTCCAGCTCTAGGCTCTGTGGGGGTGGGGGATCCGGGGCGGGTTTGCTATAGCTCAGTCCTTCCTCCTGGGAGATGGAGAGCCGGTTCCAAATGATTCGCTCTCCTACAAAGTTGCGGAGAGCTCTCCAGAGGCCACACGGTGGCAGCATTTGCCCAAGAAGCAGCTAGGCAAGGAGATTCTGGAACCTGCAGCGAGTGTCTGATTGCAATGCATTGCTTTTCTCTTTTGGAATACAAAGAATTGCAGCACAGCTCCCCCATCCAACTTTCTATTCTAAGGACAGTTCCAGTATAAGGCTGCCATTCCCCCAGAGCTTCATTGTAAACGGCTTTCAAGGACACTGGAACCTCCGTTCTCTGCTCCTGCCGTCAGCCTGTTCTCCCCAGGCAGAAAAGGGCTGGGGCTTTCACTTGTAGTGCTTGCTCCCGAACCCAACAGCCTACCTTGTTATTTAAGATGAATGGATGCCTGGGGTGGATGGTGCTGGATTAATAGCCCTGGAGTCGTCTCCTCGTTACCCATGGAAAAGGTACAAATGTCTCCCGTGCCCATGCACTGTTTTTGCACTGGGTGGATCAGCTCAAGATAGGATCAGTTTTGGTCGCCTTGCAGAGGTTCCCAGCGAGCAGTAAGGGGTTTTGTCACATAGCGCTAAAAGCGAGACTGATGTCACTCCTTCATTTCACATGGCCCCCACAACAGACAGCATTGTCTTCACTTGGGGCCCGTTCAAACCAGTGACCTAGACTGGAAAGTCTCCGCATCCCATGTGCCTTCAGTTCCCCTTCACATTTTTTTCAGTATTTGTTGTTGTTAAAAGCATTGTGACAGTATCACAACGTGTGAGCGAACAGATGTCCAGCAGGGTGTGTTTAAGACGGTGCGTTTGTTCAAACATGAGCATGGGACAATTAACAATCCTGCCGAGCAAAGTGTCACTGGTACGTGTCCATTACATGAGCACAAGACACTAGTGAAATGGCATGTGAATGAGCTGGTATGGACCGTTAACCAAACAGGCACTAGGAGGTAGGTTGCATACGGCAGTGTACCGCCCGGTCTGCTTGTCCTGTGTCATCCTGGGTCCGTCTGCTGCTTTGTCAGAACTGCTGTCTCCGCACCGGAGAGGAGAGGGCTTTCGTTCCTAAAACGTGGCGGGAAGGCAGTTCACTTCCACCTCCTTGTCCCTTGCTAATGTCTAGAGCGGGGTGGGTTTCCCAGCTTTCTGGCGGGTCCCAGAAATGAGCTGTGTTATCTGGGGCATTGCACAAGCTGTTCCTCTCAGGGTTTCTTGCTGCTGAATGAATGATTGAACCTGAGCTTTGATCAAGCCGAGGCAGCAACAATTACTCATCTTGCGAGCTCCGGGTGTGGGGAGGGAGGGAAGTCAGGCTCTGGGGAGAGCGACCACATGTGTCCAGCTGTTGGTGACACGCTTGCCTGGTCCGACAGTGTGATGACAGTCTCACATTTGCACAGGCTGCCTTCAGTCTATTCAAGTTGCGCCATCGCAAAGCAGGTGCGGATGCTGCAGGGGATCAATGTCAGGAGCCGAAATCCAGGAGCTCCCACATCAGCTGTAGCAGTGGAAGGTGTTAGTATCCTTAGGGCTATTCCGCAAGGCAGCCTGGCTTCTTACAAAGAGGCATCAGAACATTTTGATTCTCAAGCAGTCTCCCTGGCTGACCATCCCTTGACGTATCACACCGGGTAAGCTGCAGGCATAGCCAAATCCAGCCTGGGGTGTTCTGCAGTGCAGGCCAGGGCTGCCCTTATCTTGAACCAAGCAACGCAGGGATGCCTAATTGAATGTAATCTGTAGCATTTGTAGGCTGCCAATCGTAGTATCTAGTTGGCCAGTCCTAACCCACAGTGCGCCATCCAGAACCAAGCTCCCAGGCCCCATTGTGCGAGGGGCATTCGTCACACTGGGCTGCCCTTTGGTTTTGAAGAGGACGGTGCTCCCTTTTTATGGAAGTTAGGTGTGGGCCTCAGCATAGGCTGCTGGTGAAAATATTCACTGCGGGGCTGAGCCCGTCCCATGCTCACCCCACAGCGTCCGCTCCTGACCTCTGGGCCTGGGTCCTGCTCCGGCCTCTTGCCACTCAGATTCGGAGGAGCCCGCCACAGTGGCACTTGGCGGGCATGTCTGTGTGCAGGTGGGGCCCTCCCCCTGCTACACCGCACTCCCTTCCTGGCCCTGGCGGACATGGGCGTTGCCTGCTGAGCTGGGCAGCAGGGTGGCTCAGAAAACAGATAGGGGAGACTGAGTGCTCTGTAGCCCTAGCCACCCACTGCCTATGGGCCGTGGGCTCCTGGCACCTGTCCGGTACGGTCTCATTTGGGGATAACACGGATGTTCTGCGATGGCAGTGGCTGCATGTCTTGGTGTTCCAATGGCTAAGAGGACTTTGCTCATCTGGGCCAGGTGGATACTAGACCGTTTAGTTCTGCTGCTTTCCATGGCATAGGAAAGGAGGTTGCATGCTGTTCCAGAATGTTCTATCACAGCTGAGCTCTGCCAGGCTGTCGCTCAAGATCATAAGCACCAACCTCAGGGCAAACTGGTAAGGCAGGGCACAAACCCTCCATTGCCTGGGAGCTCTGTACTTAGATTTCACCAGCAAATGATCAAGTGTAAACTTCCCAGGCACCATAACAGCCTGAATATGGAGTCACAGGCCGTCCCCTCGGGTCCTCTGCTCTGTGACGCCACCTCCCTTCATGATGGACGGGCCCTTCTACCAAGTATCACAATGATATTCCGGTTGCTCCCAGGCTCAAAGACCAGTCGCTTGCCCAAGGTCTGTTGCACTTTAGAGCTCCCGCCAAAGACAACACTTGGAGCCAATCCTAGAATAAACTATCGAACGATTTGTTATGTAAGAAAAGGAAACAAGAGTTCTTGACGCGGTTAAAGCAGGTAAGCGTAGACGCACACAAACGCGTTCCAATGTTAAGCTTCAAAAAGTAATAGAAGCGTCCATAATAAGCAAGCTGTGTGTGTCCTTTAGGGCTAGTCCAGGCTAGTCCATGGGAGAGCTGTTGCTTATGCCTAGTAATCCTTGCTCCAGTTCCTTCTTGTTAGGGGCTTTTGTCCTTTCCCTCCTTCTGCTGCGAGTTGCAAACTCAGCTGATGGAGGAATTCACTTGCAGGTCTCATCTTCATAGGGGAAGAGGAAAGGTAAAAACATCAGTCTTTGGTCCCTTTTAATGTTCCACTCTGGTCCGTCTGGCATTGATAGGCCTTCTTGGTCAGGCAGGACAATGAGACCCGCTGGAGACCAGCATTTCACGCTGGTTATTGTGTCTCTCCTGTCTGGTGATTTACACAGTTGCAAAGGCTGATGATGCAAATGTTCAAATCTTACCCTACAGTGTGGGCTACAGATGTTATACGTGAGATTAATGCAGGCAGCAGCTCACAAGCGTTCAATAAAGTCTAATCGCGAAACACATTCTGTTCATTCGAAAGCCTGTTTTAACACTGCTAACGTGCAGGTGAGCCAGACAGTGTATTTGTCAGTGTTCAGTGGAGACGTGGGGAGCGTGGCATGGCTGGCACCAGGCCTGCTGGGCAATGTGCATCAGGCCTGGGCGCGTGTGCATCAGCTGGGATGTTGAGTGAGGAGGTGCCACTGTTCTGTAGGAAGGGTGGCCGCGCTGTTTCTCCGGCAGCGCCTGTTATTGAGGGGGATCGGAGGTGAAAAGTGGGTCAGTGTCGCCCCTCCGGATTACTGTGCCTGACACAGCAGTTCCCGGAGAGTGAATCAGTTAAACTAATGACCCTCCCTAATCCCAGACTTCACTCAGCTTCCCAATATGTCAGTTTATGCTGCATTAATATTCCATCGTGCATTTGTTCCTGAGCCGTAGCTGTTCTCTCAGGCTCCCCTCCCATCGTGTGCAGTACGATTTGTCGGAGGAAGAGCGTTGTACTCTGCATTTAGAGAGATTGAAAGGGAAGAGTTTCCAGTGAGCCCTGGAGTGAGGGTGCTTCTGGCCAGCAGCACCCCATACCTCCTTTCTCCAGGCTACCCTTTATGGTTTGGACACCTTATTCAGGTCCCACCTAAGGATACACGTCTGCTGTCATGCCCACAAGGAAGTGAGATAATAACAAACCAAACCAAAACTCCTTCCTCCCAGATTCCTGGTGTGACCTGTCTGATCTGTGCACTTTCTGGACTGTCAGCTCTTTGGGGCAGGAGCTGTCTGACCTTTGCCACGCTGGCATGGCTTACAGCTAACCCGAGAGTCATCGTCCTCAGGGATGTGAGTCTTTGCAGTGCAGCTACCCTGGGGGAATGCAGCTCACTGCTCTTCCCTCGTGTTCTGAGCCATCTGCAGGAGCCACCCGCATTTAAATCTACTTCTGCCAGCAGCGAAGACGCCCAGGTCTGAATTTACCCAGACTAGCCACAGTATTTGCCTGGTATCACCTTGAAGCTCAGCTGAGTGGATTCCCCCCACCTGCCCCATCATATTCCTCAAGAAACTTCAGGAACCTCCTGGAAAGGCCAGGAGAGAGGTGGCCCTCGTCTCTCAGCTTATTCATGTTTATGTAGCTCTTGAGAGCCGAGAGACGGTATAATGCGTTTGTCTAGCAAGTGAAACACGAGTGCATCTGGGCCTCTGAAAGGGCTTCCCCACATAAAGGAGTAATTTCTGCATCCCACGGGAGCCTGTTACACCTTCCTCAGGTCCCCTTATTCACTATGATTCTTTATTCACTACAGATGATCATTTTATGCAGCACAAGCCAACAGAAGGAGCCGAGATGTGGATCAGATAGTGATCTGTGCAGATGGAGAGGCAGGGAGGCGGACAGAGAGAGATGATAAATGGATAGAAAGAGAGCGGTTTGCAAATCTCAGAGACGATGTACGGTAGTGTAATTGGATGGCCTGAGCAGATTTCTTTGCATACCGCATTTTTTAATCTGAGAGAGAGAGAGAGAAAATACGTCTCGTTGCTTTCATGACTTCCCTGGGGCAGCAGTGGCACATTAAGGGGAGGAGGAGAAAAAAATCATCAGAGGCACCAGGTGGCTGAATATCTAGCAGCTTAATTGATTTCCCTTTAATGAGTACAAAGCCTGTATCTCCTGACCAACATCCAGTGCCAGCCTCAGAGCAAGCCGTGTCCTCCAAGGGCTTTGGGGTAGCTCGGTGTGTGTGTAGGGGAGGCAGGGGTCAGCGCTGGCCGACGGAACATTGCAGGATTAAGGACACTGTGGAAGTGGGTTTGTTGGGACACATGAGGAGAGGTAATTTTGCTGCCTAATGCTTGTTGTTATCCACCATTCTGTCTTTCTGGTCTGAGCTGAGCTGATCTGTTTTCTGGAAGAGGCTGACCCAGGTGCCACTCACATTGGTATAGGTACGTCTCTCGGGGTGTGAGAGATATAACTACACCGACCTAACCCCGGGTGTAGACAGCACTAGGTCCATGGGACAGGCCCTCCCGTTGGGACAGGGAGTCTGCACTGAAGTGCTACAGCAGCGCTGCTGTCGTGTTTTAAGTGTAGACATAGAAATGGTGACTCTGGGAATTGGGCAGATCCCAGGGGACTTCCATCTGAGTTGCTATTTTCTCTTCATGCTCCTCTCCCCATCCAGCCCTACTCTTCCCCCTCCATTCTCTGGAGCGTGGGTTCTCAACCTGGGAGCATGGCCAGCTCTCCAGTTTTTTTGCTCAGAGGGGTCCTGAAACTTCTTTCTGTTGTAGCTTGTGGTGGCAGGCTGGAGAAGGCAGAGAGCCCCTGCTCTGGAGCAGAGCACGAGGGGAGAAGCAGAGGTCTGAGCTCCCAAGAAGAGCGGCTCCGAAGGACACGTTGAAAGGAGCTTAGTGAATGACACAAAAATGTGATTTCTTTCAAATCCAAGGGCCATGTTCGGCTCTGACAATGCTGATGTAAATCTGGAGAGAATCCAGCTGAATCACTCCAATTTACTCCAGGGTAACTAATCAGCACAAGCCTGTTCGTGTGCCTGTGGATGGACCTTACTGTCTCCCGGGAATCAGTCGGTGTCGGGGGTGCCGATGCGTTACGGGACCAGGTTCAGTGAAGTCAGGCGGTAACTTCTGCAGTCCATGGAGAGCTTTCTGCTCCCCCCCCTCAGCAATAGCCAGTGATCTTCTATTTCTCTTCAGGAGCGGGAGGAGTGTCTCTGTTCTTGCTGGGTGCAGAGATGCACCATGCACCCATTCCATCGCCGGCAAGGTGGGGGATCCAAAAATAACCGCATTAGTCACGGCAGTGCCTAAGAATCCCTGAGAGGCTGCGCCTGAGTCACTCGCTGGCGTAGCGAACGGGGCCTGCATGCCTGGGAGATACTGTACTCCCTCTGCACGTCTTTACGAAGCAGTTCCCAGGTACAGCAAGGTGCTGTGACACAGAGGTGCTCTGGCAGGTATATTACCCCTGTGTCCAACCATCTTCTTAATATTTCACCGAGGGGGTCCTGTGGGGTTTCTGCCAACAGCTAAGAACTGGCTGATTGTCCTGGTTATTGAGGGAGGTTTGTACGGGAAGCAGTTGTAGAGCTAGGTAACGTGCAGGATGTGGTGTGAACCTGGCACCTGAGGCGGGGGAGCCGGAGAGCTGACCCGAGCTACGTGAGACCCATGGAGAACCATCGACTGAGCTAGTTGGTGTTTGCCGTCTTGGCCAGATGCAGGCTTCGGCATTTGCAAAGACAAAAGAACTCCAATAAAAGTCTCTGAACGGGGAGCTCTGGGCCATGGGACAAGAGAAGAGGAAAGAGGAGGAATGACTCTGCAGGGGGGTTGTCTCATCAACGGCGAACCCCAGCTTTCGAGACTGGGCAAGTGCTGTTTAGAACTTATTTGGGTGAGAAATGCCAGGGGAGACAGGAAAGTCACTGGTTACTACGGCCAGGCTATAAACGGCGTCTGACGTGTTTCTTTTACCTGTGGCCTTACAGTCCCAGATCCTTAGGCTGGCTTGGGTTGGTCTCTCTCCCTCGAGCTGTTAAACCAGCATCAGGTTGGCTTTCCTCCACAGTTGCCAAAGTGCCTCGTCCTAAGGAGAGTGTCGAACTGGGGGGAAACCAGGGACCCGGGTGCCCTGCTTCTCTGGAGGCAGCGAGTTGGTGCCCATTAGAGCTCCCTCCTGCTGGGAGTAGGGTGTGGTAATTCTCCCCAAATGCCTCAGGTAACCCCCCAAAGTAACAGACAGACAGACACTCTCTGTACTGGAAAGGAGACCTTAGCACAAGAACAGCATCTCCGCCATAGCGAGACGGGTTAATACTTTATATCCTGCCCCTGCGGACTGATTAATAAACAACTGCCTTTGCTCACATACACTCTCTGCCGGTGGTGCAGTGTTCAGGGCACTAGCCTCGGGCTTTCAAGACTGTGAGGTGCTCAGGTACTCCAGTAATGGGGCCATATCTAGCCAGAGGAATGGCTCGTAGGAGAGGCGAACGCTTGGAGTTTTGAAAAGGAAAGTTGTTACAGTGCGTGCGGTTTGATGAGCTTGCGTTTAACTTTCCTGAAGCGTTGTGTTGTTACACGTAAGGTCTCCACTTGCCATCCTAGCCTGCCATTCCAAGAGATGTAACAACAAAGGGATGTTTTATAAGGAGGGTTTTTATAATTAATATAGAATTAGAAGTGGGACAAGAATTGTCGAAATGACCGATCAGTGTGACTAGGAGAGAGAGAGAATGAAAATAAGGGGAAGGGGGGCACTTTCCTTTTGCAAGGTGTCTTCAGATGGGCTCTGATTTTGCAAAACCCAAACCCAGGAGCAATTTGGAGCCACCCCATCAAAGCCTGAGGGGGTTCATCTGGCCCAACAGTTTCAAGTTGCCAGTACTGTGAGGCAGCCAATGTTACAGTGACCTACCTCCATATGGGAGACCAGGGAGCCCTTCTCAGGGGGCGATCCTGGCACCGCAGTTAGGCAGAAACCACTGGTTGAGACACACTCCGCTCCCTGCAGCCTGGAATAAAAAGCCTGTGTGATAGGTTGATTGGGCCCAGCTTGGTGCGGAGTTGGAGCCTCCTGTCTTTGCAGAGCAGTTCTTTGGTGCAGTGAGAAGCAAGCCGTCTGCTTCCAAGGTGCAAGATGGGAATACGCCGACTGAATCAGATTCTGAGCCGGAGAATATCTTTAGCATGAACAAAGCTTTTGTTCTTTCCCACGGGCCTCATCATTTTCTTGTGCTTTGTGGGGGGCCTCTTAGAACAGCGCTGTTAAGAAAAGTACAGATCTTTGCAAAAATCCAACTGGAGGAAAATCTTTATCAACCTCATCTGCATTTCTCAATGGCTGGGATGATGTGAAACCTTGCATTGGTGTTACATTGAGGCTTGATTTTTATTTGCCTGGGACGGTTTGTTTTGAATGAATCCGTCCACAACATTCTCTTGTATTTTGCTCGCATATGGTATTACTTTTATTCTTAACACTGGCCTAATGTACTTTTATATAGCGTGTTGCATTTTATACACCACCCTGGTGTAGTGTCTTTGGCTACATGCAGTGTTACTTCATGGTTTTGATTCTCTGTTGTTCTCAGCTGTGCAAAGTGGGAGTAAAACAGATACGTCTGGAAGGTGGTGGCCAAACGCACTTTGCACCGGTGCAAATGACAGCTCAGGTTCCAGACAACAGAGCGTCAAGCCCTAAGTTTTTTATTTTGATTCTTTTTGAACTAGCGTCTCAGGAGGACGGTGATGTGTTTGCAGTTTGTGCAATGGAGCTGCCGTGCCGGCAGGGTCACAACTGATATAATTGTCTTAGCCTAGTGGCTGCTACCAGCAGGAAGTTCAGAAATACCCATTTAGTTAGAAAAAAATGTAATTTACCGGCACATTTCACAGCATATCCTGCAGAGAAATGCTGCTTTCTTCATGAGTGCCAGGCCACTAGTCTAAACTGGATACAGCTTGTCTTTATTCTGGTAACTGTGCTGGGAGATGACACACCCTTACTAGCAGCCTGCCATCTTCTCGCTGTATATGCAGAACTTCCATGAGTGTTACTGAGAATAACACGCACATCCTGGGGAAAAGAGTAAATCCGTTTAAACGGAATCAGGACCTGACTGGAGAAATGTTACATCGGGGTGGTTAATGCACAACCCCTGGATTGTATACAACCAACAAAACTTTCCACTTTAACCTGTACGTGTATGGAATTTCTATCCATAGAGATTCAGTGGCACAGTTTGACTCATTTAAGATTGTAGTTATAGTTGACTCTATGCTTTCTTTCACTCCCACACCACCACGACCTATTCCGTCCTTCCTATCTATTTTGTGCCCTGGTAATACTGTGTCCCTTTGAGTATCATTGTTCCACCACGTTTCTGTGATGCCGGTTGTATCAATACCCTCATTTAATACCAGGCACTCAAGTTCACCCATCTTGGTATTTAGACTTCTAGCATTTATATACAGTCACTTATAATGTTTGTCCATAGTTAGTTGTCTGCCTTCATGTGATGTAATTGAATGGGGCTCTTTTTTTGTTTACTGGTTCTCTTCAATTCCTACCTGTACTTTATCAACTTCTGTCCTCTCCTCCTTACTAGGATATATAGCGTATCCCCTTTAAGAAATCCTCTTGTACAGGATGGCTCTGTCCGAAGAGTGTGCTCCTCTGCATCGGTCAGTTTTCCCCAGCCCTTAGTTTAAAAACTCCTCTACCACCTTTTTAATTTTACATGCCAGCAGCCTGGTCCCAAACTGAAACAACAATGGAGTCCTTGTTTCCAGCTTCAGAAAGCCAGTGGGTGAATCGTTGCAGAGAGAACGAAGATCTAGGTTTCAGGCATTATCCTCTTTCCCCTTGGAGAGTCCTCGATCCAGAACTGTTCATAAATACAGATTTCCTGCTGAAAAGAAAGATTAAGCACATTTTGCCTAATCTCTGTGTGTAATTTCTAGTGGTATTGGAAAATGCATCAGGATTAACACACCAGGGCACCGCCTCCTTAATCCCCTGTAATACTGGAAACAAAGTTACATGGTTTTAATCTTCTAAGTAAGTGCTGCAGAGCTTGTTGAGGGTATTTTCACATTTGACAGGTATTAACTCCGGAGTTTTCAAAACTATGCCCCGGGGGTTTGTGAGATGATAAGCGTGTCAGTGGAGGACTTCGCATGTCCCAGGCTTCCTCAAAGCATTGACGTCTGGGTTACTGCACGAGAGATTCCCATCATGACTGCGTGTTTCTGGGTGGATTGGAGAATTTGTGTATGTGGGTATGAGAATTTGGTCACCTGGCCGCTGCTTTGCCCCGAGTGACTAGGGCTGCTGCGGATTCATTTGATCACTGCTCCTGAGTAAGTGGAAAGATTCCCATTGACGTCAGTAGGTTTTGGACAAGGCCTTTAAGCCATTTGCTGGACTTTGGCTCTGGTATCCTGTGCCAGGTAGGGAGGGCTCTGTGTCCTCCTCCTCGTTATCAGTTCGTTCTCTTTGCAGAGTCCCTTTGGTGCCGTCTGGACTCTATCTGGTTTCACAGCCTTTCACCCCAGTTTCTTTGTGTGTAAGGAAGGGCTCTGGCTACTTGCTTAACAGTGCAAAACACACCAAGCCTGATCCTCTTCTCCCTGGCACTGGTGTGCTCCTTGAGTGTCCTGTTTGTACTTGAATGTACACTTGGAGTGTGGGAGACCCATCTGCTCTGAGCTACACAGTTACGTTTTCAGGAGCAAAGTACCTTGCCAGGGCGCCAGAGGAACAGCGTTTCACATTCACAAGTTACCACGGCCGATCCCTTCGTCCCTTAAACAAGGGTGTAATGGTTGAGTCCCAAAACAGATTCCTGAGGGAGCATTGGAAGGTAGCAGCCCCTTCAAAATGATAAAATTTTTGTGGGGGGATGTGACCCTGCTTTCATTCCTAAGAGGAGAGACAGTATGAAGTACCACCGCAGTGGTAGGAGGGCTCTGAGTGAAAGCATCAAGCACCTGTGGTTTTGTCATTAAAAAGCTTGGAACTGGAGCTCTCCGGTGCTCTCGGCCCGTGGAAGGCAGGGAGAAGAACCCTTTCTAGTTCAGATTCTGGGGCAGCCTGGTGCTGCTTCTTCTGCCTCTTTGGTCTGTGTTTGCTATCTCCTGGCTTTAGTCAGACTAGGGCCAGGCGCGTGGAGGGAAGTCTGCAGTGAAGTGTACAAATGGACTCTGCTGGCTTAAACTGGGGAAGCTGCTGCTTCCTCTCCAGGAGACTTGCTCGGGAAGTTGGGGACGTGTCTCTGGTGTGAATTGCATTGCTCACTGATGGGAGATTAATGGCCACTGCCGCCTGTGCTCTGCAAATGGGTTAATCATTGTGACTCAAGAGGAGGGTTGGATAGCTGGTTAATGCCACTTGCATTTTGGAGACAGAACTGCCACAGGCAAAGTGCCATATTCGTTGCCGCTCTACCGGCGGGAAGCACTAGAGTGAGGAAGACAAGGAGGATGGGCTTGCAGTTAAGGCACCGGGACTCGCGGGATCTAGGCTCAAGTCCCAGTTCTGCCACAAACTCTATGTGTGAATCACTGAAACGGTCTATACCTCAGCTCAGGAGCAGTGCAAAATGGTCTCTCTGGCAGGGTACCCATGAATGTCTCAGAGGTACCCAGATCCACTGTGGTAATAGGACTGTCAGCACCGAGTCAGGTAGTATGGGAGCTGTCACTCTCCTGGGAAGGTCTAGACCGCATTTTGGAGGCCACTTTAATAAATATTCTGCAGGAAATAATAAACCAATCTAATGAAATGTCTCCCAATGATTCCCTTCCAGAAGACCCACCTTCAGAATGCCCCAGCAGGGCAGCCCGGAGAAGTGAAGCCTGCTTCTCCCACACGTCCTATTGCTCTCCCACCACTGGGTGGAGGCTGTGGTGATGAATTCAAAGCCACCAGGCCTAGCATTGGCTGTTTCAAAACACAAGAGAAAAAACCTCCAACTTGTTCATAAAAAGTTATTTAAAAGGAGAGAGAGAGTCATAACACTCGACACTGCTGGGCAGTTTGGACTGGTTAATAAAAGGCCTTTTTCTGAGCAAATATATTGAAAATCAGAAGGAAAGAACAGAGCTCCAAAGACCAATAGGACAGAGGGTTCTGAAGTCTTTATATATGTACGTATAGATGGTATATTTGTGGGTGGGTGTGTATATATATGTGTGTGTGTATATATAGATATGTAGGTATCTACCTACTTACACACCCGCATAGTAAATATTTATAGATACTGACCTCTTCAGATTTAAGTCCAAGGCACTTTTTACAGTGAACAGGTTAAAGCCATTAGTTTAAAACATGCCTGTTTCTGGGTACAAATCAGTTTTATGGCAATGCTGTCGGATGCATCTCCGCCCCTCCCCCCCAAATTTAGGGAGCCCCGGGCTGACAGGGACCACGCATATGGTTAGCAGAAGAACTAGGAAATGTGAGCACTTGATCAAATCCTGCCCATGGATACATACAAATAACAACCAGAAGTGATTCATAGTTCAGGGTTAGTGACTCAGAGCCCACTACGTTCACTGGTACTAGCTGACCTCGCTCATGGCAGTTCCCCGATGGAATCCTGGACCGGTAGATAGCCAAGAAAGGAGATATTTTCAGTAACAAGCCAGTGGAAACCCTGCCCTGCTCTGTGTCTCACAGTAACTGTGCTGTTGGCAGGGATCCGGAGAGTCTGAAATGAAGGGAAAGCCCTCGAGATGACTTTGAACAGAAACAGTGAGAAAGCAGCACGCTTGTTGGGTAATATCCATTCAGGCAGGAAGGTAAAAGTGTGAGCATCTTTGTTACACGCTGTGGGCCACAGAAAGCGTCAGGAAAACAGCCCCAAGTCTGACAGAGGGAGGGGAACTAATCCTATAGAGGACTATTTCCCCAAACCCTGAAAAGCCCTTCTCTGTAATTCAGTTCTGGTGGTGTGGAGGGGTGCACAGCTGAGTAAGGGGCTGTGGCTGGGAGAAGAGCAGATTTTTGTGGCATCAGCCCCCTTCAGGGATGTTTGTGGCAGTTAAGGATGGTATTATCAATGTCTCCCTGTGGAGCCAGGATCCATGATGGCGAACTGACCCGGAGGCAGTAGCGCAGGAGTGGAATCGTGCTACCAGAGGAGACAGTGAAAATGGGGTGGGTCAACAGGAAGCCAGAGTGGAATTGTGCAGAGGACTCATCCTCTGAGGCTGCCCGGAGCAACCCCACAGGTCTCGGGACCGCTGCTTGTTCCAGGGTCTGGCAAACCTACTCCCATCTCTTTTGCTCTCTCATGGGTTCCCTGCAGGGATCGTCTCCTTTGCAAGAAATAACGTCAATGATTCTTATGAGAGACCCAGGGGCAGGACTGAGCGGTTGGACTTCTCCTCTCGTGCATTCCCCTGGACTAATAGCTTGCAGACTGGAAACCGAGGACCAGGGAGTGAAGGATGTTTGTTGCCTGGGATAGGCTGGCGGCTGAGCCAGGGCAAAGAGCCTCCGCTCCAGGCAGCACTGGTGACTCAGCGGAAAAGGGTGTTCGGATCTCCAGAGAGATGAAGACTTGCTGGGAAGCATGGGGGGCAAGGGGGCAGTTCTCCGAATGGCATCTAGTCACTGTAAGGGTGCTGCTCTGGAGTGCTGCAGACGGGAGCTCACAAGCAGTGGGGACGGCAGGGCAGGAAGGCACTGAACAGAAATACAGAACCAAGAGGTGTAGGGCCGGGCTCTTTGGCTGATCTGGCTGCTCCGTGCTGCATTGCTGATGGACTCTTTCGCCAGCCCAGGAGGGTCACTCTGTTGTAAGACAGAGCTTCTGGCCCCTTCCCGAGTCTGACTAGGCTTATGTGCCGTGCAGATCCTTGGCTGTAGTTCCAGACCCTTGGGGCCATTTGGAGCAAGTGTAAGTTGGAGCAGCCCTAATTCAGTACAGGGAGGCTGGCCAGGCCCCAGCCACCGGGCAGTGCCTCACGCCAGCTTTGCACACCCGCCCCATGCGCAGATCAAGCCCAGCCCAGTCCCAAAGCAGCCATTAGACTAGAGATTGGAAGAGATGGTTTGTTTGCTTGTTCTGAATACTTGCAAGCCACAAGCATCAAAAACTCAGTGAGTCCCTGGAAACGCGTAATGTCTCTGTTCTGCGGGAAGGAATATCCCCTTGTACCACCAGCAAATCAGCCTCTCTCAGAATTTAGGACTCTTTATACCAATGAAGAAATGTGTCAACTCTACCCTATGGCAGTGTCGTTCTGGGGTATCCTAGGAAGCCTGGTATCACACTGGCTGTCATCTGACCCCAGAGGGCCCTGGCACGGCTCATTCGTTTCTGGCTAAGAATGTTGGGCAGTTCCTCAGGGAGCTGGTGGTGACCAGGCGGGGCAGTGCACTGTCGGGTCTGTTTCACTTAAAACAATTTCCCCTGAAAGCAGAGCTTATCTGCAGCAGCAAACCTCATGGAGGCAGGGCAGTACTACACCATCACACAGGAAGTCATGTGATGACCGAGGGCAGGGGAGAGACAGAGGGAGGACTCTGTTCACCTCCCCACCCCAAGGAAGTCCTGAACACACATGGTCCTGGGGGCCTCAGGGACAACAGCGGCTGAAAACTAAATTTCTTTGCTGATCTACAGGCCAGGAGTGACTCAGGGAGCTTCTGTGTGCTCCCCCCACCTGCCCTGCAGACACGCTCTACTTTAGGAGGACATTCGGACCCTCATCCTCTTCTGGGCACAAGCTGTTCCCAGGTCAGAGCAGTCCATCTGCATCCTGGGCTGCTGTCCTGCCCGTGAGCACGGAGCTGAGCCTGTCAAGCCTTGTTCTCCCGACGGAGCAGCACAGACTGCACGGAAACCCAGCTCGGGAGAGGAGCATTTCCACTGCTCACTCCACCAGCTCCCACGGCCCACTCAGAAAACTTGAGTTTGCAGAGCTTGGGTTTTGGATTCATGCCATTCGTGGCCTAGGCACCGGGCTCCTGCGTTCGTCTGGAGAACGAGGGAGAGAAACTGTCTGGCAGGGCATGGTAGGACTTGGATGGGAAATGCCTTTTTAAAGAACGAGAGCCACTTTAGCTGGTGGAAACTGGCATAGCTTCTTTGAGGTCGGGAAAGCTACACTGGTTTGCACCAGCTGAGGACCTGCCTTGAATCTTTTTGTTCTCCGTTTATAGGGCCTATGCAATACATATTCGCAGTCACAAACTCACAGGGTTAGGAGCCTGTGGAGTCTCTGCAAATGGATTGCAAAGGCTCTAATCTACTGACCATTTGCCTTAGTCCCTGTGTCAAGCTAAAATCTGCAGTGACTTGTACTCAGAAACAGACATTTGGACAGACATCTCTGCCTGCTAACAAACTAGTTTGATACAAAAACTTAATGGAAAGTTACAATACCCTTTATAATATAGCAATAGATTTCATAGTTAAAATAAACTATTATGCTTTTCTCCTATTATTAAAAAAAAAGCAAGCAGTACAGAGGCAAGATGCAAACCCAGATTGATGCTCATCATCGAAGTCTGAATATAAACACTTCAGTTTTGAGAGTTGCAAAGAGGATGTTCGATCGGTTCTGGCATTCTGCTGCTTTGTGGTTTTTCCCTCGTGGACAGTGCAGAATAGAGGTTCTTGGAGCAAAACTGAGGCTGTGCCAGGAAATGAGATGAGCTGAAGATGGGTGGGTCCTGTCTGAGATTCAGAATGAGCCAGAGAATGGTTATTTTTTCCCTTCCATCTACCATAAAATGTGGGCATTGGCTGGTTCAGTCTGATTTGCGTGTGGTTTGTCACTGCTTTTTGTCTGTAGAATGTCAGCATCTCTTTGGGATGATAACGATGCGTTGTTTTACTCTTGTGCTTTTCCTCCCTCAGCCTCAGTTCTTCCCTTCCTTTGTTCTGGTTCAGTTTGAGGGGGTGTCATCTTCTGGCCCATTACTGCAGGTTCCAGAATGCCTTTCTCAGGTATGTAAACAGAGGTTCCCCCTGCCACTGGGAGATGGAGACTGGTTGTTAAAGACTTGCCCATGGGCGACTCATAGGGAAATTCCAGGTCAGGTTAGGTGTTTCCAGTATAGGAGAGATGCCAGGGATAGTTTATACAAGGAGTCCTGTTGAAGCAGTTTAGTAAATCTAGGAAAACTCACCTGAGTTACTCAGGGCAAGCCTAGGACATTGTGGGAACTGACACTATGCAGTAGAACCCCAGAGTTACGAACACCTCGGGCATGGAGGTTGCTCGTAACCCTGAACAAAATGTTCTGGTTCTTCTTTCAGAAGTTTACAACTGAACATTGACTTAATACAGCTTTGAAACTTCACGATGCAGAAGAAAAATGCCGCTTTCCCTTTCGTTTTTTAGGAGTTTACCTTGAACGCAGCACGCTGCCGTATTTGCTTTTTTTGGCTCTGCTGCTGCCTGATTGCAGACTTCCGGTTCCAAAGGAGCTGTGTGGCTGACTGGTGAGTTTGTAACTCTGGTGTTGGAAACTCTGAGGTTCTACTGTATTACTACGGATGTGCCTGTCTCATTAATATAATCAGTGGCTGGCTTATCCTTCTACTAGCAAAGGCTGTCTGACAGCAATGGCTCTGTAGAATCGTTTAAATGCCATTGCAAACATCATTGCTTTCACTTCCTCACTAACTTGACCAATGCCCGGACAATGGTAGCAGGCAACAAAGGAGTAAAAACGGGTATCAGAGGTAGAGTCAAACATGCTTGCCACTGATGATTAGATTAACCAGACTGCTGTCTAAGGTGCTGAATATGAGGGACTGCAAAATTGGTGGGGTAGAGGAACAGTAGTGCCTGGTACTGCAGTGGTGACAACTGGAGTACTGGACCAGTCAACTGAATCACGGAACATTGCTTGGGGCAGCACCAGAGATACCAGCTGGCAGTGCAGTTGAGTATCTGTCTCTCTTTATAAACCAGCAAGAAACTTCTGTCAAGATAATAATCAATCCTAATGAAATTACACTGCACTAGACAGTTATGCCTGTAGAAAAATTCTCATACCCTACGTGTGATATTGAAGCCTTCACTGCTTATGCTTCATTCCTCACAAAAGCTTTGAATCTGTTAGTGATTTGGCATTTTCCAGTCTCATGGCATTCAGTAGGATTTACCAACATTGATTATTAGGCACAAGTTTCCTGTTGGTGATACTGATCCTTTGCAACCAATACTCCCTTTAGTGATCTAAAACTTGAGGATCTCTTTTTCTGTCTCTTGCTAGTACTTATATCACAGATTCAGTGTCAGCTGCTGTTGTTTCGTCCTATGTGAACCACCAGAGATGAAGACAAGTGTATTTTATAACGCTAGTTAGCATTTATAGAGCCTTTCTCGTCCCTAGACCTGAAATCACGTTATAAAGATGGATAAGCATTGTCCTCACCATCTTACGGAGGGGAAATGGAGGCAGAGAGATGGGAAGTGACTTGCCCAAGGTCACACAGCGAGTCTGTGTCAGAGCCAGGACTAGCACTCAGGGCTCCTGACTCCCAGGCGAGTGACCTAACCACTGGCCTACACAGTATTTGAAAGGGGGAGCAGATGGCTACCGTGGCTAGAATATCTCCTCCTGGCCAGAGTGGAGGGATACTGGCAGTGATCTTAGCGTAGCCGTCTCTCCGCTCCGAATGCTGCCCATGCAGTCAGGGCTGGGAAGGGGGGGAGCAAGGCTCAAACGATGGCAGTGGAAATGGAAGCACTCCTGAAGTAGGAGAAAGGCCTGATGGCTACGACGGTGAGGGTGACAGGCCAAGCAATGGTTTGGCTATAAACCAAAAACCTCTCCTGCCATGGAAAGGGGTGTGCGAGCCCTGGCTTCTCAAGATGGTGACAGATGTGCTGAGTGAGGAGTACCATGGCTATTGGCGCAGGAAACCCTCTGAGGGTATGTCTACACTACAAAATTAGGTCGATTTTATACAGTCGATTGCGTATGTCCACACTAAGCACATTAGTGGGGTGGGGCTGATGGAAAGGTGTCCACGGTGCCCTTGTTCCTGCTGGCATGGGGCTGTGCAACATCCTGCCTTGCCTCTGCAGTACTTCTTCGGAGGGTGTATAATTTCCCTCCTGACCTTGGTCAATTGTGTTTATGGAGGCTCATTTTGCTCCTGCGTTATCGACGGGGTTACTCAGACCTCTGTGGTACTAGGGCATGATTAGCAGAACTCCCTTGGTATTTCTGCCACAATATGCAGCAGAGCAATACCGTTGTGCCACCAGCGTTAGAGCGGGTGGGAAGAAGGCATATTCTTCTCTCCAACTAGGGATGGTTTCAGTGTAGGGTTTGACCTACCAGCAGAAACAAGGAGAGTTTTGTATGTAAACCCCTCTGCTGCTGATAGATCCCTGCCTAGGTCCCTATGGAATCCAGTGTTCTTTATAGAAGTGAGAGAGTTACAGAGGAGAAGTTTCCAGGCTAAGTATGCCTGGAGTAACAGAGTGACTTTCAGTACAATTAGCAGACACCACTGGGTGATGTGTAATTAACAGCACAGAGTAATTACATGGTTACTTCATCCGTTTAAAAATATATAAATATCCTCTGCTGAGTTTTCATTGAGAGCAGCCAACCCCATTCCGGAGTTCTAAGAAAGAAAGCCAGCGCCTTGCGGCTGCCCCCAGGACTCTGAACAAAGACCAGACAAGGCATTAAAACAACAAAGGCAGGAGCTGGGGCTGAACAAAGAGTTTTTAAAGAAGTGAAAATGTCAGAGGGAGAAGGGAATATTTTAGTTCCCAGAGGAAGCTGGGAGGTGACAACCAGCAAAGATTAGCCATCTCTCTCTCATGGACTGTCCTCTCCCACAGCCAGTGGCGGTGGTGGTAACTCGCGCGTCCATCCCCACTCCTGACTATTGCCGTTGAAGGCAGCTCCCCCAGCAGATGGCCATAAAGGGCAGCATCCCAGGCTGTGGATATCTGTCTAGCTCAGGGGTTCTCAAATTGGGAATCGGGACCCCTCAGGGGGTCGCGAACTGTCAGCCGCCA
Source organism: Malaclemys terrapin pileata (assembly GCF_027887155.1). NCBI lineage: Eukaryota > Metazoa > Chordata > Testudines > Emydidae > Malaclemys > Malaclemys terrapin. The sequence goes on along the minus strand of NC_071525.1, from coordinate 970,992 downwards.
CCCCAAAACCGCTTTGCCTTCAGCATTTATAATGGTGTTAAATTTCTAAAAAAGTGTTGTTAATGTATAAAGGGGGTGGCACTCCGAGGCTTGCTATGTGAAAGGGGTCACCAGTACAAAAGTTTGAGAACCACTGGTCTAGCTGCCTGCGAAGCCGCACATTGCATCATTTACCCCGGGGTGGTTCTGCTGCTATCTACCAAGACCCAACAGAATCACTGCAATGAATTCGTCTTTTGTTTTAAACTGATGAAGTGTCCTAATCAACATTCTTTTCTGTTTCTCCCGGTTACTACCTCCCATTAAAGCAACCTCATGGTTAGGTCAAGCACTGTTTGAGCTAGTAGAATGTCATTGTTGTCAGACAAGCTGAAGGCAGGGGGGAGAATTTTTAAATTCATGTCACACATTAAGACTCTCTCTCTAATTGGCCCTGGGTGTTTCACCGTTCAGTTCTGAAGCCTCTTCAAAGAGTACCTGGACTGGAGAGGTACTGGATTATTTGCTGAGACTATAAATGGTGGCCCCTGGTGTGTGGGTGATGTAGGTAATTCAAGATCCACCACAAAACTTTTTCTACTCCTCAGGGGGTTTTCAGGAGGAATGCAGGGTGCCCCCTTGAAAGCCCTGCAGTGCAGTGACCCTTGCTCCAGTCAAACAGGACTGGCTGCAGCTCCAGGAGGAACCATCTGGTTCCATTTCACAAAGCCCTCTCTGACCATTGGCTGAATGCATTGCTTCTGCAACCCTCGCTGCCCCGCTGACTCAGGGTGCTTGGAACTCGGGTGCCTCGCATGGCTTCACTGGAGTGGCAGTGCATTTTTAACAATCCACGCTGGATTGACTTGCAGTGTGTTTCATCTCCCTGTAACCGCCCTGTAATGCGATAAACACCCCCGCGAAGCCGGCATGCCCCAGATGCCGTGCCCAGCACCTGAATGCTGCACTCCAGCACGTGGCTTCAGGCAGAATATGGACTCACTCCTCTAAAGAGACTCAGAATAAAGCAAATGAAGAACCCTCCCCTAGCTGGAAATGTGTGTATGTGGCAGTGTTTTGGCAGGGGGTGGGGTGGCAAATGGGCCTCTGAGCTCAGAGCCTGTGCAAGAAGGCGAGATATTGGCAGTTCCCCGGTAGGGCTGTGGGAGGTGCAGGAGGCAAAGGGATAGCAGTCTTGGCAAACTAATTGTCCTCCTCCCCCACTCTTCCTTGGCAAGACACTTAACGAACAGGGCTGGGAGGAATGGGAACGAAGGAAGGCCCTGGAGATAAGCAGCCCCTTTGCCCATGGCTCACAGCCCGCGCTGTGGAGTACTCTCCCTCTGTTGCAGCTCCATTGCTTCAGTGCTTCGGACTTTTTTTTTTTTTTTCCTTATTTGAAGACCTGAGATTGTGTGGATTTCTGTCCTCCACCAAACACTGCAGCAAGGGCCTTGCCAGAGGCTTCCCCTCACATCCGCTTCCTTCTCATCGCATGTAGAGGCACCGAAACAGAGACTGGATTTCTGGTTCCAAGGCGTTGTTGAACTCCGAGGGCTCTGAGCTAACCTCGGCGTTAGTTCGGTCATGCTTTCAGCATTGGCTTGGCCTGGGTGGTTCTGTGGCGGCCAGAGGGCCGGAAGAAAGTTGACTTGACTCTGAAGACCCACAAGTAGCTCTTCTTGTCTGTCTCCGTGGGGCTTGGGGGCTCAGTCTGCAGTTTAGCAGCTGCTTGAACTGGTGTAAGGGGTTGGGAAGGAGGCGGAGCTGACCCCAATCGGACTGTCGGACAGGGGCGTCTGGGGGGTTCCCCCCGCCATACTGATGCCACGAGCATCAATGACAGCGGCGAGGAGCTGCTGCTGCTGGTGGCGCAGGGTTTCGGCGATGAGCAGGGGAAGAGAGTTGAAGCTCGTGGTGAGCTGCTCCAGTTTGGATTCTAGGCTGCCAATCTGCTTCTCCAAGTCCTCACTCCGGTCATTGAGCTCTGTGATCAGGTCATACATAACGTTCTGCATCTGGGGGACAAAGAAGACATCACAGGGATTAGTGCAGAGGACACTCACAACCAGAACACGTGGGAGGTAAAAGCCCTGTTTACAGCTGAGCTGGCACAGCTGGCAAAGGCCTGCAAGAATGGAGCAGCAGCCGGCAGGATGTTGCACATGAAAGACCTGCCCTGTCTCTCTTAGAGCTCAGAAATATTTGGGGGAGAATCTCTTTGGTTGCATTTCTGATGGGCTGGGGAGAGCAACAAGCTGGCTAACCCTGGAGTGAAGCCTCAGAGGCCGAGAGTTCTGTACTGGGACTAAGAAGAAAACATTTCACCCTGTGAAAGCTAAAGGGCAAACGCTGGATGTTTACTCTCTGTCCCGCCGAGCTGTCGGCTGTAGAAACCTTGAAAATACATCTTGTTGGCAAATCCTGGGAAGATTAAGGACAGAACAGTCTCCCAGCTGAGCAACTCCTAACCAGCTAATGGCCAAAAATTAAGAAATTAAAACTGGCTGCTGTCTTTTGGGAACGCTTGGAATCATCGGAGTCAGAGCATGTAGGACTAGATCTAAATAACAATGCTGCTTCGCACTCAGGTAGCACCTTCCATGGAAAGATCTCAAAGCGCTTCACAAAAGTAAGTGTTGTCTAAGGCGCCTAGAGGGGAACTGATTTGTTCAGGGTCACACGATGAGGCAGTAGCAAAGTTGGGCTTGCCCCTACTCTAACCATTAGGCAAGGCAGCCGCTCTGGAATCTGGCGTATGGAAATACCAGCTCTGTTGGAAATTACAGAGTCTTCCATCACATCTGGTCTTTTTTGCTCTTGGTGTGGTCTGACATGGGTGCGCACACATGCAACCTCAGTGAATTGATTTCTGCACACCTCCACCTTGTGATTCTGATGCTGTTCATAAAATAGAGATGGGAACAGACAAATACAGGTGGCTAAAAGAAGAGAAGAAAGAATAGACTAGAGGGAAAATTACAGCAGGGAGGTGAAAGTTTGATTAGAGGGAGTTCGGGCACAGTTGCACCTAGCTAAACCAATACTTGTCACAAATACAGCAGTGTGTGAACAGTGAAGCCTTTTCACATGGATACGGGGAAGAGGGAAATCTCTGTTCAGAGACTGAACTTCCAGTGCAACAGAGCAAATTGCAACAAAAGTGCTGAGTCAATAAGTGAAGATGTTTCCTGTGTAGCGAGGCAGAAGCGTATTTTCCAAATCAAGAGAGAAGTCTTTAAAATGAATCAATGACCCGTTAAAAGAAAAGCCTGTTACAGAATTTTGCTCTAACGAGTTTCTTCCTTTAACAGGTTTTTACCAGAGAGATGCTATGCTCTTCTCATTGGTTGCCTGGTGACTGAATGCCGGGGGAAGCCTGGACAGAGACGAAAGATGTGAGACTTCTGGCTGGTCAACAGCATCCCACTAAGAAAGACATTGATCAGCAGAACATCAGAGTTCACCTCTCGGCTGCGAGGTGCACACACTGGCAGCAGCTGGAACTGTCTGATTTAACTCTTTTCTGGCAGGCTTGATTGTGTCAGATACGTGGATTGATTTATTTACTGGCGGTGCGAGCAGCCTGTGCAGCTTCGCCTCCGGCTACTGCTCCGCAGTTGTTCTGTGTTACGATCCATCTGCACGCGGCGGAGATGATTAAACCTGATCCCCAGCGTCAGCTGTGTCTATCACCCCACAGGTATTTGCATGTGTTCTGCCTCCACCTCTAGCCCTTCATCTTCTGCACTGAGAGCCCTGGAGGCCATGAAGACGTCACCTGTGTTTGTACAACACCGAGTACAACAGGGCCCTCATCCTGACTGGGGCCTTTGGGCACCCCCATAATACAATAGCAACGAACAGAAGAGGGACCTGCTTTCTGGGTTGGGCCGGATCTTTCCCTGGTTTTAGGCTACACTGCTGTGTGGGTAGTTCCTTGCTTGTGGGTGATTTGGGACACTGATATTTGCATCATAAGGATAATCCCCATTGGGGACCTACTGTCTCTGCCCATCTCCGCCGTAGAGACAAGCCATCGCATTGACAGCAACCCAACTTCTATTTGTCAGGGAGAGGAAGCGCCAAGCTGCTCCCTAAATTAAATCTTCTTCCCAGCAGGACACCGCACGTGAACACTGAGCTCTTAGTCTGCCTCTCCAACTAGGTTTCCCGCTGCTACGAAATCTAACCCGGGACCGAGATGAGAGTAACCAGAAATAATGTCCTCCCCACATCTGAACCTGCCAATGGAGCAGCTGGGCGTTCCAGGCCTGGGAGCTTTTAGCTCTTGCAGTTCTTTGAAGACATGCATATTGCGACGCTGCTGCGGCTCCATTGATATTCGGTCTCTGGGATAAGCCCCTGTCTGCCCGGGTGAGAATTGACCAGAATTTTGTCTTCAAATGAAGAGCGTCTTTGGCTAATGTTTTACGCTGTCATTTTCAACAGGGCCTGAGCTAGTCCAGCTGCTGCTGACTTTCAGTGGGAATTGGGCACTTCTCTGCCTAAAGCCCCTTTGAGAAGCCTGACCTTAAACGATTGATCCCAGATCCTGCTTTGCTGTGTGTGGGTTGCAAAGGGAACTGGCACACCCCATCTGTGCCAGCTGCTCCCGTTCCAGAGATGAGACACAATACTATTGTACCTATCCAATTCCAGCCTCTGTTAGAATCTACACTGCCCCAATCTCCGAGTGTAGTAACAGCTACAAACGGGGGCCCTATCCCTTGCTGCAGGGTATGAGTAATACCCCGACTGTCATTTCCAGATGCCTAATGTTTGACCTTTTGTCTATTGCGTTCAGCCAGCTCCGACTGATTGATTATACAGTAAATGTAGATGAAAGGCTTGCAGCCCTGTAAGCCTCCAAGAGAACTTCAGAAACTTGCCTTGGAAAGGTCAACCAGCGTGTTGGCCTGGTCACTCAGCTTCCTCTGCTCCATCTTCACACTGCGCAGCCTGTGGAAGAAGAAAACGCTGATACAGCCATGTCCTTTTTCCGTGTGCTGGTCCCTCCATCAGCATTAACTGCTCTGGAAATCCAGCTGGGATTAGCCCCACACAACAAATGGGTCACAAGAGACAAGCATATTTAGAATGGCATCTGGCAAGGAAATGGAAAATTGCTCAGATTTTCTTCTCTATGAACGGAGCTGGAACATCGAGGTCTGGACCATGTTGGTCATTCTCCCTCCCACCCCACTGTTCTTCTGGTCACCATTTGGAGTGGATTCCACTTACTGGTGAATGGCTTGAAGGAACTTTCTCTGATGCTTCCTGACTTTGGCATGATCAATCTTCTTTAGCAGCTTTGTGTGTTTGTAGATAAACCACGTTTCCCGAAGGACGTTGGCTGCAGCATTCTTGATCTGCAAGACAAAAGTGGAGAGCCAGTTGCAGGTTAGTTTCTCCACCTGGCTCAGAGAGCATATGGGATGCAGTATCTTGTACGTTAGGCCTGGGGCAATGGTTTGGATTGGTCTGTACTGGTCCTACAAGCTGCTGAGCACCCTCCCCTCCATGAAAGTCAGTCAGAACTGAGGGCACTCGGCACCTTACAGCGCTGCTTGGCACTCGGCAGGATCGAGCCCTTGCTCACCAGAGTGACGGGTAAGAAAGAGGGTTGGTGGCGAATGAGCAGATCTGATGAGTGGGCTCCTCCTTATGCTGACAAGGTGCTTTGCTGGACACTTTGCAGGTGAGGCAGGAGTGGATTCGGGACCACGCAGCAGTGTTCTTGTTTGGGTTCCCACACACTCCCTAGCCTGCCCCTCAGTTTTTACCTTGCACCTAAATGTGCAACGGTCTACCCTGTGCTGGGCAGGACCATGTTCTTCATGGAACCAGTTCCAGGCCATCCCCATATGCCACTGAGAATCCCTGGCAGCTACGTTCCCTCTAAGCTGGGTGGGCACACAGCAGGCTATCAAGAGGCACGCAGGTGCGAGAGGCGCCTCTCTCCCGGACCCGGAGCTGCTGCAGCCGGTGAGAGGCCTGGACCTGGGCTGCAGTGAGAGAGAGCTGGGGGAAGTCCTCTCTCCCTGCCGCAGCCCCAGGGCAGCCTGCACCCCAAACCCCTCATCCCTGGCCCCACCCTAGAGCCCGCATCCCCAGCCAGAGCCCTCCACCACCCCACCCATGTGCCCCAGCCCTGAGCCCCACCACACTGTGAACCCCTTGGCCCCACCCCCACCACACGTCACCTCCATTTTGGTGCACATAACAAAATTAATTCTGCATATGGATGTAAAAAATTAGAGGGAACCTTGCCTGGCAGATATTTACCCCTGTCCCCGAGAGGGCATGGATTCTGTATCGGCCGCCGGTGTGAACATGCCTCACGTGCAGAGAGGAATCCACCCCCTGTGCCAGCTGCTCCTTCCCCACGGTAGCCAAACCATTGTGACAGCTGTTTCACACACAGGTAGGTTTGGTTACACTGGAAATGGGGACAGCACCACTGCAGTTTCCTGTACTTATCCCCAATGATTAAAGCCAGAGCTTTTCCCCTTTGCAGCGCCCTCTCCATGCAATAAAGCCACATATTCCTCCTGATGGCATGGAAACAGCTGATATCACTCAGTGCACCACCGATTTGAGACAGACCAACAGGATCCAGACGGCTAGGGACAAAGTCTTCATTTAAACACAGACATCTTGAGTAATTCGTGAAAAGAGCAGGGGGAAGCGTTCCTTGGTTGCAGGAAAGACAAACTGATTTGTAATTAGCTGTTACCTTTTGGGTTTTTGCATGTTTTGCTCTGTGTCGGGAGTTTAAGCACAGATAACCACTGCTCAGACATTTCCAAAAGCATTGCAGATTGCTACGGTTCTGGGGCAGGAGAACAAAGAGAGGTTGTGAGTACCAGGGGAATTTTTATACACAACCTTGTGTGAGTAACCAACAGCCTGGGAGACTCGGGTCCTCTGTCTACAGCACTGGCAGTGCAAGTGAAAGCTTCCTCCAGTCTCTTGTGCTAGTGCGTCGCCACCGCTTGGAGGGACTGGCCGTGGGGCAGCAGTCTTCATGGCTCACTCCGTCTTTAGCCTCGCTGCTGAGACTGCCAACCAGCCAATCGTTTGCTTTTGTTATGGCCACTTGTCCACTAGGGACTTGACTGAGACCCCCCAGCAGCCGTCAGATGTTAATGACTCTTGGGCACGTGCTTCCCAGGTTTACTTGTCTCCGGTAGCAGGTCACACCTGAACACAGGCCTGTTCTATCATTGCCGGTGCTGGCGAGAGAATGAACCAGGGCTCTCCTCTTTCTACCACCCCCAAGTACTGCACTTTCCATACATGGGTTTATAATTCAATTTCACATTAGGCTGGTGGTTGTGCCCAGAGTAATCAAATCCAGGTATTTCTTAAATCAGGACTCCACGTGCTCTCGTCGTGGCTAGGCCGGGCTGTCAGGTGTGGGAAAACAGGATCCTCCGCCTGCAAACACACATGTACAAACCACAGTGCCACACGGACATCACTGAATTTACTAACCCCCTGCTGGTGGCTCGGGCCGAGAGAGTCTGTGCATGAACCTGGCTTGAAGAGTCTGCTGTTAAACGGCTGCTTTGGTGCTTGCTTTGAAATGAATTGGCCACACTCCACCTGGCACAAAGCCAGCAGATCAATAGCCACAGGAGGAGGAGGAACAGGTTTTAACCACTGTTTGCTTTTTGTATCGCTTATGTCACCGTAAACGCCACTGTGGCTGTGGTCTCCCTGCACGGCCGGCACTCTGCATTTCCTGCACAACACCCTGTTGGCAGCTTGCTCTTCGCAAGACATTCCTCCCTTGCCAGACACTCAGAATGGGCACCCTGCAGAAACAAATGTCTCTTCGCAGTGACACTGGGGCTGGAAGGGATGGAAAGGAGGAAAGTGCAGATATCTTGAGGAAGGAGGGAGGCACCAGAATCTCCCCAAGATCCCGGGATATTCTGTGGGGTATGACAATTTTATCCCTAAACTTTTCAGGGGGTTCTTAGTTTTCCACCAGATTTTCCACTTGGATTTTATCTGTAGCTGCCTTTGATTTCTGTAGGTCCTAGAGCATATTTAACAAATAAAACATACATGAGGGTTGGGGAATGGGGCGGAGGGCAAGTAACACGGGGCGCTGCTCTAGTGAGGAGAATGGAGAGACCAGAAAAGAAGCTGTAAGGAGGGTGCATGGACAATTAGGTTTCCTCCGTTTTCCTTCCAAACCATCACTTCAGGGGTTTTGTTGCTTTATAACAGATTCCTGGTTTTATCACCAAAAGGGACCAATCCACTGCATGGTCCTTGGAAAAATATGTCCAACATCAACCTGCCGGCTTATTTTTTCACCATGTTTTAAAATCCCTTAAAAATGAACACAGAGGAAGCTAGTTTTGCTCTTCTGACTGCCCCAAGTCCCTGGCTATGAAGATGATCATTTCAGTTCTCTGCTGCTTATGGGAGGTATCTGGTTTTCCTCCTAGATTTCTCCCTCTCTTCAGCAAGTGGGCACTGCATCGCACTCAAGATTTGTGTAACGTTCTTCATCTCTGACAGTTTCAATTCAATTCCCTGCTCGTGGTCTCGATCTCCTCTACTGCTACGTCTCCACAGGATCTGGACACATTTGAAAATTGAGTTTCCAAGTCGTGACGCTGAGCCAGTCCAAAGTCATGTATCTACCTTTGCTTCACTGCCATCTCACTCGTACAAAACATTGCTGGCGCCACTCACATTTGAAATGACATTAGGTACAGTCACCACAGGGTATAAAGTGATTATACACTGCCAGATTTCTAGTGCAGTTCCATGGCTAGGCTGCAAAGACTGGGTCCTCACTGATTTCTTCCCCCCTGAGAAACTCTCTCATTCATGCTGGTGAAATCCAGGCTTAGGGTTTTGTCTGTACTCACAGCGCTGTACTGGTGCGGCTGCTCCTCCGTAGAGCTTAGTGGAGACACTACCTACCTCCGCCTCCCCGAGAGGCAGAAGCTGTGTGCACCAGGGGCGAGGCGGTGTAGATTTTCCATAGTTACACCAGCACAAGTTTGTAGTGTAACTCGGCTAAAGTCAGGAGAGTTGCACTAGTGCCACACTGGTGTAAGTGGAAAGATTAGCTCAGCATGCTTTGCAAGGATCATCCACTCTGACTCATGAAAAGTCAATGGGCCAAATTCAACCCTCGTGTAAGCAATTCCCTTCGCTTCAGTTGAGTTGCACCTATTTATACAAGTGTGAACCTGACTCCTCACGGCGAGAGGTGTAACTGCGCTGACTCCATCCTCTCCTCGTGGAGCGGCTCCCTGGCTAGACTCCCCTGCAGCTGTCAGAACCTACTGCTACCTGCTGCGCTCCAGGCTGGCTTGGTCTATGCATCATTCTAGCTCAACACGAGGGCTCCTCTGGCTTTCGGAAGGAACTCCCCCGGGCAGAGGTGCGAGTGGGGTCTGCGAGCGCTAGGCCACCATTAACAAGGTCACCTGACCACCTGGTTTGCCTCTGGAAGGTCCCATGAGGGGAGGGGAGCGTCACCGAAATCCCTGCACTGCCCTGACTGGGAAAAGCTGCTGGCTTCCTCCTTTTGGGAGCAGCTACTGGAAATCAGAGACATGGGGCCAAATTCTAGGCTGGTGTAAATGGATGAAATTCCACTGACGTCAACAGAGCTGCACCCATTTATACCAACCGAGAAGTTAGTCCAAAATGCGGTAAGCCCCGGATTCGATGTTCTGTTGAATCCTTCTGCTGGCCAACCCGCCCAGTATGGCTCTAAAGAACACAATATCTAGTTCACATAGAACTAATTCTTCAGGAGACTTTTCCACTGCTCCCACAGCAAAGGCAGAATAAGTCCTATCAAAGGATTTGAAACGTACAGTAAACAAACAAAACTACTTTTTATAATGAATGGATCATGCTCTCGGTTTGTATTATGGATTCCTTTGTTCAGTACTTGGCTCTGTGGCCCTCTCAGCCCTGGAGAGCTCAGTTGCTGTAGGTATCCCTTCTGCCTTACAGTCTGTCTGAGCGTTTCTGATCATGAGATCTTGGGAGCAGGGCCAGTGTCTTCCTGTGTGTCTGTAGAGTGCCTAGTACACAGTGGGGACCATCCCAGCGTAAAGAACGACTAGTCATTGGATGGGCAGCTGTCGGAAATGCTGCCCTGCTGCTGAAGTGCAGAGAACCTCTGAGCGATCATTCGGCCCTGCCCAGCTGGGATCAAAGCATGTAAATAAGCACCGTGCCTCCAGTCGGCATAGGCCTGCTCTGGAGAGATGAAGAGGAGGCTCCCCTTCTGAGAGGGGAAAGGCAGCCCGTCTCCTCCTAGGACAGGGTTGTGGCACTTCCTCTGCTCAGGTGCACAGCTGGGCTTTCCAGATTTTCCTAAGTCCCTTGTAAACGGCAGACTTTGGGAGCAGAAGACAGAGAGAGAGCTGGTGTTACTTGCTCATTTCAGACTTGACAGCTCCTCTTCCAAGCCTGCACAGCATTCAGACCATGTACGGCTTATACAATTTATTTTCTGTTATGCTACAGCTGTTGCCGTGCCACTGTAGCGTGAAGTAGGCTGTATTTTTTGTATCGACAGCAGAGGAATATGTCCCTGAACTTTCCTTTTGACCTCTGTATATTCTCCTTTAAAAAAAAAAAAAGCTGTCCGCCAACACAATTTATAGTCAAATCAAAAAGGACAGGAGTACTTTGTGGCACCTTAGAGACTAACAAATGTATGTGAGCATACGCTTTCGTGGGCTACAGCCCACTTCTTCGGATGCAAAGCAAAGCAGCTCAACTCTCATGAATAATTCCCCAGTGAAACGGGGCTGCGGGGCCAACTGGGCATGCATTGCTACGACTCCACAATAAAAATCACTCCACGCTTAATTCAGGCTGCAGCGGATTAAAGCCGAGCTCAGTTTCTAATGAAGCCCCCAATGGGTGGCAGGCTGACAGAGACCTGTTGAGCACAGCAGGGCTTTGACACTGGTGGCGGTGGTGTTTCAGGATCCTTCTTGGGAAAAATATTTGTGATCTTCATGCAGACATAAGTGTTGGGAAAACTTGTCACAAAAGCTGTACCTTAAAGAAACAGCTCCTGACCGGTTAATGTGCTCCATTGCTCTGTGATGGACACATCTCTGCCTGCTCTACAGGAGTGTTTTCCCCTTTGAGTGCTGTCTTTGCAGGCCGACCTGCACCAGGGCACCAGCTCAGTGATCTTTTGAGCTCTGCCCCAGAGAGGAGACTTTGGTTTTTCATTTTAATTAGCCACTTCCATAAGGAAATGAGGAAAATTACCTGGAGTGGGGAATTACCTGGGTAAGGGGGGAAATGATTTGGAGAGGAAAACGTTCCTGCAGAAATGTGGGGAAACAGAAACACTGCAGCATTCCATGATATTTTTCTGTCAGGGCTCAAGAAAAGCTTATAGTGCAAATGGCCAGCGGCCCCCTTCAGCCAGCATTGTTGATGCTTGAGGAGTTTCTGGGTACAGGCAAGTTTTCTCCTCCCGGATCAATGTCTGGTCTCTTTGTGATGTCACACTCTAGTTTACAAGATGAGAAGGGTCTGGCCAGACTCTCAGCAGGCCTAGAGCAGCATAGTTCCATTGAGATCAAAGTGGATTTACACCAGCTGGCTTAAGGTTTCCTGTGGTTACATTTGGGGATTTTTACCCCAACCAGCCGTGACAGACACCCCACTGCCTGGAGCACCTTACCCGCTTCGTCAGCTGAGTGTCCATCATGAAGTTGTGCACATGCTTCTCGGCTTTGGTGAGTTCCAGTTTCCTGGCCACCACGGCCACCACCAGGGCAGTGCAGCCAGCCCCCTGCCGTGGGAAAAGCAAGGGCAGGAGAGAAGAAGGCAAAGAGTTAATCATGGAGCAGCGAGCGGCCCCCTCCTACTTCCAAAATGCAACTTGCCTTCCCGCAGAGGGACGCTTGGGATGAAACTGTGCAGTGATGGTGCTTTGTATGACCGCAGCCCCATCCCAGCCATTTACATACATTAATTACACTTCACCCCCCACCCCCTTGTGCAGCAGGTCATCTATTTAATTACTCCATGGGGTCAGCTGCCCACAGTGCTGGACATGTGTCCTTGAGCGGCTGTTTGTGTAATTACTGGACCATGCTGCTGGTTGACAGGGGGTCATCAGGAAACCATCGCCCTCTCCTGACCCTCCCAAGACACTTAGAAGCTGCACTCAATACTCCAGCTCAGCTGGTGCAGTTGGCATAGTGCCCCTGAGCTAAGGAGCTGGCCCCACTGTTTTTAGGAGGCGAGCATCAGGATTAGGGGGCGTTCCTGGCTCCTGGAGGAAGTCTGTTTTATGGGTTAGAGTGGGGGTGGGAGAGCGGGGAGTCAGGACTCCTGGGTTCTATTCCCAGCTCTGGAAAGGAGCATGGGCTAGTCATCAGCCCCCGGGGACCTGGGCGTCAGGACTCCTGGGTTCTGTTCCCAGCTCTGGATGGGAGTGTAGGCTCACAACTAAGCCAGGGGGACTAGGAGCCAGGACTCCTGGGCTCCATTCACTGCTGTGGGAGGATTGATAATGCAGGCAACCGGGACTCCTGAGTTTCTTACCCTGACTCACTGTGTGACCTTGGCAGCATATTCCTTCCCCTCAGTTTCCCCATCTGTGAAATGGGAATAATGACACTTACTGGCCTGACTAAACCCTTTGTTATTTAAAAAATAGCTTCCTTTGTGAGAGTCATGAAGGAAGCCCTTTGGATGTCGCCTGATTTAGGCTGCAGGGCCACGTGGCTGGGAAGAGGATGGCTCAAACACCCCAGCAGGTTTGCAGGCACGCTCCCTCGCTCTCTCTCAATCTCTGTTTTCTCTCATGGAGCTTCAGAGAAAAAGAAACCCGCCTATGCTTTTAGCACAGCTGAAGCTGGCACCTTCTCCTTGGCTCTTCCTAAGCGATTCCTTTAGAAAAGGCTGCTGGCACCCTGCACGGTGGTCAGCTACCCATTTTTACTACAATGAGGCTCGGCACAGAAATGAGATCATGTGAATCACTTTCTCCCTCCCCCCTTCTCCCTCCCCCTAAACGGTGACAGCTGGTAGCTCCTTTTTACCAAGCAATTACAGTAGGAACTGTGCCCGGTTGAGTCAGGATATGTTCCATTTGGCAAGCGGAGAGCCCCGTTGGTAGCTATTATCTCCTGGATAGATTTGGCTTTGAAAGCAAAACGTGCCAACCTGAAAGCGAATCGGTGCATGTGTTAGAGAGAGAGTGAGAGCGTCTGCCCGAGTCTCCCTGTGTGGGAATGAGACCGCCTCCCTTGTGCTGCCTGGCAGAGACCGTGACCTTGGGGAGCGACTTTTCATTCCTTAAAAATCATTAACAAACATCCCGGTCTGAGCTCTCCTGTAAGGCTCCGGACGTACACTTTTCATTCCCTCTGTTCCCTTGGAGTGAAGGTTCTTCTGGTTCGCCCAGTCTAGCTTGGGATTGGACATCTGCCCTTGGCTGTGAGGTTAGCTCGGGGCCGGGTCACTGCTGCAAGCGATTTTTGCTATTGTTCTTCTCTTCTGCTGTGCCCATCATGTTGGTGTCTGAGCTCTGCAGACCCACCCTGGCTCTAACACCAGGCTGATGTCTTTTACAGAGTGCACGTCTGAACGTTGCAGATACGCCAGGCATCCGTGCCTGGGGACTACCTGCCTTCGCTCCTCCAGACAGGACTTTCCATCAGATGGAGGGGGTGGGTTTTCGGGCCATGCCTCAGGTTCACAATAACCCCTGGCTTCTCTTTCAGAGCTTGGGGGGGACAAGTGCTGTATGCTTAGCCTCACTCACACCTAAGCCTGACCCCTGTTGCTTCTGTTCAGCTGGGGAGCGTTTCCTCCCAGCTGCAGGAACTCACACGCCAGAAGCTGCTGCTTGCTCTCCTCCACTGTGGCTGGCTGAGCAGAGGGGCTGATCTGTCAGCTGTGGCAGGAAGCGCCAGGGGCTGTGGCAGGCGCTAACAGACTCATTTTCTGGCTGTTTGCTGGGAAGTGTCACACTCCTCCCGTTTGGCTGGCGTTACTGTGGCAGCAGCCAGATAAAGTACTTTCCCAGGCTAGCGAGTGAATGCTCCCCGGGGGAGCTGCATTAAAAGGGTCAGAGCATGCTGGCACAGCACAATAGCAGCAGGCAGGACTAAAACCCAGACACTGAGGGGTAGTTTCTGGCATGTTGAAATGTATCTTTCTTGAGAGTCCGGCGAGCCTGGGATTCTAGGGGCAGGAGAAGGAGGGGGAACCAGTTGCTCTCATAGAACTTGGAAAATCTGTGAACTGGTCGGCCAGTGGAGCAAATTCATGCCTCAGTGGTTTGGCATGGTCCCTCGGGCCATGCCAGCCAGCGGGTGGCTCCCACAGCATTGCTCCAGCCTGATGCACTAGATCCCACCCTTAGTCCCACTCAGCAGCTAGGAGGAGCAGCAGATGCAGCCCATAAAGGAGAGGGTCTTGCAAGGGAGACAGGCAAGTCCGGGCAGCAGAGTGGAGAGAAGCAGAGTGATGACGGAAGAGGAACCCTTGGAATGAAACGGGGCTGGGCTTGGAAATACCTGACGCTGTGTGTGCTCGGAACCGTGTTAGGGGAGCAAGCTGAGCCCTGGTCTATCACTGACACGTCGGCTGCCCTACCTCTGTGAAAAACCCACACCCGAGAGCTGCCGTTCAGCCACCCGCAGCCCCCATGGAGCTGCTGCAAGCTCGGCAGGATTCTTCCATTGCCTGAGCTATGGTCTCACTGAGAGCTGTATTAAATCCAGCAATGGGAAAACCCCCTTTGTCGGGGTCATAAGGGTCTACACTACAGCCACAGCACTGGAGCGGCTGCAGTGTAGACACAGCGTAAGCCTGTCTCTCTGGAGTTCCCAACTGCTGTCCTGGCCTTTGTGCCCCTCCTGTGAGCCCACGCTGAGCACCCACCCAAGGCAGCCTGGGGAGCGTGGACCATCCCTCGATGCCAGGACCTGCATCCAGGGCTGTGGCCATTTAAACCCCAAAGGAGAAAGCAGGGCTTGATTGGTGCCTAGGCCTCGTGCAGCTGCTCAACACAGGTAGATTTTTACCCAGATTTCTGCGCACCCACAGTGGTTGCTGGGATCTCTCCTGACGATAGAAAGGAAGAGGAGAGAGAAGACACACCCCCATCCCCAGCACCCAATGATTGGGGAGGGAAGACTGGGCCAGATCCTGAGCGATGCCAATTTACATCAGCTGAGGACCTGGTGTCGTCTATTGACTGGAGAAGCAGAACCCCACAGAGCGGTTCCAGTGCTGTCTCCTGGTGGATGTGGTGGCATTTGCCTGGTGACAGCAGGTCAGTCCACAATAGAGCTCAATCAAGATCATGCTGCGTCATGGCCCAAACAGTGCAGCACAGCACCAGGGCCTCCCACACGGACAATTTTGTGCATCTTCATTCAATAACGACCCATCCATCTCTGGCTAGTCAAGGTTGCACACCTCCATCTTCAAGTGCCTCTCGGCTTCTCCTTCAGGCTGGCTTCCATGGGACATCTCCAGCTGGAGAACTCAAGAAATTGGAACGTATCAAGAGGATTTTGGAGAGGGGACCCGGTATCTCTCACTCAGCCCTGGGAGAACTGACTTCATTAGCTTAGTTTACGGAACACAAACAAAATGAAATATTAATGAAGAGGTGAAAATGACAAATGGAATGAGGGGGTGTGGAGACTTCACAGCTGGCTTCTTGTCTCTCCCAAGGATTCCTTACAACAGCTGGAGTAGCTCCAACGTGATTGAAACCAGCTGGCACTGAGCAGTTTTAGGATGGAATCTAGTCCCCACAAGTACACTAGGGATGCTCACCATCTCTGTTCACTGTTCTGACAAACAGCTCTAGGAACCAAGCACCAGCCTGCTCCAGATGTTGGCTTGTCCTGGAGATATCCCTACCTGTGATGGGGGTGGGTCACCCCAGCCTCCTGTACCGAATCCACCCATCCTCTGTTGGCCTGGAAGCTCAGAGTCTGCTTTGCTTCTCTCTCAGAGCGAGATCGAGAGACGCTCCTCTGCAGGCAATGTCATTGCACGGGGGGAATCAGTCCCAGTTCTCACTCCTGCTCACTCTGGTTCTGCAGCCTAGAGCCGACAGGGCCTCCAGAGGCCACTGGCTGGACACCGCGCTGTTGGGTGCTTTCGAAATGCCTAGTCAGAGAGGCGAGCTGTGCCATGCTGTGAGGCAGCTGCCATGGCGTCTCCTACCGAACTGCAGAGGAGCTCCAAGTGTCTGCTGTGGTAGGCAGAAGCCACAGCGCTCTGACCCCTGCGTGGTGGCAAATCACCGCACGGGTACTCGGGAACTCGGCAAGATGCCTGTTATTAAACCTAGTCACAGCACGCGCACATGCAGCCCTAGCCTTGGCCTCCATGGTCACCATGGTAACCAAAGGGGGAGGTTGCCTTTAACTAATTACTGTAATCATCACCTGTGGTCAGGGAGGAAGGAGAGAGAAATGTCTCAGCAAGAGCGATTCCTTGATGCAGAGGGTGCCCATGAGGACTAGCGCCTGCCTGCGTAACCCCACGGAGCTGTTGGCCTGAACAGGGGCTGAGGAGCAGAGTTCCCCGCATCCAAGTGTACGTGAAAGAGGAACAGGCCTTGGCTAGTGATATAAATGTCTGTGGGACTCAGACACCAGCTGTAAAACAGTGGGTAGCCACGGCTGGGTCGTTTAGCTTGATTAAGGAAAGCAGGGAGCATTATTTCATGCCAAAGCGAGGATCCTAGTGTATAATGCACAGCGAGTCGCCCATCGTAGGCTGCTGAGGAGTGAGGTAGCTGGAAAAGTTTGCTGTACCAGGTGATGTTTCATTCCACTAATAAAAATATTCTCCCTGCTCCCTTCATTCTGCATCAGTCTCCCAGTAACACATAGCACTGCGAGGAGGCAGCTCTGCACACTGAGGAAGAGGCCCGCTTTCCACAGCTTTTCTTGAGCTCGGCTGCAGGCGCTGGGGCGATTCGATAGTCAGTGAGACAATCCGGGATAGTCAGTCAGATGGGCTGCAGCTCAGTGTGGGGAGAGAAAGGCAGACGCTTGTAAAAACCAGTGGCTGAGAGGTTGGCCTGTCTGGGACAGCTGCCAAACCCCACTGCTGGGCACCGATTGAGGGATATTTCTGTCACACAGACCAGGGTCTCTGTGGAGCTGCTCCGATGAGACCAGAAAACTTCTGTCACACTGCACTGTTCAGCAGCCTGTACTCAGTGGCAGCTGGGTCTCTGCCCCAGCCCCGTACTTGTTCTAAAGACTCACCTGTGCCCATTACATATCCCCAGCTCACCCTGCGTGGGTTGGCATTAGCTGCGGTGTTAGAGCCTGCCTGCTTAGTGGGCAGCTCTCACTGCCCCTCTGAGGGTTGGCAACCACTGCTGTAGCCCAGGATTGCTGAGACATTATACACACTACAGCCTTCCCACCCAGCGTAGCTCTGGGCATCCACTGGCTACAGAACTGGGCCCATGGTACTCTGGCAACTGTGTACTTTGTGGGCTTTTCAGGTATCCACACAGACACACCCCTCCAAAGTCATGTGTCAAGACCTGTTAGATCCTGTCTAAGTGTCATTCACTCCTCAGACAAAGGACATGTCAGATCCATGGAAGCCCAACGCAGTGATCCAGAGACCGGAGTGAGTTCCACCACTGAGTGCCAGCCTGCCCGGGAGGCCTCCTGTTCGTCCCACTGTCCCAGCGCATGCAGTGGTTCAGATTAACGCTGTGAGTTTTGCTTACCCTTGATGAGGGTTTGACCTCCCCAGCTCCCAGCATCCTGATTGCTCACAGCCTTGCCAGTTTTCAGCAGGAGCAAAAGCTGTGAAGTCTTGCTCACAGACAAACTAGCTGAGAAGCCCCCGACCAGTGGGGAAGGAAGGGGGCTCTGTAAAATCCCCCAACCCAAACCTGCCTGGTCTTGCTTCCCAAGCTGTAGCCCTGGGTTAGACCCTGGGAGGGGAATCAGTGGAGTCCCAAGGAGTGTGTTCTAAACGGGAAGGAAACTGAGGCAGGATCTCCAAGGCTCAGTATAGGAAGGACCCAGTGGGTGGGTGTGAGGGGCAATCTGCTGGCCCTGGCTCCCCGAAGCTTTACTCCGGATTGTGTACTTCCCCCTCCTGGGCCGCTTCCTTGAGAAAACTCTTACCATGATGCCGGTGAGGAGGCAGACGCCTTTCCCACAGTATGTGTGAGGCACCATGTCACCGTAGCCAATGGAGAGGAACGTGATGGAGATGAGCCACATGGCACCCAGGAAGTTGCTGGTCACATCCTGCTGATCGTGGTACCTGCCAAGGAGACGTACACCTCAGTGTGGCAGGAGAGGACAGGAAACCAGTCATCTCACACAACTCTCCTCCCGCACCCGGGTGTCTCCGCCAGGTCAGATAATGGTGCTCATGGAAATAGGGCCTTGGCTATCCACTTTCTTGTCCCCAGTGTCAGAAGGCAGCTGCAGAAGACACTTGTCTTGTTCCTGCACAACCCAGCCCTGCAAAACCGACAGGTCAAAAGGGCATTTTCAGTGGCCTCAGGCTGGATGTCTGCAACCCTGCCTCTGTTTGGCCTCAGGACCACAGCTTAGAACCATACACTGCTAAAGCAGCTGGTCTTAAAAAATTACTTGCAGCAAGATTATGGAATCAGAAAAGCGCCACACCCCTCCCAGGACATAATTAACCTTGGGCTGAAAGCCTCTGAACCATATTGCAAAATAGGGAATAAATATTAATAATGCAACAGAATGTTCCCCAGCAGCAGCAATTTCACAATTTCCTCATAAGAACCCCCCCCACACACACACACACACGACTCAGCAGAAAGATTGATTTGCTTTCAGTCAGCGTCGCAGTCACATTTCAGCGAAATACCCTCCAAGCTCCATCTGCACTGGGGCCATGCTGCTGGACAGGGATGTCTGTTTGATGGGGAATGGAGAGGAGAGAGGCAGGCTGAGAGCTGCTGCTGCTGCTCCGTTCCCACCCGCTGCTCAACGTGTCAAGGTTCCTCATGAACTTTTCATTTACATTTGAACTCGCAGCACAA
The DNA here is from genome assembly GCF_027887155.1 of Malaclemys terrapin pileata. NCBI lineage: Eukaryota > Metazoa > Chordata > Testudines > Emydidae > Malaclemys > Malaclemys terrapin. The sequence goes on along the minus strand of NC_071525.1, from coordinate 951,950 downwards.
TGTTGTCTCCTGCAAACTCATTATCACCACCTCCCCGCGAGTGATGGAGCCCTCATGAGAACAGACTCCTTCCCCTCCTGACAGCACTGAAAGGCACCTGCGCCGGTTTACACCTTTGATAACTTTGAACAGGATTCCCTACTTGGGCTCTAGCTGCCATGGAGACTGTCTGCGTTATGGGTGTTTGACAGCAATGGCAGCTCACCTCCTGCTTTTCAAAAGGAGCGTGCATGTGAAACTGGCCCTGGATTATGGGTTTAGCACGCACATGCCCCCTGCGAACAACGAGCATAAACTAACAGAGCGTGTTGGCAATTTCAACACCTTTCTGTGGCTTTATACATCATTCTGAACTTCTCTGGTTAGCAGCTTGGTCTTCAGGCGAGAGGCTCGTAAAACAACCCGGGGGGAGCAAATGACGTTAGCATCAACCCAATATTAACGTATTTTTCCTGACTTCTGTTACTACACCTACACACATGCACCCCCAGCCACTGACTGAGGTTAGGGAGACTAGAGACCCAGGGTCACATTAACCAATGCCCGCTGCTCTGCTCCCACCTTCTGGATCTTTCCCTGGCTGCCCCCCAGGTAAGGGGGTCAGGTTCCACTGCAGGAAAACGTATGCCCAATCAGGGCCGGCTCCAGGCCGCCCCAAGCAGCCAAAACAAAAAACAAAAGACAAACAAAAAAGGCGCGACCGCAATCGCGCTCTGCGGCGGCAATTCAGCGGGAGGTCCTTCACTCCCAGGCGGAGTGAGGGACTGTCCGCCGAATTGCCGCCGAATACCTGGACGTGCCGCCCCTCTCCGGAACGGCCGCCCCAAGCACCTGCTTGAGAAGCTGGTGCCTGGAGCCGGCCCTGTGCCCAATCCTGCAAAGACTTGTGAATGCGCTTTACTCGAAGCATGTGAGGATTCAATGGCACTCCGAGCCTTAGCTAGGAACTCCAGGGAAACTTTGCAATGTTTCCATTGCCACGTTCCGTCCTTTGGAACATGCAAAACACTGAATTCTGGTCCATTTCCTGTCCCTGACAAGGTCGACAAACTCTCTGGCTGGGCCCACAGCCTCCGCTGCTTTTCTTCCTGTTCCTGTGCAGTAGTGAGGCCTGTTCCTCTGGCCCCCAGCCTCTGCAGGCGAGCTTTGTCACAGGCCTCTGCCAGATCCCCAGGCTCAGTTCAGGCCAGTCCAGACCATCTCCTCAGCAGTAACTGAGCTGGAACCACTGGCTGGCTTGGACGGCGTGTCCCAGCGGCGATGCCTCAGCGTACACAGCAATGGACTCTGGTCTGGTTACTGCTGGTCTCTTTCCCCGGCTGCAGGTCCAGGACGCCTTACCCTTTCAGATAACCTAGCTAGCTTTAAGATGAAGCTTGACAGGTTTATGAACAACATTCTATGAGGGGTTGCCTGCGACAGCAGGGAGCTGGACTCCGTGACCCAGGTGCTCCCTTCCAGACCTATGTTCCAGCTGCTCAAATACTAGTCAGAGTTTCTGGTTGAGGAGCGGCCTGGCCTGCTAACCTCGAGGGGCTTTGCACTGCCATGCCAGATGGCACCCCCAGCCTCTCGCTGCTCTGCCCCAGAAGGGCTGCCCGATTCCAGCCAGTCCGAGCAGTGCGGACGAACTCCTAGCGAAGGAATCCAATCCAGACCTCTCCAGCAGAGGGCAGGTGGCTGGGATGTAAGCACTCCGGGGGAGACGCACTGGCACTGGTTGGCGGGCGGCAGAGGGCATAGCTCAACGTGCCGTTACGTGATTGCTTTCTGTACAGGTGCAATGGTAGTCGAGACTGGAAGCCACTTCCAACCAGCAGCAGCAAGCCTGTGTCTACGGAGCCTCTCAGAGGCACGCAGCCTTGTGATGCAGTTCCCGATGGCCTGGGTTCCAGACGTGATGAGAACCACAGCTCCTGTTATCTTCAAGACCCAGCCGTGACGCCATGGTTTCCTCTGAGACTTCTCCATCTGCTTGCTGTGTACAAGAGGTTTATTTCCAGGCCCCTTTGGAGAAGAGGGGAGCAGATGCTTGATGGGGTTCTGTGGCTGGATCGGCCAAGGCCCGTTTGCGTCTCAGGGGTGGGTTTCGCTCAGCTTCCTTGTGAAATCATTAAGGGAAAACAGATGGAGTTTTTGGCAATTTCCTCCAAATCAATTTGTCCAAGTTTCTCAACTCAGAACTCTCTGGATTGCTTTATTATTATTTTTATTTCCCTAAGTCTCTTGTATCTGGAGAGTCTAATGAAATATGCAAGCATAAAAAACTATGTTGACAAGAATCTGTTTAATATCACATTCCTCACCCTAGTATTAGCAGAGAGAGGTCTAGTGGTTAGAGCAGGGGACTGGGGGTCCCAACTCCTGATTTCTTTTGCCAGCGCTGCCCCTTGGGGAAGACACTGGGTCTCAGTTCTCACAAAAGGGGATAATGATATTTGGCCTCCCACGGGGATTGATGTTTACCTGCAGCGCTCTGGGATCGGAGATGGAGAACACTATTGAAGTGCAAATTAGGAACAAGGCTATTTGTTTTCTATATGGGTGAGAGGCTTCTGGTGTCTATAACAGCACTAGAGTCAGTTCAGTCCCCTACTCCTAAAGCGGAGGCTCAGAGGCAAAAAATGCCTGCTTTGGAGAAGACCAAACTTCCCCTCTCGGTTGCCATAACGAAGCTGTTCAGGGGTGAGAGAGACCACAATTAATTGGCTAGCCCAGTGCTACAGAGGCAGCCCAACACAGGGCTTTGAGTGCAAGTCTCCGGAGTATTGTGGAGGCCGCCTGCTCCGCCCTCGGAGGAGGGAGCGCCTTGCATCATCTGGATGGCCCTGGCTGACGCAGAGTGGCACTGACAGGCTGTAGCGGAGGGGAGTTGTGTTCAGCCCTCCTCCCTCAATGAAAGATCACCAAGGTCCTGGGAGAAGGAGGTGGAAAAACCTCCATGCCCTGAATGCCAGGAGAGATGAGGCAGAGTTCTCAGATGATGCTGGGGGCTTCATTTGATAAAGCCTCATTTCCTGAGCTTGCCTGCAGCTCAGTGTCCCTCTCCCCAGTCCCATAGGAGCTGTTCTGAAAAGCACCTCTGAGAATGCTGACTGCCACTGGGCCAGCCAGCTATCTGGGAAGTCATATGCTGCAGTGTGGCTGACTGGGAAACCACAGGATGTGGGAAGCCTCCTGCGCTGAGGGGAGTTGCTGAAAACAGCCTCATAACTTTTTAATCTAAGTTAAAGACCATCTCCCAGCACAACATGAAGATAACTGTGCCCTTTGCAACCCACCTAGGGATGCCAGGCTAGAAAAACCAGACAGGCTCCCCACAAGTGCACAGCCGCACTCTCTGGGAACCAGGAGACAGGATACTGGAGGGAGCCAGTGCCTAGCTAGAGGCTGTAGGACGTCAGAAAGGCAGGTCCCAGAGGCCCCAGCACTAAACAAAACAAGCTTCTCTCTTGCCATAGTCGGTCTCAGATTCATCGATTCCAAAGCCAGGAGGGACCACTGTGAGCATGTAATCTGCTCTCCCACGTAACACTTCTCAGACTTCATTCCTCTTTGAACTAGTGCACAGCCTTTAGACAAACTGTGTCTGCCAAGGCCAAGGCAGTCCAGGAACGCTGCACGGAACCAGGGGCAGCAGAAAGACCCTTCCCGGGCTGTATTTGTAAAAGGCAGACGGAGGTCACTGTTGAACTATGCGCAGTGAGGAGATCTCAGTGCCATCTATTCACCTCCCTTTCTCTGCACAACCAGTTACCTGGGACCAGTGTGCAGCTGTGCCAGACTGGGCGCTCATCTTGCTTTATCACAAAAGCTAAGCGTGTAGCTGTTGCACACGAGACTCCAGGTAAACCCAGGGGCTGCAAGAAGTAGTGTTGTCAGTTCAGTAGGTGGCGCTCTTTCCCCCGAGTCAGTTCCAGCTAAGGCCAGTCTGTCTGTAAAACGCTTTGCCATCTTTCTGGATAAAAGATGCTATATAAATAGAAGGTGGTGTTAGGATCTTGTACCCCTGGGAAAGAGATCCACCAGCATACAGTCCCACCCTCTAGAGTCAGCAGAGTATTCGAGGAGTGCCACACGCAGCAAAGGCCATTACAGTTCTCCCCAAACCCCATGCAGCCTGGCTGCTCCGCATCACTCCAGCACAGAGCAGTGCGTCTGGTCAACTACATACGTAGCCATGGATAGCGAGAGGTTACTGCAGCGAGGGGGGTGGACTCAGGAATCCCAGCTCTGTTTGAGGCGATTGCCAATACCATGACTGCTACTCCAGCCTCCTTCTCCACTACGCATTTAAACCATTCCTCTGCTGCACGTGCGCACACCCTCTCACAGGCAGATTTTCACTTGGCGGGTTACTTCTTTCTCTGCTAACCAGTCAGCAGGGTGTTCCTCCCCCTGGAACAGTACTTCCCCATCATCAGGCAGCTGTATGCCTCCGATAAAGGGCTTGGAGCGGTCGTCTGGCTGCCACAAGCAGGACGTGAACGGAGGAGCCTGGCTGATGAAAACAGTTTGGTGGGGTTGAGAAGGAAAAGGGTTAGGGACGGGTCAACATACCGAAGTTTTTTTCCTTTTCCCAAAAAGCACTTTTGAGCAGATGAAGCTTGTCCAGCAGGACAGCTGGCACGCACTGCCATGTGAAAGCTGCGAGCGGCTGCAGGACCACGCTCACACCAAAGGCCAGAGCATTCATTTCCACCACCTGCCTTCCCCTGAACAAGCAAAGCCAGGTGATGCTGCTGCTGGGAGCACTCGCCCAGGCTACTTGGCTTCCTCTTGGCTTCCCTTGCCATTCCTTTCCCCCAGTGCAGGGCCATTCCCTGCCAAGCCAAGCCAAGCCTCTGGGACCGTGTGTTCCTTCCAAGGGAGCTGTTCTAAGCTCAGCCCAGTTTGGAAGTGGAGTATCCGAGTCCAAGGATGCATGTTACTACTCCTAGGCAATGCCCACAGCGAGCCAGCGAGCGACAGGTGTCATGGGAGAGGAAGGGAGGGGAGTGACACGAGGGAGAAGTGGGCAAACGGAGGGGTTGAGGCTGGCAGTGGTGACGGAGCAGAGCTGGCTTGGGGAGGCTGAGCTAAGAGACAAGGGTGACAAGTGAGCCAAACACAGCTGCAGCTGGCTCTGTGGCAGGTGGGGAATGCAGTGCCCATCTGGAGAGCAGCCAGCCATACTCACAGGGAGCGCGTCACGCTGCCACTGGTCACTGGGAACGGATGCCTTTTCCCACAAGCCTGAATGGGTGTGGGGCCCATGGTAGTCCAATAGCCCCAGAATCCTCCCCCGCCTCCCTCCCCGGAAATGGGGTGGAACAAGCTGTAGCTGGCGGAGTTGTGCTGCAGGCTACCTGGCTCCAAGCAGCTTAAGGGGTGTGAACGTTCTGGAATGTGAAAAGGGTCCCTGTGCTCAGCACACCAGGGATAATTGTTCTGATGGGGGCAAAACATGTGGCCCCCTCAGTGGGGGAGCCGGCAACCTCACTGTGCTTCAGTCAGAAGCCCTGTGCCGAGCAGGCGCGGTGTATAAAGCATACTGATGGGTCGCTAAGCAACGCAAAGCCTTTTGAAAAACCACAACCCACCCCTGGCAACTCAGGGGGTTGGGAGGCAGCAGAGGAACGGAGCAGGGACCAAAAGGGAAGCAGCAGCCAGGCGGAGAAGAGAGAGCAGAGGGCTGTGAAATGCAGAGAGGAAAGGGAGGATGAATGGAGCTGGGGGAAAGCGACCAAGGGACGCAGCATCCCATGTGCCATGAATGTCGGGGTCCCCAGGTCACAGGTGCCCACAGCTCCAAAACCACCCCAATTAGCACTGATGGGCCCTAAGTGCAGCCTCAGCAGAGGCCACGGAGCTCGGGCTCCTGTGTTTAGTCCTAAAAGCAAGGAGCGAGTCTGCCGGCGCAGCCACACCAGCACGAGGCAGTGGTGACAGACACGCACGAGGATCCGGCTCCCCCACCCCCACACACACTCACTCACTCACGCTCTCTCTGTGTGGAGCTCTGCGCTGGCAGACACTCCCTGTATTGCAGCTGCCTCTAACGTAGCCACCAGCTCTCCTGGCCGTTTTGCTTGGGCAGCACTAGTACAACATGTCAAGTCATTATTCTGTGTTCTAACTGCCCCCTGCTCAGCAGAGTGTGTGTAGGGGGTTAGGGAGGTTGGTGGGGGCTGCTTGCCCTGCCAGCCTGTGTCCTGGCCCAATTCCATCCCCATTAATTGCATTTTGACACCTGCCTTTTCAGTTGGATACAAAGTTATTCTGTATTTCCTGTCTGAAACAGTCGTGTAGCATTGCTGCTTCTTGATGGATTCAGTGGGCCACCCTAAAGAGGGCTGCATTCCGGTCTCGGTGGCACAATCCCTGTGTCTCGCAGACCTCGCCCAGCTGGGAGGTGGAAGGATGCATTCGTTCGTGGTTGCTGTTCGGCCGAGGATATTGCTGTAGTGGTATGGATCATTACCGTGGCTGTGATCTGGAGTAGGGCGCTTGCTAACTTGTACAGTGGCTATTTTTTAGTATTAATGCTTATTTATTTACATTTCATTTTCTAGACCAATCCCACGGGGGACAGGAGAGCCCAGGGACCTTGCCAGCCCATTTAAATCCCCCAAATACAGAACCCATAAACCACTGTCATGGCACCGTCTGATAACCAGACTTACCATTGCAGCATAGAAAAGCTTGTGCAGTCAGGGCGTGTGGCACCAGCCCTCGTCCATATGACTTAAAGCAATCCGCGTTCCCCTTTAACGGGCCCCAGCAACCTAGACCAGGCAGTCATAGTGCTCTCTAGTGACCGGGCGCCCCGCCCAGTCCAGGCACCTGGAAAGCAGATGAAAGGTCTCTTGCTCTCGGCAGCTTCATCTCCCATAACTTCCTGCCCGTGGTGCCAGGAGAGATCCTGTAGATTCCCCTACTCAGGCAGGGATATTGGAAGACAGGCCACGCAGCTGAGGAGCCAGGCCAACCCTGAGTGGTGCTGCGATCCCGTGCACAGGTAGCAGTGCCGGGGGGTCAGGCAGCTGGGGGGGAAGGCACCTGAGTGGGGGAGAAGAGGGTCAGGTGCCCCCCACTTCAAAGCAGAGGCTGCAGAGAGCCACTGAAAGGACCAGTGAAGGTCCCTGCAGTCCCTGGCACAGGTACAGCGGATTTTACCATCTCCATGGCAGGATGTGCTGCTTCAGGCACGAGCCTGCGTGTCAGGAGCTGTGGGTTCAGTTCCTGCATGATCTGGGGCAAATCACGTAATCCCTCTGTGCCGCCGTCTGTAAACGGAGAGAACAATCCTTCCTTTCTGCATAGGGAGCACGCACAAGCCATCGGGATGGGGCAGCGCCATAGAGTGACCTGGGTCACTTGCTAAGCCGGGCTTATGTGAACAACATACATTTTAATATAACCAGATGCCAGGGCATACATCTCGGGATGCTGGTGCACTTCCGTGTCCTGGAAAGTCGTAGGGTCATGGAGATAACCGGAGCTGAACCTGAACTCGCAGTGCACTGCTGGCTGAGCGAGTCAACGTGATAGGGGTGTGTAAACAGAAACACTGAACTGGACCAGGACCCTGTCTAGGGCATCAGTGAGACCATTCCTGGAATGCTGGGGGCAGTTCTGATGTCCACATTTCAAAAAGCATGTTGAAAAATTGGAAGGGGTTTATAAAGAGCTACAAGAATAATTCCAGGCCTGGAAAAACCTGCCTTACAGGGAGAGACTTCAGAAGCTCACTCTGTTTAGTATAACCAAGAGAAGATGAAGTGTTGACCCTGGTCTTTAAGTACCTACACGGGTGAAAAAACAGACTAGTCAATTATTGCTCTTTAATCTAGCGAGGCAGAATGTGATCCTGTGGCTGAAGCTGTAGCTAGACAAATTCAAACTAGAAACAAGGTGTGAGTTTTTAAACAGGGAGGGAAACATTGGAACAACTTTCTTAGGAACCTGGTGGATTCTCTCCCTTGACATTTTTCAGTCAGGTTTGGCTGTCTTACTAAAGGACTGCTGTAGCTCACTCAGAAGTTATGGCCTGGAGACAGGAATTAGGAGAAGCTCAGACAAATCCCTGTCAATACCTGGTCCTGCCATGAGCGCAGGGGACTGGACTAGAAGTCCTCTCAAGCTCCCTTCCAGTCCTACAATTCTATGATTACTGGGTGAAATTGCAGGAGATCACTATAACCCCTTTTGGCCTTAAAGATCTAAGACTCTGAGCCATGGCTGTTCAGGCCGTACACTCTGTCTCTCACTATGGTTTGTTCAGGCCCTAGCACAATATGGGCATGACCGTAATACAGTTATCATTGCCTGGGGAGCAAAAGCATAAGCCCAGGTTGCAAGAGAGTTTTAATGACCTAGAGCATAAGGTCTGTAGGACAGCGCCCAGCATGGGGGTGGAGGGATATTCCTTGATCGGGGTCTCTAAACACAGCTCTAATATCAATATTAGTCCCCTATTTTCACCCCTCTGATTTGCCAATAACGCCTTTCGGCCTGAAGCTCAAACTCCCCCAGCAGATTGCTCCTGTCAAACTGAGCCTGCGGACAGAACCCTGGCGTGAGGCAGTTGGCGATTGGGGCTTTTTGCACCTCTGGTGGTAGCAAACCCGCAGGGAGCTGACTCAGTGCTGCAAAGCAGACGGCCTGGATTACTCGGCACCGCTTCAGAGCACGTTTTTCTGTTGATAGTGGCTCGGTTCAGACCCAAAGGATGTGATGTGATAGCACTGAACAGAGTGCTAACTCCAACAAGACATCAAAGGTCAAGCTGTGTTCTCAGGCCCTAGGCTAGGCCGCAGCAGCACAAAGGGGATTTCACCAGGGCCGAGTACTGGGTCCTCCACGACTCCTCTAGGTGGTTACGTCTGTGCTCGCTTCTGGCCCGCACTGGCAGAGAAAACCCCGGCGTGCCGTCTGTACAGACCAGGTTAAAGGGAGAACGTGGTTTCCTGGTGTTTTACAGCCATTGCCGGGCATAGCTGCTCTCGCTCTGCCAGCGATATGCATGAGCACAGCTCTAAGCGGGGTTTGGTTGGTAACAGGTTCCAGGAATCCAGACTGAGGCTCCCCTTTCCCAGTGCACCCGCCCCCTGGGGTGACAGTGACCCAGAGTACAGCCAGTGAAGTGAATCTGGGCAGGCCCGACTGCCCTAGGAAACTCCATCCTTTCCTTGCATGGCAGTAGCAGCGGCTAACCCAAAGCGGGGCTGTGCAGGGAGGGACAGCACAGTCTGGGCATGGCAGTGCAAAGCACAAGCTGTCGATCTGCTGACTCCACACTGACACTGGGCTGGAAGCGAGGAGGCCAGAGCTACCCAAGAACAACGGGCGGAAGATGGAATCTGCCCAGCTGGGGAAGAGGCGCTGAAGAGGTGCAGCTGGAAGGTGTCGCCTGTCTCTCCCTCAGCAAACTGGAGAACTGAGTAGCTTTGGCAGGTGCTTTGCGCTACTGAAGCGGTGCTGCAAGCGCTCTTCCCGCGGGGCTCCAGGAGAGAGCAGCACTCACATTCCTGCCCAGTTCCCACCGGGGAGATCCCGACTGCCTGCACTGCGCAGAGGTGAACGGCAGCTGTAGCACCGCCATCGTCTGCACCAGCCCTTTGGAAAGGCGGTACGCTAGTGCACGAATGACGAGGTTCTGGTGGCAGACTGGCCTGCAGTGGGCAGCCAGCTGTGACAGTACTTTGCCCAGCTATGGGGTCTTTCGTCTAGGGCTTCATCTGCAAGTACTGATTAGACCTCGCAATGCGAGGACCCGTCTGCCTACCCTGGGGTGCACAGCAGCACAGGGAGCGGAGGGCCCTTGGCCAGGTGGTGACCAGCCGTGGGGAATATCCTTGAGGGCTTACACACGGGGAGCTTAAGTCAGGGCTGGGCTGGTCCTGGTGCCGGTGCCATATCCGGGAGTTAGGAGAGGATTTTGTGACACAGCCTCCATGTATGGGACCAGAACTGAGAGAGACGCGAATGCTACGGAGGGGGCTCTCCGCTGCCCAAACAGGATGTGCCGCTCCGCCGAGCAATGACCAGCTTGCAAGGGCGAAGGCTGGGCAGCGAGCAGGGAAGAGAGAGACCCAAAGATCCAAGGGAAAGGGGGGGAGTGGAGAAGCAGCACCGGGGTGGTTTGAGCAGGAGGCCGGGAGTCAGTGCAGAGGCCTGCGTGCAGGTGGCCTGCGAGTCCTCAGAGCGCATCTCCTGACCCCTCATTGGCAGCCCTGATCCTCCTCGCAGACTGACTGCGCTGCTCTCCCGCTCCATGGATTTCCCCAGCCCACACGGGCTGGACAAGTTCATCTCAGGGGGAAGGGAGCTGGCCCCAGGCTCCCAATAGCACGTCTAGCCCTGCCAGCCAGAGCCAGCGTTATTGTTAGGCAAATGGCAGGTGCAGGGCAAACAAGGCTGCTGAGAGTCCTTCTGATCAATTAGCTACTCTGGCCTCCTAGTGCTTTTCTCGCCGCTCTGCGTCAAACAGCCCCTGGCCCCCAGCAGCGCAGAGACAGAGCCGGGGCCATGCACCACCGACGAGGCAGGCTGAGGACTGCCAGCTTTTGAGCCTCTGGCCTACCCCATCCCCTCCCTGTCTGTCTGTCCATCCATCAGGTACTTCCAGGGGTGCCTTACATAGTGCCGGAGCATCTCGCAGTACCTGTGCTCCCTGCGCCCCTGCTCTTCTCTCCCTGAGGCAGGGGCTGTTTGGCCCAGAACCTGGCGCTGCAAGGTCCCGATCTGCCGGGCTCCTGGCAATGCAGCTAACCCAACCATTGCCTCTCCCTCCACACAGCTAGATCTCACCCTTGTCTTGGCTGTCTCTCTGGCCTTGACAAATGCAGTCTGCCCTGCTCAGAGCCATGCAGAGACCGTTTTCCTAGCCTGTCCCTCTCCCCATGTCACTTCGCTCTCATACCCCACGCAAGCGGCTGGTTTTCACTTTCCAGGCCCTTCCCCACCTGCCTATCCTCTCAGTCACTACTGAGTTTTTGAAGCTCGCCTCTGATTGGCCCGTAACACCAGCCTCCAGTGCCCATTTGTTACATTTTCAAACAAGCCACTTTGTACTTTCTCCTGTGCTGCCCTCACGTGTGGGAGGACACCCCCAGAGCCGCTTCTGCGCCCGCCTTCCAGTCCCGCTGCCAAACTCTCCTTTGCTGTGATGCGCACAAAGAACTGGACAGCCGTTCGGCTGCTGGTGTGCAGAGTCCATGGCCTGGCATGCTGACCAGCACTGTCTCACTGTTCACTTGTGATCCCGTCTGCCTGGCTGCAGCCCTCTGGTGTCTCTTGGCTTATACGTGGGTTGGGAGCTCCTTGTGGCAGGGACTGTCTTTTTGTTCTGTGTTGTTCAGCTCCTAGCGCCAGGGGGGTCTGGCCCCTGACTAGGGCTCCTACAGTAACAATACAGCAGAGATGGAAACCTTCCAGAAAAGGTTTTCAGGTGACAAGAGGCCAGAGACTCCTGGGCCGTGGAGGGAGGCTGGGGAGTGGCTGGGAAATGGCCGGGAAATGGCCTCTCAGCTGAACGGCAGGCAGGGGCACTGCCAGCAAGTTTTGCCCATCCACAGTCAATGCCACGCAGCCGGTCTTAAAGAGACGCCTGCAGGGAACTTTTCTCTCCACCGTCTTACAAACATGTCCAATGCACCCAGCTGTGCCCATCTGCCTGCTCCCTGCTAACCTCACTGCTTCCCCTTTCTGTCCACCGCTCAGTCAGTTTTCTAGGGCTCCCTTAGTTGCAGAGGGCCCTCAGGCAGCAGCCCTGCCTCAGTTGCCCTACTTGTAGGGGCATGAGGCTGTGCAAGTCTTGACAGGGAGCTAGATCGAGGGTAGAGCCTCTGCCCCCTGACATGCCTCTTGTCACTGCTTGGACAGATAGGGTGCTACCCGGAGAGCAGAGGGATATGAACTAGTAGCAAGAACAAAACAGGTTCAAAGAGACAGCACTAGAGAGCAGGGCACCAGCAGCGGCAGCTTATGTGCCCGGAGTCAAGGAAAAATCAGCAGGTAGTTCCCTTATCCGTGCCCACAAAGTGCTCAGTGCCTAATTGCTGCCTGGCAAGCTGTGGCACCGTGGGTGTCTGACTCACCCGGGGACAGCCTGCCTCTCCAAACCTGTCGCTGTCAGACCAAGCCTCCAGGAAAGCCGCTGAGCTCAGCCCCACGTGCTAATTCCCACTTGGAAGGGTTTAATTAGGAACCTGCATGGACAGATCTTTGCCGTGCTGGGAGAGGCTGGGGAAATGCCAGGCGTGCCCTGCAGGATGCCAGCAGCTGTCAGTCCCCCCTCCTGTGTCATGACTAATATAATCCGGCTGTCAAGCCATGTCTCTGTTCTGGCCCCAGAACAACGCAGAGAGCATTCGTGACCCCGTAACCTCCCTTTACCTGCAGGCGGCCTAACGGGGTTGTGAGAATGAAAAGCCCAGAAGGAGACGTATCCCTACACCCTCTCCCCCTCCCTCTCCCAGGCTAGGAGTGCACTCACTGCCCCACATTCACACCTCGTACAGGGCTGTCTCCACAGCAACCTCGAGAGATGTGCACAAATCCCAGCGAGATGCTCGCCCAGAGCTGCTGTGTAACCATGTTGTCATGACAGTTGCTCTCAGCGAAGCGAGAGTGAGAGCCCGGGCATTGGGGCTTGGCAAGTTATTTTGCACCTTCTGTGTTTCCAGCAGCTCCCCCTGCACTATTCCACAGGAGACTGGCCATCGGAGCCAGCCCAGCCTTCACTGGTGAGCGGAGTCACCCCAGCTGCCCGCACCTCTCCCCCAGATAGTTTAGGACACTGGGAACCATTCTCTCCTTGTAACACTTGTGTGACTTGGTGGATAGGCTCTGCCCATTGTCAAACCCTGACCGGGGGGGGAGGGGAGGAGTGTCTGTCATCCTGCCAAGGACGACAGGGGAGCCTGGCATGGCAGAATGGGGCTGCTGGTGAGAACGGAGAGGCCTGGGAGCGCTGCATGCACACAGCCTCCCTGGGACAAGAGCACTGAATCCTGGCAAGGTGGCCCTCCGCTGGGTACTTTGGGAAGGCACTGCCTACAGAAACCTGGGTTTCCATTTTCAGGCAGCCATTTCTTTATTTTCACTGGCCTGGCCTGTGCCCGCTGGCCGGCATACCTGGACCCCACGATCCCAGGGGCGGAGGGGGTGTTGGATAGCCAGCTGGCCGTGCTTGCACAGCACCACACCCCCATCCCCTGGGTTTGCTCACATGGCACCAAGGACACCTGCAAAGCACTCGGCTCCTGCATCCTGCTCCCTGGGTACGTCTACACTGAAGAGACCCCCATGGCAGTGAGTCCCAGAGCCCAGGTCAGCTGACTCAGACTCACGCTCCAGGGCTAACCTTACCAGTGGAGACCCTCCCCCCTTGCTAGGCGCCAGCCCGAGCAGGAACCTCACCCTGTAGTGAAAACCCAGTCAGCTGACACAGGCCCTGCGACTAGCTGCCCCGGGGTTTGTTTGTGCAGTGCAGATGTACCCCAGAGGCTCAAGGAGTGCCTGTCTTAGGGAGGGCGAGTTCTGTACGGAGCCCACATCATCGAGTCAGCCCTTCATCTCTGGGGGGCCTTAGCATTGCTGAGCCCTCTCCAGGGCTCTAGACAGCTGTGGGAAGACGGGAAGGGTTCCATCTCCTCCCCTTCCTGCCCTGTGCGGATGGCGGCATGCCACTCGCTGCTCCAAGGAGAAAGCTGGTTAATCCCACCTCTGGCTTACCTCTCGCAGACACGGACCGTCCAAGCGGCGATGATCCACAGGGAGATGCTGAAGACCAGCAGCACGGTGCCGGGGCAGATGGTCATGAGAGTCTTCATGACGAAGCGTGTGTTGAAGTTGATTTTGTTGAGCGCCCCGATGCTGCGTGACGAGGCATCAGTGAAGAGTTTGCTGTGCAGCAGCATGACCCGGGCAATCAGGTACAGGCGGAGGAACATGGGGATGGAGAGGATGATGTCCACATCGGCCTCTGCCCGTGAGGGTGTGTAGGAGAAGGCCAGACGTGCTGTCCAGAAAAATTTGTACTCCCCAGGGATGGGGTGTATGGCACAAACCAGCATCTCCAGGCTGATGTAAAGGATGCGCTCATAAGTCATTGCTATCCGCCAGTCATCGGCGCCGTTGTCGATCACAAAGAGCTAGCAGGATGGAAGGCACGTGATTAGAGACAGCACCCAGTTAGCAACACCCTGCCTTCCTTCCCATGAGCTACGCTGCAGGGCCCGACCCCTGGGAATGGAGACCGCGGGCAGAGAGTGAGGGAATTCATACTGGCTATGGTACACGGTCCAGAACCCCAACGTGAGCCCTGCCCCAAAGCGCTCACAGTCCAAAGAGCGGGAGGGGAAACAGAGGGGAGGCAGTTTGCCCAGCGGCAGCAGTAGGAACAGGACCCAGGTGTCCTGACACTGTGTCCAGTGCCCGAGCTGCCCCTTTTAGGCACAGTCTTTCTTGGCTTGACTTGTAGCAGCTGCCCCCACGAAGCCCCAGGACTCACGTTCTAATCCTACCGCTGACACCAACCCCCCTGCTAATGCTTACTCAGGCAGGCAGTGCCGCGGGAATCATGTAAGTGACAGCAGCACAGATAGGCAGGATCTGGCCCATAGCTTTTCATCTCCATCCTTGGGCACCTGTGGTGTGCGGCAGTAACACGTGCTCACTTAGCCCTGTCTGATTGGAGCAGTGCGTGCCGGAGCCGGCTCAGCAGCAGGGTCCCTGCAGTCAATAACGCAGGCTGGAAGGAGGGTCTGTAGGGAACCGGCTGAATTGCTACACTCCAGCATGGGAGAGCGTTTGTAAACTCCAGGGCAAGTTCAAGGTCAGGTTTCTCCCGTGGGGCCCACAGACTGGAACCTGGCTTAGAGGAGGTTATTTATCCCAGGAACAGAACCCTCCAGGGAAAAGCTTTCCCTCTCCTGCTCTCGTCCCTGCATTTCTCTGTCTATCACAGGTTCACGCAGGCACACTGGGGGGGGGGGGGGGGGACACTTCTCCAGCTGCTTTAAAAACTAAACAGAGGGAGCGGAGGCTCCACACCAGGGTGGTAGAAAGACCTGTCTGCCTTAGAACAAGGCTTTCAGCAGAGGCCAGGCGCAGGGAGAGTCATGAGCAAGACAGCCCCATGGAGAGGGGGCCGGCAGCCCCAAGGCACTTAGGTGAGCTGCATGCCAGGGCCAGATCTTTGCAGGCTGCCTTGGGGGGGATACTGTCTGGCAGAGCCTGGCCTGGGAACGGTAATAGCCACCTGCCGGGCAGCGGTAAGGGGCTCAGTTGGTTTGGAGGCAGGGAGTGGCTCATACAGCTTTTCAGCTGGCCCCATTGGGGAGGGGCAGCCCATCTGTGCATGTGGCATGATGGGTCTCGGATACCGGCAGTCCTAGTGGATGCTGCGTCAGGAACCACCGGATAAAAGCTCTGGGGATTAGCAGGGGCCAACCCAGAAAGAAATGGAGATTGTGGTCTGTGCCCTGCACCTTTGGCTTGTAAACGGAGGGACAGAGCGCTGTACTCGGAGCGCAGGGCCTGCCTCACTGATCTCAGGGCCCTTCTCCCCCCAGGCCCCTTGCACTGGACGCTGGGCGTAGCAAGAGCAACGCCCTGCTCTGACGAGCATCGGACAGGAGGGGAACCAGAATCCCAGGGAGGGCAGGTGACTCGTCCACCCAGCAGGTCAGTGGCAGAGCCAGGAACAGAAGTCAGGTGTCCTGGCTCCCAGCCTTGTGCCTTATCTAGCCGATGCTGCCTTTCTCAAGTGCACAGCAGAGCCTGCAGGGGGCCCAGGGCCAACCCAGGGCTGCAGAGCTCAGGCGGCCGCAGTGCTCTCAGTCAGCCTGGGAAATGCCTGAACAGCCTTCCACCAAGCGTGAGGTGGGGCTTTGTCCAGCCCCCTTTGCTCTCAGGGGCCTCCCCTGCCAATGGATTTGTTGCTCACGCTGGGCCTTAGAATGGCCCAGCCCCCAGTGCAGAACCTGGCATCACCCACTTCCACGCCGAGCAGCTTCCATGCGGAGCATCGCACTGTCAATTAACATGACTGAATGGCCCCTTAAAGGCCCCCTTGCTCCTAATTGCTGATGGACGGGAAAATCAGAGCAACACAACAGGGCAGCCAGCTTTTCAACTGCACCATTAAACACCCAGGCACCCTGCTGTAAGGAAAGATCCCATCAGGTTCCCATAGCAACAGCAGGTTTATCCTGGGCCAAGCAGTAAGGAAGCAGGGTCTCCTTGGCTTTGAAGGTCAGGCTGGCTTGCGCTGGGGACACCGCACTGGAAAGCACCAGGGCTGGCTCCTGCAAACCCTTGTTTATCTGCATAGCTCTTGCTCCCATGGGGGTTGTGAGTCCTGGGCCCCCAGGCTGCGTACGTGGGGCTCCCATGGGGCAGAGCATTATTGTATTCATTAAGCACTGACCATCACCCAGCTCCGTAAGACACGCAGAGGGAGACTTGGTCTCTGCTCCACAGAGCTTACACTCAACCCACTTCTTCAGCTCCTTTTTGCTAAAGGCCCAGTTTGCCCCCATCACTGCCTGGCTCAGCAGAGCTTTGGAAAGACGCTAAGGCTAGGAGTCCTAGCAGGGGCGGCTCTATGTATTTTGCCGCCCCAAGCACGGCAGCCAGGCGGCTTTCGGCGGTGCACCTGCAGGAGGTCCGCTGGTAATGCGGATTCGGCGGCGTGCCTGCGGGAGGTCCGCTGGTCCCACGGATTCGGCGTACCCGCCGCCAAATTGTCACGCAGCTGCGGGACCGGCGGACTCCCACAGGCCCGCCGCCGAAGGCCGCCTGACTGCCGCTCCCACAGCAACCGGCAGGCCCCCCCCCACGGCTTGCCACCCCAGGCACACGCTTGCTGCGCTGGTGCCTGGAGCCGCCCCTGAGTCCTAGGCATGACAGCCAGACTGGCTGCTAGCTGCGTCTCAGGGGGCAACATCGAAGGGGTTCCCAGACTGAGAGCGAGGACAGCGGCAGCACAGAGATGTCTCTAGGCTCAGACAGGTCAGCCAAGCAGGAGTCTCCTCCAACCACTGACCCCTAGACTGGAGAATGTACTAGAGAACAAACATGCACAGTGCTGGGGGGAAGGGGATGGGAACTCCTCGGGCTTTTCCATCCCTGGTTTGTGATTCCTAGCAGCTCTGTGGGAAAGATGGGCACGCCAGCCGCTGTTAGTCACTGACAAACAGCTCTCTAGCGTGGAGAATTAGGCTTGCCAGAGTCTCAGACTGGAGTCGTGTTCGCTGAGGCGTCACCCCCTCCCCTTTCACTTTAGTCATACCGATGTTACAGACTGGGGAGTGAGGGGGGGGGCGCTGAGCTCAGGGGCCCAGTACCGTTGTCCCTCCTTTCCCCCACTCTCGCCAGCCACATAAGTAATTAGAGCCCCCCAAAACTTACAGTCTAAATAAAGACATAGGGTCAGAGGGGAGCAAGGAAGAGACTGTCCTAGGTCCTGCAGCAGGCAGCTCCGAGACCAGATCTCAGGCCTCCTGGCCCCTGGATTCCCTTGAGCAGATCCCGGAAGATACTGGCTCCCATGTGACCAGGACCCCACTTGCCCAGCCAGGGGCAGCACCTTACACCTGCTCTGCCGGGGGCTGGGTGTGAGCATCCTTTGTGGGGGAACAAACCCACAGGCTGACCCACCCAGCTCCTTGGTCTCTTTTCCCTGGTCTCTCTGGAAAGCTCCACGGCTTGTAGCTGAAGCAATTGTTTATAAAAATGCTCCAAACTGCCAGGACGATGCTCAGGGGTGCGAGCAGCTGACAGCCCCTTCCTTCCTGCAAAGGGTATTACAAATAAACAAGCAAAGGAAATAGCCCAAAAGCTGCTTGCCTCCTTGTGCAGGAAAGAGGGGGATGCTTTCATGTTTGTTTGTTGTAACCTTACCACACCAGCAGGGGAGTGAAAAGGGGGTGTGTGTAAAGTTCTCTCCAGCATGCACACTGGGAGTGCACCATTGCTACCGGGGTTTCCATGGAAACCACATCCAAAGTCCAGCCATATCCAATTAGGCTTCCCCAGGCTTGCCGCCAGGGAAAGGCGCGAGCGCACTTGCCCCAGTGGCTAGGAAACAATGATGCAGCTGGAGAACGCAGCAAGAAACCCAAGGGAAGGAAGAAACACTGTTAAGAAGCACGGCCCTGCACCCATTGGTGTGGGAGAAGTTCCAGTTAGGGCAGCTCTAGCATTTGCTGCCACTTCCTGCGTGCCCTCTTACAGCTGGGGATTCAAGCACGCCGCAGCGTGTCACAGGAGCGCAGGCCTGGCTCCTACAGGACTCATCAAGGGACGACTTCTCCTTAGTGCTCAGGGCAGGGCTGTTGAGAGGAGCCCTTGACTTCCCTCTCAGGGATATGGGGCCATAGACATGGGTAGCTGGGCACTTCCTTTCGAGTGGACATTGCACGTGTCTGCGTAAAGCTGGGACTTTCAGCACGATACTGTTGTACACCCCATCCGGGCTGTCTGCCTCGTTCAGAGCCCGGCTCCCCTGGGACCTTCCTGCACACTGCCCTCCATCTCTGCCAGGGTACAGGCACTTCCTCTTGGGCAGCCCGGAGCCAGCTCCGGGGGCTCTGACCCTGCGAGTGTTTTACACCTAAATCAGTCACAGACAAGCCCTTTCCGAAAGCCAGCCCTGCCACATACCTGCTCGCCTTCCGCACAGCACGTAGCAGGCTGAGCCTGTGAGGAAGACATGAAGTTTGCTCAACAGGCACCAGGAACCACCTTTAGAGCAGACACAATCCACGTGCTGAGGGGTTGGATCCTGCTCGGTTAAAGTCAAGGGGAGCAGAATAGGGCCTATAGGTCTTGTGTGCAGAGGGGATCGGTCCAGATTTCAGACATTCATGGCCACCCCTCTAGTGCAGAGTTAACTGCTATTAGCCTTGATTTGGTAGGTGCAAGCTACCCTGGTTTCAAGCAGGGTTCAGCTCCACTGCTGCCCTCAGCAGGGGCTTTGCCAGTCTGCGGTGGTGCAGCTGTATGTTGGGCCAGTCCCCATATGGTCCAGGCCTTCGAGAATGCACCCGCTGCTTTAAGCGCTCCCAGTTCTGCAAAACCCTCCAGCAGATGCTTAATTTTAAACACAAGAGGGCACCGCTGAATCTGCTCCCCTGTTCCTGGTTAGCTCTCGGGCTTAGTCTGCGGGGGGAGGCAAAGCAGGATGGGGTTCAAAGGCACAAGGGCAGTTTGGCACCCAACTCCCTTTGGAAGCTGGGCAGCTCTCCCCCACGTGCGCCGTTGAAAATCTCCTCCTTACGTTCTCACCTACAGGTCATGGAAGACGGAGGTGCGCTGTGGGGCCACGTGACTACAATGCCACACACACACAACCCCCCCCCCCCCCCCCCACCGCAGCAGCAGGCTGAGAAATCCATTTGCAGTTGCCGAGCGAGTGCTAATTAATGAGACCAAGAGGCAGAAAATGGGAGAGGATTCCATTTCCCTTTCCCGTGCCTGGCCACAAACCAAAGAGCCGTGCTTAAGACAAGTTCTCCTTCTGCTGATCGCAGGGACGCGGCTCCCAGTCCAGCCAAAGCTCCAGCAATTGCTCCCCACCAGCCTACCAGTTACTATCCGCTATGGTTAGAGCGGAGTTAAAACCCAGAGCCAAAGGCTGGAGTGCACAGTTGGACTCCAGCCATACTGCTGTCTTGATCCTTCCAGAGAGCCTGGGCAGAGGGGAAGGGCCCTCGGTCTGCCTATTTACGCCCGTGCCCTTCCTCGGCGTGCTTGGAACACGATCTGCATTGCGTCGAGTTCTCACACCTTGCTCATCAGCAGGGCGGTGGGAATAAAGAGAGGCCTTCCCCCATGCAGGAGGCTGGGGGTACTAGCCCCACAGCACTTCTAGCCTCAGCCAGCCCACCACCCAGCCACATCCTTACAGGAGTGCTATGAGGCAGGCACTATCATTAACTGCCAGAGGAGCCAACAATGATCCTTGCCCACTGTTCTGGGGGGCACTGCCAGTTCTCCCTGTAGTTGGCTTGCCTAACACTTTCCGTTATAAAAGATTCTTTTGTCCTTTTCTAGGAGAAGCTGTAACATCTCCATTGTTTGCAGCAGGCCTTTGAAATTGGGCAGGGACAAAGCCTTGACACTGGCACCCTGCCTTTTGCTAGTGCCAGGCAATTCCAGCCAGCTTGGGCTGAGTTCTAACCTCTTTAAAAAGTCACCATTACCCTTCTCTCACTTGCGCTCCTCAGGCAACACTGACCGCCAACGCTCTACAAAGCTGGGCCCACGCCCTGGCCAAAGCAGCAGCAGCACCCACTGCACTTGGAACCCGGGGTGAAAAGAAGTTTGGGCAAGTCCCCGCCGCGCTCTCTGCCTCAGTTTCCTGATCTGTAAACTGAGTTACCCATCTCCTGGGGAGCCACGATGCTTACGTGGTTAATGTGCATCCAACCTAGGGAGAGGGGAAATGATCGTGTTTGTTCCAAGTGTTAGTAATCATATTAGGAGAGGCTGCCCACAAGGAGTACCTCAGCTGGCTGTGGCCAAGGCCTGCTCCTTGGGTAGCATGGAGCCCACACGGGATGAGAGAGGCCTAGCACTGCCATTTATGTATTCTACACACCCCACCCTACATTGGCAGGGGGAGGGAAAGGGGGCCCTGCTGTTCTCTCCCCCCAATGCCTCTGTTCCAGGCCAGGTTCTGGGTCAGCTGGCAGCCCATTCGGCTCAAGAACTGATCGCTCGGCCCTGCAGAGTGAGGTAATTGGTTCATTGGCATTCTCAGCCTGCAAGCCATTAGCTGAGAGCGAGAAACCCCAATCCCTGTAGGAGAGGAGAGTTTCTTGCCTTTGCTCTTGGAAATCAGTGCACATCTGCTTCCTGCACTGGGCGTCCCTGCATGGGGGCTGGGGGAGGGAGCAGCAGACAAGCTTCACCCCATGCGACCCAAGGAAGTCAGAACAGGGCCACTGCCAAATTGGCAGCTCCACACAGCCTGCCAGCCAGGAGTCCCTGATGACACAGTCTCAAGAGAGGTAGCATCAGGCCCCTCCATTCAGTGCAAAGAATGGAAAAGAAATGGGTCCCTGCCTAATTGGGTTTCAGACCACCCAGTAGAGAAGGAACATGGCAGTATCCCAGTCCTCAGCCAACCTGTGCCCATGCCCTGGCGTTTGCTTGGCTGAGGCCTGGCTCAGCCCCGCCCCCCCATTGGAAACGTGCACCCCCCCAAACTGCTGGCCCAGCCAGGCCAACGTTCAGCACCTCCTGATCGTTTTACCGGAGGTAGCTGGAGGTGAAGCAGCTTCATGTGACTAAACAGAGCACGCAGTTATGGACAGCCTAATCTCCCCAGCAGCTGCCTTCAGCCTTAAAGCTGCTGCTGCCCCACCCCCTCTCGTCTGCTCTCGTCTAAAAGGAGGAGTCCAACAACAGAGAGCGACATTGTCCTCTCACCTGCACGCCCAGGTCTGCACTGAGGTCACGCTGATGGCAAGAGGGGAGGCAGAGACGGTCTCACACCAGCTCTGTGCAGGATCTGGCCCACTTGGCTGGGGCCTCTCGCTGTTACTGGAACGGAAGTAACACTTGCCGTCAGCCTCTCCTAAGGCAAGACCAGGTTCCCTTGTCTGCAAAGGTCACAGGCACCAGGCCAACTCTCCTGCTGACGGAAGGAGGGATTCTATGGGAGCCAGGACGGGGCCCTGGGGAAGGTCCAGTCCCTCAGGAAGCAACCAGAAGCACCCACACCCAGTATCCTCATCTGCTCCACCTGCTCTCAGCCCCTCGTGAGCAACAGGCTCAGTCAGGCACAGGAGACGGGGAGGTGGAAATGCTCACACCTTGGCCTCGCCTGTCCTTTTCCTCATGCCAGTGGTGGTGGCTGGGTGCTGTGCTGTGCTGGCAGGAGACGCTCGCCATTCAGGAAGCCGCTCCTCCTCATTTTGTTAACGTCGTAGGAGTGGAGCAGCAAACGGCCCTGAAACCAGAGGCTCAAGTACTCCCAAGTTCCCTAATGTGGCTCCGAGCTTACTCCATCCATGCCTGCGGGCAGCTCACCCAGGGGCTGGAGGAAGGGCTCAAAGTCTTTCTCCAAGAATAATCATGTGTCCTCATTCATCTCCTCCCATTAGGTGTTCATTCAGCTCCCCTTCCTCCCCCAGCCGTGTTCCATCCCAAACCTGACTTAAAGGGTACAAGGAAAATTGAGCCTCAGTCTCTGGCTGCAGTGTGCCGCCGAGGCTAGTGCCCCATCCTGCACTCCTGAAGTTAGCGTCTGGCTGCTAGGCCCTTCCTGGGGCTGGCTGGCAGTGGTGCTGAACCAAGCCACATGGCCTGAGCTGGGCTCCTCTAACCCTGTTACACCTGCTGACAGGGCAGGGGCTCCACTCAACCCCCGGCTTCTCGAGACAGAGGGAGCACTTGGTCCTGTGTCCGGCTGTAGCTGCCTCACTGAAGCCACCTTCACCCCCGGTCTGGCTGTGTGTGCAGACAGGCAAAGCCCATGGCACCGGCGGAGCTGAGTCCCAGGCCAGACAAGGCCTGAGAGCAGAGCTGTGCTGCCTCCATGGCAGGAAGGCAGGGTGCGACAGACCCTTCAGGGCCAGGCAAGCGCTCAGCAGGTCCAGGGGCTGCATGTGCACCGAGGCCTTGTCAGGGTTACAGGAGCTGGCCCATCCCTAAAATGCTGGATGTGGCACTGGTCCCCTAGATGGTGTAGATCAGTATAACCATCTAAGCCAATGAAGTGCCACCAATTTACACCCACTGAAAATCTGGCCCAGACACTCCCCCTAAGTTTGAAGACATCCTCGCTGGGGACACGAGCTAAGCCCTTGCCGCTCGGCCACTGACTGATTCTGGGTTTATCTAGCAGGACCTGCCCCACGTGTGGTTACGGGGTGACAGTTCTGTGCTTCTCCACCCAGTGAGAGCCCATCTCGTTTCCAAGGGGCATGGCATTGTGCAGTCAGCACCCCGTAGGACAGTAGTGTCAGTCTGTGACGGGGAGCAGGAACGTCTCAGCAACACCCCCACCCCCATTCTCGTTCTAGCGGGGCCTTAGCGCTTTCCACTGCCCAGTTCCACCAGGGTCGGGGGCTTCCTTCCCTCATTTCCCAGAGTGCCAGCGCCTCCTCCCCCCACCCCCTCGGAACGGCCTTGTCTTTGCTGACAGCTCCCAGACAGACGAACAAGGCTCCCTGCCCAAGCAATCACACACTGGAGGCGCATGTGCCGCTCTGCAGCCAGACAGGGACAGCTCAATCCAAACTGACCAGGCTGGGGGAGTGCTGTAATATATCACACACGCAAACTGACTGACAAACAGCCGGGGCTGGAAGGGGGGCCGCCCATTCAGCACCATCCCACTAGAGTGCAGCTCCCTGGTCTCTCCCCCATTGTTGGGGGCACTGCTCACTAGGCAGAGCAGGGGAGGGGCAGGGGGGTGCTAACCCCAGGCCCTGGCATACTCTGCAGGCTCCTGGCGGGATCTGCTGTCCCCAGGCTAGCCAATCCCCTCAGGTGTAGTATCTGCATTATACCACTGTCACTAGGCTGCAGCGGGGCTCAGGGCTGTATGTACTACAGGGAGAGAGACCCGACCCCGCCCTAGGAGCTCACAGTGTGAATACACAAGCCCGAGGGCAAGAGAAAGGAAAGGTGATGGCTGCCCTTCTACAGCCGGGAGATCAAGGACCAGGCCAGCTTAAGACACGGATGTGCACAGCGGGTTGAACGTTGCAGCCTCAGTGCCTGGTCCAATGTGACAGAGGGCTGCACCAGAGCCAGGAGCTGAACCCAGCTCTGCCCACTCCAGTCTAGCACCACATGCACAAGCCCCTTCTCTGTCCCCTTGGGCTGCCATGCTAGCGGCCTCGTAGCATCAGAGAGAAGAAGGACCCTTAGATCATCTAGTCTGACCTCCTGCATAAGCCACTTCCAGATGTTGCTCACTGTGCATCATCCCAAACAGCCTGGACTGCCAACAAATCCTCCAACCCTGTCCCACTTCAACGGAGCAGGAAACGCCCTGCTGGGAGCTAGGGGCCTGACCTGCACCAGTGAAGGGGTTAAAGTTACTCACGCTGGAGCCAGGGGAAAGGACCAAACTGTCTCCTGGGGTAGGGAGAGGGGAGTTGCTTACTAAAATAAAGAGGCAGCTGAGCATACAGTTGACCACAGGTCACGGCCTCGAAGCAAAATAAGATGGCATTATTCATACAGCGAAACCATCCCAAAGAAGAGGGGAGCTGGTGGGAGCGAGAAAGCCGAGTGTGGGAGGAGACAGGCATGGAGGGAGTCCCTCCAGCTGACAGGGTGGAGGGGCAGTTGGGGATGCGTTGTGTCTCAGACAGTCCAGGACTGACTCCTCTTTGCTGATGCATTCTGTAAAAAGCATTATGTGCAATCAACATCAATCGCAATGCACGATAACAACAGGGTGTGTACCAAGCTGGTGGTGTTTGCATGAGAGGCCCCCCCGCCCCCATCGGCGGGCACTAAAAGGGTTAAGGGAGGTCTGCTGATTCTCTGCTGATGCAGGGGGAGGTGACAAGAAGAGATTGGGGAGTAGCGCATTAACGAGGGGGAATGTAGGGTGTGGGCTGGGCAGTCCAGGGAGGATCTTCAGGAGCACCCAGGCCTCAAGAAAACGTCTGAGCTGAGCTTTATGGTACGATTCAGTTTTTTTACTAATGACTAACCGCCAGGAAGGGGGGTTGATTTGGACCCTACCCAATGTCCTGATTTTGTTTCAGAGCGAAGGGGGAGAGGCACCGATTCACACCATCATCCCCCAGATTTATAATTTCCAAGCCACGGTCTTTACGATGTGTGGTATGGTGCGAGCCAGCCTGGGCAGGGAGTCCGGGCCCTCCCGAGGTGATCGTATGCCCCTGTAGGAAGAGCTGCTAGATGGAGATGTGAGGCGAGGCACGTTCCAGACAAATGACCTTAGACAGAGGGAAAAGCAGGAGCCCTTAGATTAGCGTCCACGGAAGCTTTCGGGAGGAACATCCCTCCTGTAACTCTCTATGCCACTGGCATGTGCATTAATCTCCTTAACCTGTTGCCACAACTCCCTCATGGTCCACTCTGCTAGGGCAATGGCCTTTGTACCCTTGCAGCACTGAACTTCTTACCATGTTCTGGGCGCCAGCCCAGCCTCTCCAGCTACCTGGCACCTCCTGAGGGGTGCACCTCAGACCGGCACGCCCAGAGAGCCAGCTGCAAAGCACTGATTGAGGGGCACTTACTGCCCCTCAAACTCACTCTGCTGAAGTGCACGAAGCGGGATCTGAAGAGGCCCCAGCAGCTGTCAGGGCTGCAGATGCAGTTATCAGTGTCCACAGCGAAAGGCAAGGCCGGGTGCCTGGGGAGGTCGGGGCAGCTGGGCCCAGGTACGAGTGTCAGTTGAGTGTGAGCGAGAGTAGGAACGTGCAGCCCAGGGATGGGCAGCGCAGGGCAGTCTGTGAATGCAGCCTGAGCTCCTGTCTTGGACCAGGCTGCAAAGCTGGGGCCTGAGGACCACAGAGAACCAGTGCCCAAGGCAGAGGGGTGGCAGTTATCCAGCCTGCTTGCAGGCCCTCTCCCAGAGGGCCTCCACTGGCCAGGTCTGGTGGATCAGCAGTGCTTTGGCAGGGCTCAGGGCTAGGTTGGCAGGAGCCCAGCACTTGCCCCTGGGGCCTGGCTGTCAGAGCAGCTCAGTGGAACATCGGGCCCCAGCCTCCCACAGGGCCTAGGCCTGCTCCTGCACCCACCAAAATCAGTGGCAAAGCTGCTGATGGTTGCAAGGGGAGCAGGTCACTGTCTGTTATCCCAGAGTGTGAGTGAACAGACAGCTCACATGGGGGTGGCCAGAGGATTTCTCCCTGCAGCTCTACTCTGCTGGCTGGGGACAGACGCCCTTTCAGAGCTCAGCTCCAGCACAACATCCCATTCCAAGCAGAAGCAGCCATCACCCCTGATCAGACTCACCCAGGCTCAGGGCTGCTGTCACTCAGTGGAAGAGAACTGTTGCCTGGGCAGGGCGGCCCCATAAATCACCCACGTACTTCATTAAAGCCAGACCCCAGGAGAAATGAAGCCAGGAGCCCGGGCAGCTGCTCTTGATCTGGTTTTCTTGCCAGTTGAGCCTATAAATCCTCGGGAGGAAAATGTCTCGGCCTTGTCCTTCCTGCGTCAGCTCAAGGTAATGCTGGGATTCAGCGGCAGACGGTAGGGAGAGCGAGAAGTTCCCAGCGCAGTCAGACATGCCAGGCGCCACGGGGCAGCATGAATGCACTGGACAATGGCAGGAGGACAGCAGACTCCCTGTGCATCACACAGGGCTGACAAGGCAGACTCTCCATGGCCACAGGATGGAGCGCACAGCCCTGTGCTCTCCATTAGCCCAGGTAACAAAAGTCCCACTCAGCGAAAGCATTCAGCCCCCTCAGGACCAGAAGAGCCAGGGCATGTAGCACTATTCTGTGTTACAGCATGGCCTCCTTTGAGGAGCTCCCCCTCGCCTGGGTCGCATAGACCATCAGCGGCTGGAGCCGGCTGGACAGTGCATGGCCCAGCATGCCCAGTGAGACAGGCTAAGAGCGGGAAGAGCGATCAGGATGTCAGCTGGACACCACTGCCATCAGGCAGGAACATTCTGCCATCTGCAGCCTTCCACCTTCGGGGCCCGTAACTGCTGACGCTTTCAGTGCTTTCTCCCGAGCATCTCCTGTTGGATGCTGCAGGCAGGATACAGGTTCCATGGGCCAATGGTCTAATGTCACTGACCTTACATCAGAGTCAGGCCCACCTTCACGCAGCCTGACCTGCCACTGTGAGAAGCCCCCTGAGCTGTTAAACCCTGGGACTCAGCTCCAGCACTGCACCGGGGGCTAAGACTTAGGAACTAGCCGATTCCTATGGCATTGCTAACAGCTCTCGCTTGTTCCACCCATTACAACAGGGAACTCCCGCCGGCCTGGGCTCCAGCCTTCAGGAATGCCTCATTAAGCCACAATACGTTATCTAGCCAGCTTTAAACTCCGCTTAGGGAGCTGATCTGCCCAGCCAAACCAAAGGCTCTCCGAAGGAAGGTGCCACCAGTCTGCTGCCTGGGGCACTGAGAACAAGACCCATGCAAAGCCCTCTGCAGTGGGAAGGAGACGGACAACTCTGTGCGGCAGCTGGATGGCATCCCTTGGTAGGAACAAGAGCATTCCTGCTCCCCAGCCCCAGGGGAGGCCAGGAGGGGTAATCCCCATTTTCCAGCAGGCACAATGGACCCAGAGTCGACAAAGGCCCCCACGTTGAGTCTCTGCCAGAGCTGGGAGGTGGACGATTAATCCAGTTTATTAGCTAGAAGTCCATTGTGCCAGGTGCTGTACAAACACAGAACAGTCCACAGGCATTACATTAGAACTCAGAAGGGCTTGGCTCCTAGACCCAGACTCTATCCACCACATCACGCTGCCTTCTCTGCAGCTCAGTCCCAAACTTCATATTGAACTTCCTGACTGCAGCTCCAGGCTGAGGTGAGCCAAGACCAATACAGAACCCCAGGCTTCCAGCTGGAAAGCCTTTCCTGAGGGAGGAAAAAATCCTCCATCTGGGAAGCAATTGACAAGAGCCCTGCAGCGAGACAGGCAAGGGGCAGTCTCTCTCTGCTCCAGTGCACGTGCAAAGCTCTTCTCAGCCCCATAGTGGCTCATGCCATCCTGCCAGGGTTCACAAGACAGCATCACTATTGGAGCGCCAGCCCACTGCCAAGGGACTGGAAAACGCAGGGGGCTGAGCTTTTCGAGAACACCCAGGGGATGGGTTAACTTTCATGTGAATTTGTGCAGCTTGGAGACTCTGCCTCGATGGATAGGACTAAATCAATTCCAGTCAGTTATTAGTAAAATGTACAGGCAGCTAGAGACCAGCGTGACATCTCAATTCAGCTCTCACACCTAGAAGTTAATGCTCAGAAAACACGTCCTAACTCCATCTGGCTCTTCATTCAGCCTAAATTTGCTGTATATTTGGGAAACGGCAGATACTCTATTCCTCTTGGAGGCTAGGACTGGCTGGGAGCTGGTCAGAGAGGAGTTTTTTGCATTTTGCTGCACAGCAAGGAAAGAAATTGCTTCCTTGTAGTGAAGGATTTTACATTCCAGGCAGGAACGTTTGTCACTTAGGCTTACATGTTCTGGTTTGTGGCTGACAGGAAGACACTGACAGGGGAAATTCAGAGTTTCCAAGGCCAGATGAGACCATTGTGGTCATCTTATCTGACCTCCAGTACTTCCCAGCCCAGAGCCCCATCCCCAAGTGATCCCTAGAGCAGAGGTGTTAGAAAACCAGCCACTCACCAAAAGTTGACAGTGATGGAGAACCCAGCACACCCCTGGGTCAGTTGTTACAATGGTTAATTCCCCTCACAGTTAAATGTTTACACCTGATTTCCAATCTGAATTGGTCTAGCTTCAACTCCCAGCCATTGGCTCCAGTTAGACCGTCCTCTGCTAGAGAGACGAGCCCCTGATTAAATATTTGTTCCCAGATAGATCCTCAGACTGGGATCCAGTCACCCCTGAACTGACTCTGTTCAGCTAGACAGACTCAGAGCTCAATCAGTACAACTGGCCAACCAGCCCCACTGCCTGCGTCTCCGCTGCTGCCTGGGCCTGTAAGGATCCAGCACCCACAGGAGAGAGACACAAGGAGATAGATGTCAGTCACAGTTGGTGCTTCTGATGCATGAGCTACTAGTGCTTGGAACATGGACCTCAGCTGCACGCAGGGATCCAGGCTCGCTCCCCTGTCCTTCAAGCCCCGTATCCAAGCGCTGGTCACGACGGACTTGCAGCAATCACAGATATTGAGCAGGAAAGTCAGTATGTTAGCAGAGTGTTTTATTAACAGGAGTCAGCTGCTAGGTCAGGCTTGGGTTTCCTCCAGGTGCTCTTCGTGGAAGATCTTTTCCCCTGGTCCCTCTCTTCTGTTCCTACAGGTTGTTCTGACCCCTCAAGTAGCAGAGTTTCTTTTCCCTTCACAGTTTCTCCACTCCATGCTGTGGGGATAAGCACCATCTCTGGCTTCCTGCTTCTCCTCTCCGAGTGCCATACGAAGCACGCATTGCTGCAGAAGGAACGTGGATTGGTTTTGTTGGGGCTGCTCTCGTTGGGTTGCTTTGAGTTTACGACCAGTAGCCTAACCCCGCTGAAAGTTGCCGAGTCTTTGCTGGGCAAATATGAAAATGCCACCTGGAGATACTAGGGCCAAGGGTTGGCGTGTGGGTGCCAAACATTAGGCTCTTGAATCTAAGGCCCTGATTCAGTAATCAATGGGAATTTTGCCTTTGATTTCAATCAGAGGTAGATCAGACCTGTGAAGCCCTGTGCACAGCTCAAGAGGGGGACTTTGTGAACCTCTCACCAGAGAGGACAAGCAGGCCCGGGGTGAAGCTTGCATTGACACAGCCGCCTCAGGGGAGATTATTTCTGCAAAGGCCAGAGCGCTCCCAAATATTTGCTTTGAAATGTTCAGCTAGAGGTCAGAAAGGTCAGAAACTGCTCATTTGCCAGTCCCTCTGGTGGAGTCACAGGCCAATCTGTGCATAGCCCAGACGCCTTCTACTCCCAGAGCCCGAGGGGACCTGGGGCGTTTTCATGACAGTATCAGATGTGGGTTCCCGGGAATGCCAGGAGAAATCAAGCGTCTTATCTAGCCTGAGCTAGAAGTGGCTGAACATTCTTCACATGCTGCCTGTGCAGCAAGGAAAACACAAAACGGTTCCCTCAGGGCAGCAGCTTTTACACTTCTGACAGGTGCAACATTTGTCACTGAGTTCTCCGTGTGCTTGGCAGTGGGTGATTGCAAAGCTGGGATGGGGGAGGGGACCACAACTGCCAGCTGGGCCAGTTAGAAAAGTAAAGGATCCGACAGGCTGCATTGGCGGCCTAGGGCCTGGGCAGCACCTCCGAGTGCCACGGGCCCCAGCTATGGAGCAGCATCGATGGTCCCCCACAGCGCAGCTCCCTGTGGCATGCAGCCGGAGGAAGGGTTAGCCCAGGTGATTAGCACCTGGCCTGAGCACCCAGGTTAGCTCAGTTTGGGGGTGAGCAGCCACTCCGCGAAGCTGTACTGAGTTACCATGTGCCCCTGGTGCTGTGTTCCCCCAGCTGGGGCGCTAGGACTTCCGGGGGCATCTCCCATGGGGCTTTGAGCAGCTCTGATTTTCCCAGTGAATTGTGGGAGAGCTTGTCTGTCCCCCCACACACTGGGGGACTATCATCTTCTCTGCCAGGCAGGTGAGTCCCTAGCGAGAATGCAGGCTCCCTCTCATCCCCAGGACGGCCAGCCAGCTCAGGCTGCGAGCAGCCCGTGACACCCTCAGCTGCTCTTCAGTGGTTCCATTGCCCTTCTGACCATTTGCTTTTGGAGCCCCTGGGGTGTGGTTCTCCCCACGCAGAGCACTACAGACTGCCAGCCCCTCTTGCCAGTAGCTGTGCTGCTGGTTCTTCTCCCTGGATTTGCACCAGAGCAACCCACTTGGCTCCCTCTGAACAGACTGCTTCCAGCTGCAAAATCTTAAACAGCACTGGGAGAGGGAGAAATTAAGCCCTAGAGATGAGGGAGGGAAGGGAAGGGCAGGGGCTGCTGGTGCTCCCAGTGCAGGAGGCCTGAGTTGGCACCACCTCTACAGACACTCGTGGGCTCAAGCCACTGGCAAAGGTACAGAACACTACAAATAAAAATCCGGGATCTGCAGCACCTGGGCCCAGCCAGGGTCACAGGCTGGACGTTGGTGTGGATGGACCTCGGGTCCCACTTACAAAGGGCTAATCGGCGACGAAGAGATGAGCTGCAGTGCTGGAAACGGGGCCAAGTCCATCAGTAGCAGGAGCTCCCAAGGGCTCTGAGCAGCCTGGGGGCCTGTGGGATTTTAGAACTATGCACAAGACTAATGCTTTAGGAATGGACCCTTCATACAAAGAACCAGAAATTCACCTGCACATGGAGTGTTTTGTTCCACAGGAGTCGGTGCCGAGCTGCAGGCTCTTGGCTCAGGCTTGGGTCTATTCCCAGGCCCTCTCTTTGCTTTCCCATTTGGCTCCTATCAAACATTTCCATAAAGCGCCTCCTTACTGCAGAAGGGGCATTTCTGCTCTCCCAGGAGCTGTTCTGGTTGGGCTATGACCTGAGTGTGCTGAACATGGCCAAGTCTTCAGTGAAGAAACATAAAAATGACTCCCAGAGCCCAAGAGAACCTCATCACCAATGCACAGCGTGGGCTTTGTGGCTGCTGAGTTCTGAAACCATGGCACAAGAGGCAACACTAGAGAAGGGGGGTAAAGTTAACACTGGTAACCACAGGCAGCATGGCCTGCGGGAGGAACAGCATCCGAGCCAGGGAGCAGAACTCCATCAAATACTGGGGGTTGAAAGAGGCAGTTCTCTTCCATACCAAGATCAGCTGCTTTGGACAGGCCAACTCGTCAGGGCTAAGCTGGGCTTTAGGGGACTGGTGGAGGACTGGAGCCTGCTGGGACAGAGGCTGTGGAAAGGGGGGGGTTGGTTTGCTCCCAATCTCTGTCCCTCACTGTCTTGGGATAGTGTGTGTGTTGCTCCTCCCCCCTTTTGCAGGGGAGCCTCATCGTGGTAGGCAGGGAGCCCCACACTAGGCCCTTCCCAGCTAGCAAACAGGGCCCCGCGAATGTCTCCCTTTTGGGCAGAGCCCTGATCAGCACAAACGCCACTAAGCAATTGATGAACTCTTCCCGCGCCCAGTCCCATCCCCTGGGAGCAGGCGCCTTTCCCACCGGGCTCCTGGACAATGCTCAAATGCAATGTGTGATCAGACCTTCCAGGATATGGCTTCATCAACAAAAAAATCCACATCAATGTAACACAGCTCATCTCAGAACTTCTCCCCAAGCATAGCTGTTCCTCCCTTAGGTTTGCTCAGCCCACCCCCTAGATCTTCCTTCACCAGGCACTGTAATGAGCCCCTGCAAGTCTGTAGTGCCCACTTACTCCTTCTCCAGCAGGCCCTGCTGATGGGGGGAGAGGGGATTGCCTGCCTGTTCAGACCCTCAAATAGCACATGTGGCAGCATCCCTGCTGTGAGGCTGATGTGCAAAGGTGCTACTCTCAGGCGGGAGCAGCCTGTGCCCTGCAGCATGTAGGAAATGCTCCGATCCCTCCCAGCCCCTCGGATCCATGCTGACTGGAACAGCAACGCTGCCTTGTCTCCCCAGCAGAGCACAGCCCTGGAGCAGGCAGGTACTAACTCCCTAAAAAACGTGTCTCAAAACACAGCAGCCCAGGTGCAGGTTTCAGCCTTGGTCTTCAGGGCTGCTCCAGGGAAGGAGCAGGCAGCAAGCTAGCTCCTGGCTGTGGTGGGGCACGGGCTTCCAGCATGGGGGGGAAGGGAGCTACTCTCTCATGGTTCCCACTGGATCAGGCATTAGGCACCTGCATCCCCAGGGCTGCTCTCACTTACGCACCAGCCAGCAGGTCAGTCCCAGCCAGCAAGGCACCAAGGTGGATTGAAGCCTCTTGCTGCCCTCTCCCCAGGATCCAGCCTTGCCCCTTCCCTCACAGCCATGTGGTGCTTTGAAGGCCGGGCCGGCTCCTGTCTCACGGCCTGTGCTGCGCAGACAAGTTCTCTGCCCCCGAGACAGAGGCTATTCAAAGGACAGAGGGAATGGTTAATCCATTCAGAGCTAGCCTGAGCCCCCTGCAAGGCAGGAGGCCTGCTCAGCTGGAAGGGAGGCCTGGCACGCATGGGGGTCCCTCACCTTCCTGCAGCACCACATGCGATACCGCAGCCAGCCTGGAGGCAGGGCTGAGAGCAGGGCGGGCCCAGCCACTTGCAGCTGGACAGCTCCCAGCCAGAGCAGCCTTGGTATCTCCCTGTGTCAAACAGCAGAGAACAATCACTCTCCCGGGAAGCCTGGTGGGAAGGACCATTAAACCAGAGCAGCTGGGGCAGAAGGTGGTTTCCCAGCCCCTCCACTAGCAAAGCTGCCTCCCAGCCCAGCCGACTCACGGCCTGGCCTGGCGCCAGTGCAGGAAGTTTGCTTTTCCAATCACCTTTCTTTAGTTTTTCACACAGACATTTTCCCTGCAGGCTGGGCCAACCAGGGAGCCAGCAGCTGGCTGTCAGTTCAACGAGCCCAGCACTGGGATCACGTTGGGGGTGGGCAGGGACGTGAACCCTGCAGGATGAACCCTGCTGCATGCAGAGACCGGGACCACGAACCCTGCTGCTCCTGCTCAAGGATCACGCTGCTCTTGGATCCCAGGGCCAAGAGCTGCTTTCCACGGCCTCTACCTCCCACAGAGCAGCAGCGGGGCTCCTGATGGGCTGCGAAGGCTGGAGCAGGGCATTGCCGCTCCAGAGGCCCTGGGCTAGTGCAGCTCGTGTAGCGCCCGGACGGGCTGCAGGTGTCCTCTGGGAACGAGCCAGCCCGTCTGGCTCAGTTTCTCTGGAGACCCTTGCCCTTCCCATCTTGGCACTGAGCAGCTGCAGGAGGGGCCTGCGCTGC
The DNA here is from genome assembly GCF_027887155.1 of Malaclemys terrapin pileata. Taxonomy (NCBI): domain Eukaryota; kingdom Metazoa; phylum Chordata; order Testudines; family Emydidae; genus Malaclemys; species Malaclemys terrapin. Next base: position 918,453 of record NC_071525.1, on the reverse strand, counting down.
ACTCTCAAACGAGGCTCGGGGGGTGATCTCTGCAGCATCCCGGTCACTCATGTCCAGCACAGATGGTGCAAATCCACTCCAAGGGGGACATTCAGCATTACATCCCCCAACACACACACAGCTTCATCACGACCACAAACGCAGACACCTGGAAAGGTGCCTGGTTCTCCCCAGGATTCTCCCCTCTGGAGGAGCTCCCACCCGAAGGGGACCTACCTGCACTTCCCGTGTGTGGTAGGCAATGATCAAGCCCAGCAGGATGATGGTGGACAGGCTGATAAGGCATTTCAGGGCCAGAGAAAACATGGACTCCTGTAGGACAAGGAAGGAAAAAGCATTAGGGGAGTGAGGGCCAGGAAGGGGTCACCCCATCCCCACCCCACTGAGACATATGGGAACTGGGTCCATGGGCCAGGGCAGACGGGAATGCACGGGCCTTGGAGAAAGCAGAACGCCTTCATCGCTACAGGGGAAGCTGCAGACACATGGATTGCACAGAGCAAGGCATGAGGTGGAGGCATCTGCCCACCCCACCCCTGTTCCTGAGCCTGGAACATCAGCACATGCTCTACCTACCCTCCCCCCTGCCCCCCCCCACCCACACTGCAGGCAGCTTCCCAGAGACACCTGGTGTCTGGCCTCTCCCCACAGCCTCAGCCATGACTGTACAGCTCCTCCAAGTGCTTCCGGCGCAGCAACCCCCCTTCTCCCCATCTGGAGGTCACTCCCACTCAGTGATGGGCCACCCAACTGAGAAGAGCGGGGGCCGAGCACAGGGTGCCCCAGCTGAGCATACTAAACAATACCTGTGCCTCTGTGTCCCCTTCTGCCCCAGGCCCTCCAAGTGCGTCACAAGCACTAATTCATCCTGCCCCCTTTTCTCAGGGCAAACTGAGGAACAGATGGGGTGAGTGACTCACCCAGAGCCACATGGCAAGTCAGCGACAGCTGGGAAGAGAACCCAGGAGTCCTGATACCCAGTGCCCTATTCTAGCCACTAGACAACACTGCCTCCGGTCCGCGGCAAGAACCTGAGACTGATGCTCCCTGCAGTGACCACTAGATAATGCTCCTCAGAGAGCTGGCAGCCACAGGCGCTTGGCTCGTCTGCACCCCTCGGCGCTGCGAGAGCGCCACGTTCCTTTGGGAGAGTGCACGGCACCGTGGCAGGAGGGGTACAAGCGGCCGCCTGGGCGCAGCTGGTGAGCTGGGCTGACAGCCCAGGAGCAGGACGGGGACTCTGCAGCCAGGAGAAATGAGGCAGCCAAAATCAGAGGTTCTTCGCAGATGTGATGGGGGCTCAGAGCTGGGACGGGCCATTATGGACAGCCCCTCTATCTCACTGCACCAGCTTGAGCCCACCCCCCAAAGGTGCCCCTCGCCCTCAAACTGGCCATTGCCCCACCCCACACAGCCACCCCCGGCTGCGGATTCACTCCGAATGGAGTTCAGGCAGCTGGTGCCGACAGTGTGGCCCGGTGCCTGGGGAACAGTCAATACTGTTTATATGTGAGTACTGGATGCAGCCTCACAAGTTACTGGCCCCCAGCCATGTGTTTTACAGCGGGAAGTCTGAGGCTGTAATGACACAATCCATCAGCATGAAGGGACACATCAAACCACCACTTCTTGGCTTGTTTTTGCTGTTGCAATTGGGAGGAAAAGACAGCTCCAAGGCCCCCAAGTTGAAGCCTCAGCGTATGAACGACAAGGTGTAGGAACAGAGCCTGGAGACCCTTCCCATCACATACATCCACCCAGCAGGGGCCATTGGCGGAACTGCTGGTGCACAGGACACAAAGGTTAGTGCAAAGCTGGTGCAGTGGGTAGGATGCTGGCCTGCGGTCTAGTCCCTGCTCTGCCACAGAGGCCCTCGGTCAATCTGTTCTGTGACTCAGTTTCCAGTCTGTAAAATGGAAACATCCCTTCCCTCCTGCACAAGGTTGTGAAGATAAAGGTGCTCGCACACGACACCACTGCAGGCTGTACACCTACCAGCATGTGAATGCCCGAGCTCAGGGGTGAAAGGTGCTGACTGCATGCCCCCATACAGGCAGGAAGGCCTGAGGAATAGGGGCCCAGTGTGCAGTGCCCCAATCCTGCTGAACAGACTGGGCCACCAAGGTTAGCGGCTTCCTGAGGCCAAGGACCCAGCTGATCTCAGTCACACAAGCAAGAGAATAGCAATAGCAGACCCCCCCCCCCCCTCGTGCCTTCCTCCAGGGATCTCAACCCTCCTGCTTCAGGGCACGAGCCAGCCTCTCACTGGGGGTCAGGAGGGAACTCCCCTGGGGGCAGATTACCACATCACTGGGGGGGGGGCGTGCCTTGCACCTTTGAAGCAGGTGGCACAGGCCAGTGAGATGGGGACTGCCCAGCCCAACACTCCCTGTCCCTAGGGTCTCAAAGCTCCACCCCGTGGTGGGAGGGAAGTACTATCGATCCCCTCTATACAGCTGGGGCAGCACCCTACTTGGCTACAGAGCCTGACCCAGGTAGCCCATGCAGCAGCTGCTGCTGCTGCACACCAGGCCCACCATCCAGGCTAGTGACTGCAGCCACACGGCTGTATCCCAGAACAGAGGCCCAGGAGACTTACAGAACAGGAATCCAACACAGGTCCCTCAGGGCCACCCCCACAGGCCCAGCCGTGCCTCTGCATGCCAGGCTGTGTGAGCAGACACTGGACCAAGGGAGCCACGTCCCTGCGCCTCCGGGGGCTCAGCAGCTGGGAGCGTGAGGTTATTGGCATCGATTTGCCGTCTGGAAGAGCAGCCCTTTCTTCAACGAGGTTTTTAATTGAATGCTGTTGGATGTAATTACGTCTCCCCTCAGCTGGCCAGGGGATTCCAGCAATCTGCTGAGAGTCCGCATTAGCTCTGTAATATGGCATCCTAATGGATGGTCTAATTAGATCCTCCTGCTAATCAATGCTATGTAAATTAAACCAGCCCTTGGTTGCCCCATGAGCAAAGCGGCTGCTTCCAGACCCTAGGTCTCTGCTGCCTGGCTTTCCCCCACCCCTCCAAACAGCACTCCCCCAGGGAAAGGCCAGGCAGCCGCACCCCTCCCTTTCCTCACTGTCTCACTTCCTACCCACTCCCTCCTTTTCCTCTCCATGGGGCTGAGGCACGTGTGACCCCTGCCCTGTCTCGCCCACCCCCCCACCCAGCCCTGGATGGCTGCCCTGGGGCTCTAACTGGCGTCACTGCTGGGTAGTGACGGACCTGGGCCAGCTCCAGACAACGGAGTGATGGGAAGAGCTGGGGCTTGGCGCCCCAGCACAGCGTAGGTGTTAGTAGAGGGGCTGGTTCCTCTCCCGGGGGGACAAGGGCCAGCAGCGAGCGTTCGGATGATTATTGCAGCTGTCCAGTGACTCTGGCTCACCCAGCACACAAGAACCCCGGGCAATTTCAGTGCCACGCAACCTGCCCCTTCCCCCCCCAGCAACAGGGGAGCTGGAGTCTGGCTTTTCCCTGACTCCCCCAGATGCTCTGAACACCTGGAGCCCTGTCTCCACCTCCCCAGCCCTTCTGCAAACCCCCCACTGGCTCAGCAGCCCCCATATTTCACTCCAGCTGACAGAGCCAACATCCTTAAACGCTCTCAAGACAAACAAGCTTCTGGGTGACTTGCTTACAACACCGAGTTCCTCCTATTCCAGCCTGACTGTCTCATGCAGCACCAGGCTCTGCTCAGCACAGGGCTGGTGCAGTCAGAGCACTCCTGCCTGGGGCTTACAGGGGCAGCAGCGCTCGGAGACCCTAGCTGCAGGGTGCTCCCTACCGGCCAGGCTTGCTTAGTCACAAGAAAGACTAAAGGTGGAAAACTGAGGGAACCAGCAGAACAAGAAGGAACTGTCCCAGAGCCGGGACCCCACTGGGGTCACGAACCCCATAGACAAATACCAGCCCCTCCTTATTATCTGCATTGAGGTAGCACCTGGCGCTGCAACCAAGGTGGGGCCCTGTTGTGCCGGATGCTGCAGACACAGCAAGGCAGCCCCTGCCCGACGAGCTCCCAACAAAGGCAGGGTTAATCTTCCCCTTAGCAGAGCTGGAACTGGAACTCTCAGACTTTCCCAGCAAGGTCAGCATGTGGGGAGCAGAGCTCTGTAGATCATCTAACCCCACCTGTGGGGGTCAAACACAGGCCATCTGGCCCAGGACACCCACCCAGGGAGCCTGCTAGACCCAGCAAACCAAGCCCAGCTTTCCTGAGTTGTGAGGCATTAACCACAAGACCCTCCTTCCTCTCTCTCTCAAAAGTGTTGCAAAGGGGGGCAGAGGCAGGGAAAAGCAGGGCAGAATCTACCCTGGGAAAGGGACCAGGGGGGCTGTCAGCAGAGCCCCAGGACAGACCCATTGCTACAAAGGCCTCGGTAGTGGGTCTCCCTTTGCCTTCCCACGGAGCAGGTCTCTGCCAGGGCCACTGGTGCTAATGGGGCGGCTTGGCTTCTCACTGCAGCTGCCAGAAGGGAATTTCCCATAAACCCAACAGCAGCGCCAAAGGAAATCGGGGCATTTAGTGGGATTGTTCTAAGTGCCAGGAGATAAAGAGGCCCATGGGAGAGATACAGACAGGCAGAGAGTGCTGACAGATGAGCAGAGAGCAACAGCTGATGCCTCATGGAGAGTTACCCATGGAGCACTGCTCCTTTCCCAGGGAAGTTCCCGAGCTGGCTCCGCTCCGTGGGCAGGCTGCGGTGGAGGGTGGAGATTCAGGCAGGGAAGCCCTTCTCCACTAACCCCGTTTGGCTGTGCTGAACGGTTGAGGAATCCCGTGGCTCATGAGCCGAGCATGTATGCAGCCATCCACCCTCGTGCAGCCAGTGCTGGGGAAAGGCACAACGCACCAGCCCTGGGAGGCAAACCTCTGTTAATACATCAGGCAGAACAGCACAGGCAGCAGTGCCAGCTTCCCTGGTCAGTGCGCTTCAGCCTTGCCAAGCAGGGACCGGCCCAGGGGCGAAGGGGGGTTCTGCCTCAGACACTCAGAATCCAAGGCCAGAAAAGACCCTTATCTGGGCTAGCCCCCTGCATAGCCCAAGCCAGAGAATCTCACCCAATGACTCCTGCATCCAGCCCAGAACATCTGGTTCAGCTGGAGCGTGTCTGGTAGAAAGGCGTGCAAACTCCCCCCATGACAGGGACTCCCCCGCAACCCTTGACAGGCTGTTCTGGTAGTTCGTTACCCTCCTGTGAAACAACTGCACCTTATTTTTAGTCTGAAGGGGTCTGGCATCAACTTCTAGCCCCGGACCCTGTTCTGCTTTGGCTGGATTAAGGAGCCGTTTATCATCTGACATCTCCCACCCCCCACCCCCGTAAGTACCTAGAGGTCATGATCTAGTCACCTCAACCTTTTCTTTGTTCAGTGAAATAGCTTGAGCTTCCTCAATCTGGCAGTGAGGCAGGTTTTCCAGACCTTGACTCCTGGACCCTTTCCAACTATCACCATCCTTTCCAAAGCGTGGACACAGTATTCCGGGACTGGCCTCGCTAATGCTGTTTACAAGTCACACCACCTCACTTCTCCACACTCATCCAGCCAGGATCGCATCAACCCAGCTGTGGAATCGGACGGAGTGTTTCTACCCAGCTGATTTCCACCAAGACTCCTTAGTCTGTCTCAGTCACTGCCTTCCAACCTACAGCCCCTAGAAGTGCTATACATGTGACCTACATTCTTGGACCCTCACTATATAGCATTGTCTTTGGCTGTATTAAAATGCACGCGAGCCCAGCACAGCAGGTGCCCAGGTCACTCTGGAAATGGACAGTCCCCATCACATCTGTCAGCAGAGAAGCCAGTCAGTGGTGCTTTTTAGGATGTTCACTGGCCTGAAACCACCAGCTTGTTTCACATGGGCTGCTGAAGAGCATGGTCTAGGGGCAGGCAGTGTGGCCTAATGGATAGAGCCCAGTGACCTAGGGGGGATCCCCCCCTTCCCTTAGATCCTCTCCTTGGGCTCTGCCTCCCCACGAGCATTTCAAAACAAGTGGAAATCTGCCCTAAAAATAACCCGCTGGTACTAACGGGAGCGATATTCTGGGTGCAGCCTGGTGAATAGGGAGCATTGTTCTCCTTCAGCCCGGCAGGGCCATGCATTGTTGTCAGCTTCACAACTTGGCACTCACCTCTCCATTGTTTGGATAGAATAGCTGGTGCCGAAAGGAGTGCCAGAGACCAAACAAAGGCTATTAATAGGCAGGCTCTAGAGTCCAGCTCCTGCCAAGGCAGCTACAGCTCTGACACGGCCACAGAGCCGCTGCCTCTACCTACCTCTGTGGCATCCAGCCCTTTAGAGATACCCGGACCTCTGGGCAGTCCCACACCTCTCTGGACTGCAGTTTGCCAAAAACCTTGTGACGTGCAGGTCTAATGTCTCTCCTGGAGACATGGAACCATGGCAAGCCAGGCCTTGTTCGCTACCAAATGCACAGTCATGGTACACACAGGTTGGGATTAAAGGGCATCAGCCCATCTACAGGGGCAGGGAGAGCTCCGGGCTGGAATAGCCAGGGGCTGCAGGCTAGGACTGGGGTGCCGGGGTAGGGGACCCCCAAGCCTGGGACAGCAGGGGGGCTGCAGGACAGGGTTGATGCATCTTGTCAGAGCTGAGCAAGGGGAAACTCACCCCTCACTTGCTAGTACTATAGATTTGCCTCGACCCGGCTGGTTCTTTTCAAGAGCGGGGAACGTCAACGACCAGTCAGAACATCTACATGCACAGAGAGTGACCAAGCCTCAGGATTCAGGGTGACTCAGCACCTGTCGGGGTCAGGTAGGAATCTCCACTGCCACCTACAGAACTGCACAACGGAATGACTAAAGGGAGTGGGGCTGGGGCTGTACCCAAGGCAGGAGACCACACCAGATGGGCCCCGTGTCTGATCCAGTGCCACGAATCCCAAAGCTCCCCATATCAGGAGGGGAAATGCAGCCCCTGCCGTATAGTGTTGAGCATGGCCTGCTGCTGTTCCAGCCCGTCTGCCTCCATGCTGGGCCAGAGCCCCAGTTGGCTTAAATCAGCATCATTCCTTTGAACCCAGTGCTGGCCCAGGCCAGGTCTGGCCCAGTGTCCCAGCAGTCAGAGAAGCGGGACTGGCAGGGGGCTTTACAGCCCAGTATTATCAGTAGGGTAACCGGGATCAGGGCCCCATTGTGCCAGGCACTGCGCACGCAGGCCTACAGCCACCTAGACAAGGGCTAGGCGATTGCTGTGCAGAGACCTGGTCTCATGGTCCCAGCCTGGTCTCATGGTTTCCTCGTTCTCCCCCATCTGCCTCGGGTTCAGAGCTGTCTGGAGCAGGACTGCCTTCTGGTTCTGCGTTTGTGCAGCGCCCAGTGGCGGGGGACCCTGGACCATTGCTGGCTTGCTCCTTTAAAGAGGAGTAGGTGTGTGTGTGTGTGTGATTTGAAATGGATTTAGTGAAACTAGTGCAGCTTTGTGGGTGGACACAGGCAAGCTACCCCAAAAGAAGTGTCCACAGCCCCCTCACACACACTGTCCACCCATCCCCATCCCAGTTTACTAACCTTAATCCTAACCCTTGGAACTTGTGTGTGCAGCGAACTCTCTCCTGAGAGGCCCTGCCCTGAAGAGCTCAGTCTAGAAGCAGGAGACACAGGAAGGGGTTTTGCCCCTGGTCACAGCAGGACTCCTGGGTTCTTTCCCCAGGCCCGAGGGGCCCATGGAGTTGGGAATGGCAGTGCCAGCAGCAGACAGCTATGTCTCTGACCACACTGGAGCTCGTGCTGCCGTTGCGCACCTGGTCCTGGTAGCTGTCCAAAAGAGGCTACTGGGCTGGCTGGGCCCCTGGCCAGATGTAGGGCAGAGCCCTCACATCCCAGGTGCCGATGCAGCCCACAGCTCGCTATGGCACAAGCCATGGAGATGCCTAATGGGAAGCCCTGTTCTAAGCAGGTAAGTGTCACTGTGAAAGGAACACCCAGGATTAACTGCAATTAGGTGTCACTCCTGGAACTGTTCTGCCATCAATTATGGCCAGTTTCAGCCACTGTCTAGACGGTGTTAGCCCTTCACTACCAGGCAGCTGGTCACACCAGGAATGGCTGTTAGCTGAGGAGCCTTTCCCGAAGCAGAGAATACAAACACGCCCAGAAGGTTCTGTCAGTGCTGCTGCACGGAGCTGTCCAGGGCGCCCTGTAGGAGGCTGGCAGCGTTCATCTGTAGCACCCCGCCCTGTGAGCAGGGGTGGATGCTGCTAGGAAAGGGTTATGTGGGTCCTGTGACTCACTGGGCAGGTGGCTTAGTATGCCACCCAGAGACAAGGGCGTGGCCCTCTGGAGGGGGATCAAGAGTGCTGGCTGAGCAATGCTGCAGGACAATCCTTAGGGACTGCCACGGCACGGCGGGAAAGAGATCGAGCTGAGCTTGTCGTCAGTAAAGGCAAACCCCAGCTCACGCCCACACACGGTTCTCACAGAACAGGCTTGGCTGCAGTCTGTTAACGTGCTGAAATCTTCACTGAAGAGTCCACAGTGCTCGCCTCAGAGCCCCCCCGCATTCACCTGCCATTGCCAAATCCCACGGGGGGGTGTACAGCCACGGGAGACGGTCACGACGGGGCCACTAGGGAAATCCTCCTAGTTTCTCTGCCCATGGGACTCACTACGCCTGGTTCCGGACCTGCCCCTCCATCACCCTGCTCTCAGGGCACACGAAGCAGCTGGGACTAGGTCAGACATTAGCCTGATTGAGCACGGTGGCTTGGATACCAGTCTGTCACCCCCAAGGGGCTCGGTCCGAGACAGGCCCAGCTGTGTGGGTGACCCCAGCCGGGCAAGCCTGCAGAATCCAGGGCATGTTAACAGGTCCTTGCCCATTGGAGGAGTCTCTCAGACCCCCCGCCCCTGCATGCTACTTTCCAGCTTTAATAAAAAGCAATCCAAGCCAAGCTGGAACAGCCCAGGAAACCAAGCCAGAGCCAGCAACAATCCCCTTCGCCCCCTGGGGCCAGGGCACGGCAAGGCGGAAAGGTACAAGACAAACGATACTTTGGGAAAACCTGTCACACAGCCCCGGTCTTTATGTACTGCTCCCAGCAAAGCCGGCTCCAGAGGGGCCTGGACAGGAAGAGCTAGTGCTGGCTCCCACGCTCGCCCCCGGGAGCGGGCAGAACCGAGATCAACGCCATTCATGGGCAAGCAGAGTCCGGCTCGGAGAGGAGACTAGGACTTAAGGCAGGTGAGCACCCGGAGCAAGGACACGCATGTGCACACGTGTGTTGGGGAGGGTGGCTGCATGGCCCCATGTGTGTACACAGGGTGTGGGGCACAGACACCCCAATGACCAGCCCCTCTAGAACAGGCCCCCCAAACCTATAACTCACCAAAGGGATGGGGGTGCCAGGGAGACCACATGACAAGAACTGGAGATCCCCACTCAGTCACCACTGGGTGCACGGAGGGGTCCAGAGGCCAGGTCACCCACAAAAGGCCACTGCTTTATGGCACAACTGCACCTGGGAGCCAGCAGCCCTGGGGTGCCGTGCCCAGACTCCAAATCCCAGCATGCAGTGCTTCCTCTTGAGCCAAGTGGAAGGCAAGGTGGCACGCACGACATGGTGTTCACAAGCAGTCCTACAACACCACACATGCCAGGCCTCGCAGTCCAGAGCCTGCAAACAGCCCTACAACAACACGCCCTACCTAGAACGGGGGTGCTGTCGGCTGGCCCCTAGTTCTTGGCTCCGGGTGCCACGCCCTGGGCAGTAGGGGCCCTATCCTCCAGCTGGGGAGAGGCTGAAACAAGCACCCGGCATTCTGCTCTCAGCTGAAGGCTGAAGCCAGGCCAGGGCCCAGCACTGCAGCAGCCCCAGACTCCTTCCCCCCAGGAGCACAGAACTCTACTGCCAGCTCCCAACACTGGCTGCCCCTTCCATCATGGGCCCATGGACACTGCCAGTGAGCTCTGGTGCCTAACACAGGAGCCCTAGAGCAGACTCGACCCTGCAGCCACACCGGGAGGGAGAGGGATGGGCACACCTCAGCAGCCAGGTCACAACCACTCTCATTGTGGCAGGGAGTGGGCAGGACCCCTCTTGCCCAGGGGCAGCTTGCAACCAGAGGCGGCTCAGGAGGCCCCAGGCCTGGGGGTGTTTGCCCAGGACGCAGAGATGCACGGCCTAGTCTCAGTTTCCCAGCAGCAGGCGCGACCCAGGTTCCTGGTCCCTGCATCACGGAGAGCGCAGCTTCCGGGCCACAGCGCGTCTGAATCGCTGCAGCCAGACCCAGCAAAGGGTTCCTCCAGAGAGCGCTGCCAAAGCCCCTCTCTCTGGCCGAAGCAACCCCTGCTAGTCCAAACCTGCCCCCCGCCAGCTCTGCCAATGTCCCTCTAGCCCCATCCACAGCCCCCCTACTATGCCAGCACCAAGTGCTCTTAAGCCCTGGCTGCAACACCCACCATGCTAAGCAACAATCTCTGAAGATCATATTATGACGAGAGCCAGATACCCCTGTCCTGCCCAGCTGAGAGAAGCCTGGGGGCAGCTGGCCCTGCAGAGCCTTCTCCAGCTTCCATCTCTCCCCTCACTCCCTGGCCTAGCCCAGCTGAGACTCAGTGGGGGCGGGAGGGGCTTTCACCAGATGAAGCACTGCCTTGGGCAAGCAGGACCAGGAAAGACTCCCTGCTGGGGGGGTGGCGCCAGACAGCCGACCACAGGGCTGGGCGGCATCACCGCGAAAGAGAAATGGATCCTTCCCCCTCCACCTTGCTCCCTGGGGATCCACCACCCACAGGCTCCCCTCCAGCATCCCATTGTACAGGGGGGCAAACGTGGCGCACCGCAGCTACCTTCCCGGACAGCAACTGGCCAGACCTTTCCTAGCAGCCGCACCCATGCTGGGCAAACCACATCAGCGCCACACAGAAACAAGGCACCAGAAAGACCCAGAAGCCAGCTCAGGGGTGAGGGAGGACAGAGCTGCAGCTGTGGGGTCACCCAGCCCCTCCACGCAAGAGCCTTGAGCAAATCTAAGTGCAATTAATTTGAGCACAGGGGATCCTACTCCATGCCTTTGGTGCCACGGACCTCCCTGCAGCAGCGGGTGACCTGAAAGCTCAGCCCACTGCCTGTATATTCCTCTCAAACACCCAGAACTAGCCCTGTCCCCCCACCCTCCATCCCTGCATAGCCCAGCCAACAGCCCAGCCCAGCCATGCTCCACCCCACAGATCAGTGCCTGTCTCCCGTTTGGGAGCACTGTGCACCCACCAGGACTTATCAGGAGGTGAGGAGAAATGCCTGATTTTGGTTTCAAGGGAAATGAAGAAAGGCAGGAGCTGAGTGCTGGAGCAGCCTTTCCTCTTCTGCCCCCTCCCCCGCCCCTACAGACCAGCTCGCTGCAGGAAGCGGAGAGCAGCCCCTTCCCACACAACTCCCTATCTCGCTGGTCCCTCTGTGCCCACGTGACCCGAGCCCTGCCTGGCACCAGCCCAGCTGCAAACCCCCCCGTTAGCAAGAGCCAAAGGAATGCCAGGGAATGGGACAAGCTGCCCAGATCCCCCTCGCCACACAGCCCAGCGCCTGACCATTCCACCGCCCCCTGCCTGCACTGCACATACCCCGCTAGCGCGGATGCCTATTCATCTTCCCTCTCCAGATAGGTATAAATAACATGACAGATGTCTATACAAAGAGTTATTCATATCCCTGCCAGCACACAGCCAGAGAGAGAGAGAGAGAGAGAGAGAGAAAGAAAGGGAGCCGGGGGGGGGGGGGGGGGGAGATTTATAAATAAAACACCCCCCCCTCCCAGGGGCAGGGGCACCAGTGTACTAGCTGGGGGTGCCTGTGCCACAGAGCGTTCTCTAGGCAGGGGGAGAGTGTGCCATTCACTGCCACATGGGGTGCTGGGGAGCGAGCCGGGACACTGGGACTCACACACATGTTGCCCGGAAAGGCTCGTGCAGAGCAGCTTCTAACTACACAGGGATCAACTTTGAGCCGAGGGACTTGTCTCCAGCAGCTGGTACTCGAGGGCCCTGTTCAGGGCTGGGGTCAGCAGGGCAGCAGGACCCGCTTGTACATCCTCTGACTGTGGCCCAAACATCCAGCCCCAGGCAGTGTTTTAAAGCAAGTCTGGGGTCACAGAGCCAGCAAAACAAAATAATTAAAGTCGGGACATGAGGGACACTTGAAGCCTGGGCTGCTCCCAGATTAGGACAGAGCCCCCATTATTTCAGACTTCTTTAAGCACCGGGCCCAGGCGCAGAGCAGCCGCAAGGGTCAAGGGCAATGCCCCACGGAGGCCAAGCAGCCATTTTAATGGTGCCATCCTCCTGTCACGGAGGTTGAAAAACTGCAAACCCCCCTTGGCTACTCACCATCCTCCACTCCTCTACCCCACTTCTCCTGCAGGGGGCTGGGCTGCTCCGCCCCATTAGCGGGCGCTTCCCCCACCGGTCGGCTTTGTTACACAGGACCATCGCCCTTCCCCTGCCCGTGAGGGTGGCTCCAAGCAGCAGCAGGCTGAGGGACCACAGCCAAAAATCAAACCCTCCAGCAAGTCCAACAGCATGGAGATCCCCACCCCCAGGCTGAGCCCACCCCAGGGACCAGGCTGGGGGCTGTCAGGCAGCAAGCAGACAGCTGTGCCCTCAGGGCTGGTGGCTGTTCGCAAACAAGGCCAGAGACGAGGAGCCAGGTGTGACCCCTGCATGCCAGCACTTTCTACAGGCAGCCACCCTCCTCCGGGCCTGAGCGTGGGGAGTCAGGAGAGCCCAAGGAAACAGGAGGGAAAGACAGCAGACCTCCCTTAGTTAGGAGGTAGCCATCCCCAGCCCCCAACCCATTCCAGCCATGGGCAAAGCCCAGAATCCCACGGGGGAGTCACAGAGCAGATGAGCCCTGGGAAACCCAGTCCCACCACTTGCTGGTCCAGTGTCTCCACTGGAGCAGATGGGGGTGGGTCTTTCCTGCCGGGAACGGTGCTACTGCTCCTGGGAGGGCTGAAGCCACAAGGGCTCCCCCCGCACCGAGGCAAAGGCACATCCCTGGCTGCAGGTGAGCCCATAGCAGGATGGCTGGGGATGGGGGCCGCAGCTTTGCCCTCGCTTTCTAACAGGAAGGACGGAGTATTTCACAGGGCTCAGCCAGCTCCAGGGTCCAGCTGCTTGGGCTCAAGGCTCAATCCCCTCTAAGCAGATAGCAGAGCATAGCTGGGCCAGGCCCCCTCTCCCGAAGGGGACAGAGCCAGCCCAGGGGAATCCCCAGCCATAGAGCAGGGTCTCTGTACGCTCCCCACACAAGGGGCCCTAAGGCTGGACCAGGGCTACCAGAATACACACAAGGGCAGGTGTTGAGGAAAAAGGAGCTCTGGGGCAGCCAGTCCACCCTAGGTAACAATCCCACAGGACCTTGGCCATCGGGGACTCCAGGAAGGATGGGGGTCGAGCTGCAGAGGGCAGGAAAGCGGGGATCAGAGAGCGCTCCGAGTGCAGAGGGAACCGAGCACTCAGGCAGTGGCTGGCAGGGGCAAGTGCAGCAGCAGCCGCTGGACTCCCATTGCCAGAGGCATCCCCGGCCCCTGCTCTGCGGCTGGGTTTCACGGAATAACGTGCCAGCCTCGCAACAGCTGCGCCCTGTCTGAAATTAGCTCTACTGAAAATCAACAGCTGAGCAGCACCAAGCACCCCGCCCACCCCATGGGGAAAGCCAAGGGGGGAGAGAACTGACACCAGGCAAATCCCGCACACACCCCCACTGTGAACTCAGAGGAAGCGGCTTCTCCCTCCACCCCATCCCCATCCCCCAGCTCTGGGCTGCAACAAGTGCCAAGCGCATCCAGCCACCACGGATCCCAGGACCCCCCCTCTGCTCAGTGTGTGGGGAGGGTTCCCGTGCCCCAAGTGCCCCCAGCCCCTTCCCTCCGCCAGCTGGGGGGCTCGCAGGGTCCATGCCCCCTGTCGGGGCTCACCTGCAGCCACGCTCGCTGCTGTTGAGGGAGTGGAGGGAGGACACCCTGGGCGGGGAGAGCCAAGCTGCAGACCCAGCACAGGAAGGGGGTGAGGGATCCCCACCCTGCCAGGTTGGGGGGACGGACGGACTGTGCTTGGAGGGTTTCATCACAGGACATAAACATTTCACTGGAGATTGCTTGGTAACGCCTGGCGGCTCCACGGCGCGGGGGAGAGGAGGGGGACGATGACCAGAAACCCTGCCCCACACCCCCAACTACAGCTCAGAACTCCCCAGCCCCCACACTTCGGAGTCATACCCGGGGGGGGGCCCCCCAGGCCCCTCAGCCCCACCCACCTCAGAGTCACACCTACAGCCTGGCCCTGCCCACCTCAGAGTCACACCTGGGGGGGGCCGCCAGGACCCTCAGCCCCCTGACTCCACCCACCTCAGAGTCCCACCTGGGCACCGCCCCCGGCCCCTCAGCCCCGCCCACCTCAGAGTCACACCTGGGCACCGCCCCCGGCCCCTCAGCCCCGCCCACCTCAGAGTCACACCTGGGCACCGCCCCCGGCCCCTCAGCCCCGCCCACCTGGGGGGCCACCCCCCCACAGCCCCGCCCACCTCAAAGTCACACCTGCACCCCGGCCCCACCCCCCTCCGAGTCCCACCTGCCCCCCCCCGCGAGCCCCACCTTGGAGTAGAGCCCCCAGGAGAGCTCGGTCTCGATCACCATGACGACGATGCCAAACATGCCGAAGATGAGCGCGTAGTCGCTGAGGCGTTTGCGCTTCTCGAAGAGCGCGCGCCGGTGCCCGAGCCGGTAGCCGATGTTCTGGTGCTTCCGCTTGGGCGCGCGGGCGAAGGCGGCGGGCGCGGGGCGGCGGGCGGCCCCCCCCGGGCGCGGCGGCCCCTCGCGGGACACCACGATCTCGGGCGGGCGCGGGGGCGGCGGCGGCGGCGGGCCCGGGCCGAAGGGCTGCAGCGGCTGCCCCTCGGGCTCGGCCTCCAGCAGGTTGCGGCGCGAGGCGCTGAGGCGGCTGAGCGGCTTCATGCCGCCGCCGCTGTACTTGCAGGAGCTGACGGCGATCTCGGTGAAGGGGTTGCTGTCCCGCCGCGGCGCCAGCGGGCTGGGCTGCCGGTGCCGGCCGGGCGCGGGGCCCGGCGAGGGGCCGCCCGGCGGCTCGCTCAGGTTCCGCTGGCTGCCGGGGCGGGCGGCGGGCGGCGCGCCGGGCGAGGCGTGCAGCTGGGACCCGGACCCGGACCCGGACCCGGCCCCGGCCCGCGGCGGCTCCTCGGGGGCCCCCGGCGGCGGCGGCGCCTCCATGCTGCGGGGGGGGCGGGGGGGCCGCCTCAGCGCGCGCCCCGCGGCGGCCCGTGCCCGGCGGCCTCCCTCCCGCGCGCGGGCATGTGCGGGGCGGCGGCGGGGGCGCGGGGCGGCTGGGCGCCTTCGCCGGGGCTGCGCTGCGGGCGCCTTGTGCTCGCCGGCCCCGCCCACGCGCCGGGCCCCGCCCCCCGCCGGCGCAGCCCAGGGGCCGCCCCACCCCGCCCCTCCCCGGCCGCGGGGCGTCACCGCGCCTGCGCGGAGCCGGCTGGGAACGGGGGGCACGACGGGAGTTGTAGTTGGCCGCCTGCCCGGGCGGCGGAGGGGCGGGGCCGTGCGCGTCGGCTGGGGGCGCCCCGAAGGGGAAGGGAGGGGCGGGGTGAGGCGAGGGGGTGCATGGTGGGGGCGGGGTGCATAGGTTGGGTGCATGGTGGGGGTGGGGGAGTGCAAGGGTGGAAGTTGAGGTGGGGGCGGGGTGCATAGGTTGGGTGCATGGTGGGGGTGGGGGAGTGCAAGGGTGGAAGTTGAGGTGGGGGCGGGGTGCATAGGTTGGGTGCATGCTGGGGCTGGGGGAGTGCAAGGGTGGAAGTTGAGGTGGGGGCGGGGTGCATAGGTTGGGTGCATGGTGGGGGTGGGGGAGTGCAAGGGTGGAAGTTGAGGTGGGGGCAGGGGGCATAGGTTGGGTGCATGGTGGGGGTGGGGGTGTGCAAGGGTGGAAGTTGAGGTGGGGGCGGGGTGCATAGGTTGGGTGCATGGTGGGGGTGGGGGTGTGCAAGGGTGGAAGTTGAGGTGGGGGCGGGGTGCATAGGTTGGGTGCATGGTGGGGGTGGGGGTGTGCAAGGGTGGAAGTTGAGGTGGGGGCGGGGTGCATAGGTTGGGTGCATGGTGGGGCTGGGGGAGTGCAAGGGTGGAAGTTGAGGTGGGGGCGGGGTGCATAGGTTGGGTGCATGGTGGGGGTGGGGGAGTGCAAGGCTGGAAGTTGAGGTGGGGGCGGGGTGCATAGGTTGGGTGCATGGTGGGGGTGGGGGAGTGCAAGGGTGGAAGTTGAGGTGGGGGCAGGGGGCATAGGTTGGGTGCATGGTGGGGGTGGGGGTGTGCAAGGGTGGAAGTTGAGGTGGGGGCGGGGTGCATAGGTTGGGTGCATGGTGGGGGTGGGGGTGTGCAAGGGTGGAAGTTGAGGTGGGGGCGGGGTGCATAGGTTGGGTGCATGGTGGGGGTGGGGGAGTGCAAGGGTGGAAGTTGAGGTGGGGGCGGGGTGCATAGGTTGGGTGCATGGTGGGGGTGGGGGAGTGCAAGGGTGGAAGTTGAGGTGGGGGCGGGGTGCATAGGTTGGGTGCATGCTGGGGCTGGGGGAGTGCAAGGGTGGAAGTTGAGGTGGGGGCGGGGTGCATAGGTTGGGTGCATGGTGGGGGTGGGGGAGTGCAAGGGTGGAAGTTGAGGTGGGGGCAGGGGGCATAGGTTGGGTGCATGGTGGGGGTGGGGGTGTGCAAGGGTGGAAGTTGAGGTGGGGGCGGGGTGCATAGGTTGGGTGCATGGTGGGGGTGGGGGTGTGCAAGGGTGGAAGTTGAGGTGGGGGCGGGGTGCATAGGTTGGGTGCATGGTGGGGGTGGGGGTGTGCAAGGGTGGAAGTTGAGGTGGGGGCGGGGTGCATAGGTTGGGTGCATGGTGGGGCTGGGGGAGTGCAAGGGTGGAAGTTGAGGTGGGGGCGGGGTGCATAGGTTGGGTGCATGGTGGGGGTGGGGGAGTGCAAGGCTGGAAGTTGAGGTGGGGGCGGGGTGCATAGGTTGGGTGCATGGTGGGGGTGGGGGAGTGCAAGGGTGGAAGTTGAGGTGGGGGCAGGGGGCATAGGTTGGGTGCATGGTGGGGGTGGGGGTGTGCAAGGGTGGAAGTTGAGGTGGGGGCGGGGTGCATAGGTTGGGTGCATGGTGGGGGTGGGGGTGTGCAAGGGTGGAAGTTGAGGTGGGGGCGGGGTGCATAGGTTGGGTGCATGGTGGGGGTGGGGGAGTGCAAGGGTGGAAGTTGAGGTGGGGGCGGGGTGCATAGGTTGGGTGCATGGTGGGGGTGGGGGAGTGCAAGGGTGGAAGTTGAGGTGGGGGCGGGGTGCATAGGTTGGGTGCATGCTGGGGCTGGGGGTGTGCAAGGGTGGAAGTTGAGGTGGGGGCGGGGTGCATAGGTTGGGTGCATGGTGGGGGTGGGGGAGTGCAAGGGTGGAAGTTGAGGTGGGGGCAGGGTGCATAGGTTGGGTGCATGGTGGGGGTGGGGGAGTGCAAGGGTGGAAGTTGAGGTGGGGGCAGGGTGCATAGGTTGGGTGCATGGTGGGGGTGGGGGAGTGCAAGGGTGGAAGTTGAGGTGGGGGCAGGGTGCATAGGTTGGGTGCATGGTGGGGGTGGGGGAGTGCAAGGGTGGAAGTTGAGGTGGGGGCAGGGTGCATAGGTTGGGTGCATGGTGGGGGTGGGGGAGTGCAAGGGTGGAAGTTGAGGTGGGGGCAGGGTGCATAGGTTGGGTGCATGGTGGGGGTGGGGGAGTGCAAGGGTGGAAGTTGAGGTGGGGGCAGGGTGCATAGGTTGGGTGCATGGTGGGGGTGGGGGAGTGTAAGGCTGGAAGTTGAGGTGGGGGCAGGGTACATAGGTTGGGTGCATGATGGATCCAGGGGGTGCACGGTGGGGATGGGGAGTGAATGGGTGGGATGGGTGCACAGTGACCAGGCAGCAAGTGTGGAAAATCGGGATGGGGGGAGGGGGTAATAGGCACCTATATAAGACAAAGCCCCAAATAGTGGGACTGTCTCTATAAAATTGGGACATCTGGTCACCCTAGGTGGATGCAGGGTGCATGGGTTGGGTGCATGATGGGGGTGAGAGAGTGTTTGGAAGTTGAGGTGGAGGCAGGGTGCATAGGTTGGGTGCATAATGGATCCAGGGGGGCCCATGGGTGGGTTGAGTGGGGGTGGGAGAGTGCCTGGAAGTTGAGGTGGGGGCAGGAGGTGCATGGGGCAGAGTGAGGGGTGCAGGGACTGGATTCCTTTCCTGAGTGCCCCAGAAGCAGGAATTGGGCAATTCCTGCACAGAGAGTTGGGAGGGGGTGACCAGACCCCTCATTTTCTCTTTGTTCTGCCCTTCTCCTCCCACTATGGGATCTGTTTCAAACTGGCCCTGGGGGTTGGGATGATGATGGAGGGTGACTCACTAACCCCTCCCCCAATCTACTCAACCCCTTGCTCCAGTTGTGGCCGCCCCAGGGTGACAGAGAGGCACTAAGTGTGAAGTGGCATGGATGTGACCACACTCACGCCAGTCATTACACAGCAAAGACTCGTTAGTCTGAGGTGAGGCAGCCGTCTGGTCTGTGAGAGCCCTGGGGATGCCCCCCCGCCCTCCTGAATCCATCTATCTCCCGTCTGGTCTGTCAGAGGCCAGCATGACCCCCAGTGACTGTGAAATTGGAACAATGCTCTTAGGACTTAACAGATGCCATTGTTTGATATTTGGAATGAAACTATAGATGGGGATCAGGTTACGGTAGGGCTAGGGGCGGGTCCATCGGCTCAGAGACCCATTAGAACATCCCATCCAGCCCCCTCTCGTTTACAAAGGCAGGTTATAAAGTTATACTGGACATTTCATCGCAGTGGGTCCCTCACTAGTCTTCTATAGGGCCTGCCTTTCCCCACCTTGCAATGCAGTCACTTCTGGGGAGGGTGTTGAACAGCATACAGCAAGGCTACACAGCAGTTGAAAGCCATCAGCTGAACCTGCAGGGGGATTTTGATTGACACAGTGGGATTAGCAGAGTTAGAACTTGGCTGGGACAAGAGATTTCACAACCTGCCTTCTGGGGAAAGTGCCATGGGATCCCTGTTCGCGGCAGCTGCACCCTGGATACTGCTTCAGATGGAAAGAGCACCCCCTACTGAATCACCAGCCCCGGTTTCTCCAGCCGTGCAGGCTGGGTGTGAGTTGGCCCTGTCCTGCTCAGTGTGGAGAGATCACAGCCTGAGTCGAAATGGCTGCTGTGCTTCAGAAATAAGCTTGCTCTGGCTTCACACTGTTGGTACCAGGAAATCCGCTCCCTGCCTTTCGCACCTGGAGCCAGTCACCTGCAGGTAAGTGAAACATCCGTCATGGTCACTCCAAGCAGCAGCAGCGTACTGGATTTGCTTTTGCTCAATGTAAAGGGCAAGAGGACAGAGCAGCGGGTTGGAGAGAGGACACCGTTAGCAAGGGGGCATTTCCAGGGAAAGGAAGACACATCTACTGTATGTAACATGCTTCCTGCTTGCCTTTGCAATGCTCAGACCTCGGTTGCTGGGATCTCATGTGCTCTCCTGTGGCTTTTCCAGTGGCCCTGCTGGACTGTTGGTGTGTTTTCTACCTGCGTCTCATGGGCGATACCAGGCATGTTTGGGTTGATCTAGCCGCCACATGTAACTCTCATCCAGCTGCTCAGGTACAATGGGTGCAGATGCCCCAGCCCCTGTCCATCCATGCAAGCTGCAGAGGAGAGGCAGAGGGCTGCTTTAGTTAAATGCAGCGTTTAACATCCTCGGAGGCCTCCATCCCCTGATAGTGATTTGGCTTCAGACGCCAGCCCACTATAATTACATTTTCCATGGCATTAAATATGAATGGTTCGGGTTCTGCTGTTTCCACTCCAGGCCAAGCAGCAGTCTCCAGCCACTGGCATCTTTGTCTCGTGCTTGGTGGAATTTCATTTAAAAAATGGCTTTTAATTGCACCTGCTATTAGTTGGCAGCACCAAGTGAATGGCCGCACCCGTCTCCAGGCTGGCACTGGGATGGCAAACTCATTCCTCATGGGGGGGGGGGGGAGCTCAATAAACAG
Source organism: Malaclemys terrapin pileata (assembly GCF_027887155.1). Lineage (NCBI taxonomy): Eukaryota > Metazoa > Chordata > Testudines > Emydidae > Malaclemys > Malaclemys terrapin. Next base: position 898,360 of record NC_071525.1, on the reverse strand, counting down.
GGGCTAATTCTGGGTGGGGGCAGCTGGCTCATCCAAAAACCAGGTGGGTACCCTAAGCACCGCCTCTCTCCAGGGCTGACGAACAGGTGGCTCTTCGATGACCATCCAATCAGATAAAAGAAACACGGTTCATCATGAGCAAAGTCTGGCTGGGAGGGAGACGAGCATCCTGGCAGCAAACACCCGAGCTGCCAACTTCCCAGGCTCTCCGGAGAAGAGAGGATAAGGGATTGATAACATCACAGAGCCCCCGCCCCCCTTCCCATTGGGCCCCAATCCCGCAATGAGCCCCTGCACAGCTCATCACAGGACTGGGCCTTCATTTCCTGGAGGTTAGTAACAATTCAAGGGAGCTTAAGAATCACATTGTCATGACTAGCTGGTGGCCTGTGTGTGCGCATGCTTGTACAAGCCCTGCCCTTTGCTGGGTAACTGTGTGTCATAGGCACTATACTGTCTCCAGCTGAAGGAGAATCTCCTTCAGGCCAAGCAGCAGGTGAGCTGGGATCTAGAACAGGAGGATCCACATTCTAACCCCAGTAGCTGCAGCGAGTTGCCTGGGGCCAGCTGTGTTGGCCCAGAGACCCATGGCTTTGTTATGCTCTTTTAAGACCCACACTTCTTTAAACTCCTGATTCAGGCCCCGCTCTTGCAGGCTCTTAGGAACATGCCTGTCTGTCTGCGCTGAGGTCAGCCGAGTGCAGCTCGTGTGCTCGTATCTGCGCGATCAAGCCGGGACCCGCTAGCCCATCTCACACTCGCTTCCAGTCCACCTCTCCCTGCCTGCGCTGCACGGCACAGCAGGGGGGTCACCGCAAACAGAGAGCCGTTTCCACTGGGGTTCACAAAATCCCACAGCTGCAGCATCACTGGGCCTCTTGCAAAGCCTCCTCTTTATGCCTAAATCAACCCTGCGGCACCCCCTGGAACATGGCAGTCGGGGCCAAGGCCGGGCTCCGAGCGCAAGAGCAGGCCCTGCTGGCACCGAGCGTGGCAACGCTGTGCCCTGTCTGAGGAGCTGGACTCTGCCTTGAGAGGTGCCCCTTACCACACGGAAGTGAAGAACGTAAGGAAGGAGAAGGGGGACAAGATGCCGATGGCTGAGCTCCATGTCCCTCCGTCTGCCTGGCGCACACGTGCAGGGCATGGAGGGCCAGCTGGGGCCAAGGTGCTGCCCCACAGTGGTGCTACCCTAAAGCTCCACTTTTAGCGCAGAAGCTGCCCCTATCCGATGGTGTGGGAGGGGTCTCCCCTCAGGGCATCTCACTCCCAAACTATCCGTCTTAGAGGAGCCCTGGTGCTGGCTGCTCTCGGAGACGGGGCTATCTGCACCCTTGGGCTGGCCCACTACTGCAGCTCGTAACCACGGTCTGTACCTGCCTGCCTCTGCCCCATGCCCGGGAACGGGCCCCTCCTAGGGCGCTTACTGAGGGGTGTGGCAATCCCTGCAGGCACAGCTGTGCGGAGAGAGACCTGCCCTCCGCCCTCCCTTTCCCTGCTCCGTGCCCATTGCTTGCCCCAGCTGTCAGGCAGGTGCTGTTCCCAGGGTTCCTGCAGGGATGGGGGTGGAGATTTAGGGGGCTGTGCCAGGCCCCCCACTGCCTGCTGGTGCACCCCGCCATTGCTTTAGGGGTTCTTTGCAGATCGAGCCCCGTGCCACCCCAGGCTTCCTCCTGCCCGCGCTGCAGCGGGATGCAAAGGCTGTTAGCATCGAGCTCTGCCTCTTTCCCCCGCTACCAGCGCCCGTCCCACTGCCTGTCCCCTCCACCCTGCCCTGCTTGAAGCAGCTGCAGATGCTGGGGCTTCCCATTCCCCAGTCCGGGGACGGAGGGGGCAGCCTCGCCCTCTGGGATGGGGCACATGCCTGCCCAGCAGCACAGTACAGCCTCAGGGTGCTGAATGCGCGCTGCCCCAGCCGATGCTTCCATAAAGGTGAGAGTTAAAGGGTTGCCATGGACACGGCCTCCTGCTGCTCTCGCTCCTGGGGGGGACTCAGCCGTGATCTGCAGGAGGCGGACGCCTGCCCACGGGGCTGGCACTGGCAGAAGGTCCGGGCTGGGGCCAGAGGGAGCGGATGCCAATGCAGTGATCACTAACAAGCCAATACCCCGCGTCCCCAGCAGGCACTAGGGTGGGCCATTAATCTGGTGCCCAGGGAGGGGGTCCCTGCATGGGCAGGGAGGGCTCCGTAGCTTGGCACACACCACGCCAGCACATCGTGTCCCAGCCTAGGGGGGGCCTAAGCCTCTGGGAGAGGAAATCAAGCAGGACGGGCTGGCTGCAGGGTGGTTAACGGCCATCCCCCATCTGTCCCCTGCCAGACTGTCCCAGCACAGTGTGCAGGGTGGGGGGGTTACCCCTCCCAGAGATAGGGCCCAAACCTCTCCCCAGAGGATGACCCTGCCCCATGAGGTCCCCGCTCAGTGCAAGGGGATGCTCCCCCTTTAAAGAGTCTCCCCTGTCTGCTGCGATTATATAACGTCTCCTCTAATCGCCTTAGATGTGATTTTTGACTTGGCTGATAGCAGCAGACAGAGGGTGGGGATTACAGGCAGCAGCTGGAGATGGGAGTTAATGGAGCACCTCAAGGCCAGCCCGGAGCAGGGGGCCTGGTCCCCCAGCGCTCCTGCCTGCCCTGACATAGGTCCCACAACCAAGCTCCATGCTGCTGAACAAAGGTTGGCTCCTGGGGTGGTCTGTGGAGGTAGCATGGCTGCCAGGAGTGGGGCCTGTCTCCATCCTCCCAGGGTGGGGAGCGCTCACGTTCACTGCAAGCAAACAGAAGCCAGATCAAACTAGCAAACACTTGTTGCAAGGTTGCATTGAATTGACTTGATTTCTTAGTCCCCAGAGTAGTAACACCCAAGAACCAAAAACCAGTGAGACACAAAGCAGGCTGCTCCCAGGACAAACACACAACTGACCCCACCCTGGCTCTGGTCGGCCCAGATCCCACGCTTCCCTGCAGAGTGACATAGGCTGCCCGCAAGAACAGGAATCCCCTGAAATTTAAAGTGACAGCTTACAATGTCCATATGCCACAGGAGCCACCCCACATTTAGGGTTCTCTCCCCTCAGGCCCCTCCATCACTGGTTGTTTGCGTCGGCCTCAGGGACTCACCCACGAAGCTGGGTGTTGAACCCAACTCTCCCCTGCCCCAGCTCAGCCCGTCTTCGCCATGTTGAGAGGGGCTGGCAAACGCAGTTGCCTTGCCCAAGTCCCCGCTGCTTTCCTCTTCTGGGCCTCCAGGCTGCCATGGTAGGCCGCCCCACCCAGGCTGCTGCAGGTGCATGGGTGGGCTGGCCCAGGGGATGTAGCTGAACGTGGCCCCCGCAGCTCCCCCTGCCGTTGGGTGCAGGGACCTTGAGCGACCCCACCACTCTCCATCCGACTGGCTTGGCTGGACACCCCCAGGCCCAGCTGCCTGGTCAGTCCTCCCTCCCCCAGGCTGGGAAGGGGCACGATTGGCCAAGTGGGGTTGTGCAGGACCCAAAGCTCAGCCCAGCCCTGCAGTAACCATATGCCCCTCCGTGGCGCTGAGTGGGGGGTGGGCTGTCCTATGCAGAGTCCCGATGCAGCAACTCCCCCCAGCAAGGGCATGCGAGTCACGGCTCCTGCCAGCCCCAGAATGTGACCTGGTGTGAAATGAACTGGGGTGGGGGGAAAGAGGCCTGCACAGCCCGGCACTCACCCCCTCCCCAGGGCAGTATGTAGGTCTAGGCGTAGGGCTGCTGGGGTCCAGCACAGAACCCCCAGTTCCCCTTGGAGCAGCCCACGGGGCAGTGTCCTCCAGCCCCGCCCCGGCCCAGCCAGCTGCTCCCCAGAGAAACAGGATTGCAGTTGTTAAGTTATTAGACTGGCGCCTTCTGCTTAGGGCCTGGCTAATCCACAGGGAATTGGCTGCAGCGAACCTATTAACCGCAGCACCAGGCGCCCAGCTGCCATGCCGGCCCCAGGAGTTAAACCGCTTACTCACGCACGCAGGGTGGGGGGCTCCTGGCGCTCGGAGAGGTGCCGGCTCAGCCCGGGGGGGGGGGGGGGGGTGGGCGCTGTGGCTCCAGCCTTTGATTTTCCTCCAGACAGATCCAAACAAACCTGCCTCCGAAACCCAAAGAGGAGCCCACCCCCCACCCCCCAGCGAGGGCTCAAACTTACTTTAACTTTTATCTGGGCTGGTACCTCCCTAGATCCAGGATGGCTCCCAGTCTCAGCCCTCTGCTAGCCCAGTCCTGAACCCCCCCCGCCTTTGCTGGTGCCCCTCAGTGCCAACCCACAGTCCTCCTTGCCCCTCCACCCCCATTATCCCAGCTCAGGCTTTTCCCTGAGCCAAGTGGGTGAGATGTGGACAAATATTCACCATGGACTAGGGACCAACAGGCTCTAGCCTCGAACTCAGCGCTGGAGACCAAGAGGCTGGTGCAGGACACTCTGTCATGCCCTCAAGCTCGGGGGCTGGAGCTCAGGGGTCTAGAGTGTCCCCCCCTCCTCTTAGAAAAATGGGGAACCATCAAGTCCAGTCACGCCCCGAGCCAGTCATTCCCTTCCCCAGGGCTGGCTTGGAGCCTGACCCCCCCCAGAGGGGAAAGGCCCCATGTCCCCTGCCTCACCCCAAGCCAGCTAATCCAGGACTGGAGCCCGCATAGGAGCTGGTCCCCCCTAATCTCCCCACTACTGCGCCAAGGAGGCTAATCCTGCTTGGAGAAAGCCCAGGCCCAATGGCTGCACCGTTGACAGGAGGCCACTAGAGGGAGCTGCAGATTCAGCCAGGACGCACCTGGTCCCAGCACCAGCACTGGCCTGCAGGTAACCGGGCCAAGGGGCAGGATGGGGCCCAGCAGGGACCGGCACCGCTCCACGAACCTCCGGCCCCACCATCTCACTAAGGCCGTCCCAGTTCCTGCCCAGCAAGGCTCCTTCCTGCCATGCTGTGGGCCCCAGGCCTTCAGCCCACAGGGGAGAGCCCCATAAGCACAGGGCTCTCAGCCCAGCTGGGTCAGAGCTGGAGCAATTGATGGGCTAGTGGAAGGAGACATCCTGGCTGCAGGTGAGAGCACCAGGGGTTGTAACAGGCCTGGCACTGCCCCGCTTCCCTTCCAGCCAGAGGCACCCCACCCTCGCACCTACCTCTGCATTGGGGAGCAGCGCCCCCCCGGTCAGAGTGCAGCTCACTCACCAGCCTCACAGAATCGTAGGGCTGGAAGGGACCTCGAGAGGTCTCTAGCCCAGCCCCCGGGACTCCTGGCAGGACTAAGTATTATCTAGACCATCCCTGACAGGGGTTTGTCCAACCTGCTCTTACAAACCTCTAGTGACGGAGATTCCACCACCTCCCTGGGCAATTTATTCCAGTGCTTAACCGCCCTGAGAGTCAGGAAGTTTTTCCTAAAGTCCAACCTAAACCGCCCTTGCTGCAATTTAAGCCCATTGCTTCTTGTCCTGTCCTGAGAGGCTAAAAGAACCATTTACCTCCTGCGCCAGAGAGCCAGCCGCCGGACGTCCTGGGGCCGGGCCAGGGAACAGGCTGCTCGCCTCACCCCCCCAAGCTGCCTCTCGGGAGGGGGTGTGAATGGCTGAGCTCCATCACCCAGGCAGCCCCTCCCCACAACCCGGCACCAGGGGGGCTGGGATTTCACCCCATTTCCATGCGGTAAATAACAGGCGCACACGGGTAGGCGTTTCTCACCTGCCAGCTTTATTCCAGGTGCAGCGACACCCCATCGCTCTAGCTCCCTCGTGGGAGAGGGGTCAGGCGAGCAGCGGAGTCACAAACCCGGAGACGCAGCCCTAGGATGCCAGCCCGACACCGGTGCTGCACGACCCGGCTTGGCCCAGGCAAAGCGCTCCAATACCTTCTGTGGTGGCTCTGACCCTCAGGGCCCAGTGGCTGGGTGAAGCGAGAGGGCCTGTCCCCGGCAGGGCCGCACGCAGCCAGGAACATGGCCGCAGGGCCAGGAGCTCCGCTCGTATCGACAGCTGTCCCTGGAGCTGTGGGCCGCGATCAGCGTGCCCAGCCAGGCAGCCAATGGTGAGGAGCTACATTCCCAGCGGGGGTTCGCAGCAGGCGAGATGGATGGGCACGGGTCCCCGTGACCCAGAAAGCAGTGCAGGGTGGAGCAGGCTGGTATATGGGCACCCATTACAGCCTCCCACCCCGCCCGTCAGCAAGGCACAGATAACCGCCGCCATGTGGGGCACGACGGTGCAGGGAGGCTGGAGCTAAGCAAGGGGCAGCGGTGCTGGGCATTCATGGCGCAGGCGATGGCAGCCCCAGGCCACGCTGCCAACGAGCCGGGATGCAAAGGGACCCGGTGAGCCGGGACAGAGCGGCCTGGGCCGAAGCCAGGGGTTCTCAACCTGGGGGTCGCGAGGGGTCAGCCCCGCACACAGGGTCACACTACAAAGCGTTTGAGAATCCCTGGCCTGAGCGGTGGGGCAGGCAGGACAGCTACCGCTCATTATAGAGCCCCAAGAGGGAAGCCGCCATTCCTGCCGCAGCAAGGACCTGTCCTCCACCCCAGAGGTGCGGAGACCCTGCTCTGGGTCCCACCCAGGGGAGGGGGATCGCCCTGGAGGCTGAGGACAGGGCAAGGGCCCAGGGACCTGCTCTGGGGCCCCGTTTGGTCTCAGTGCAGGGGGGTCCCGCAGGGCGTGAGGCTGAACGGCACCTGCAGCAGGGCATTGTGCAACCCCCTGGAACGGGCTCTGAAAAGAACCCTGGAATTGGCCTTCTGCCCTTATGGAATGGAGGCTGGGCGCAGCCCCACTCAGCGGGCCTGGCCCTCCACCTGCAGCGCCTCCCACAGCAGGGTCCCAGCCCGGACAGGGCTTGCTGGACCCCGCCCCCGTCTTTGGTCTGAGCCCTGGGCTGCGCCCGGCCTCTCCGCCCGCTGCAGGACGCTATAATTTGCTGTAGATGAAGTGCAGCAGCTTCTCCAGCTGGCTGTCCAGGGACAGCTCGTCCCCGTCGTTGGTGATGACCCAGTCGAAGGTCACGCCCTGGTCCAGGCCGCACTCGGACTCCGCATTGTCCACCCCTGGGGAGGAGCAAACCCAGAGACGTGAGCTCCATGCAGCTCGACTGGGGCAAAGGACAGCCACTGGCCCCAGCACTCCTTTTCCTGGCTGGATGGCCACGTGCTGCAGCCACATGGGCGAGGTCCCAGAGCCCTGGAAAATGGCCCTCCCCTAGCGCTCCTCCTCCAGCCTTGCCTGCTCTGCCCAGCTTAGCTGGGGGGGAGGAACCAGGGGGCAGCGGCAGCTAGGAGTGCAATATGGCCAACCCCAGGAGTCAGGGAGAATCTCCCCTCTCCCTTAGGGCTCCGACCTCACAGTGTGCAGGGAAACGGGACCCGGGTGTGACTGAAAGCTCAGAGGCGGCGAAGCAAAGACCCGAACCCCCAGCACCTCAGCATTTGCTGGGGCCTGGCTCGGGGCAGAACCTGGCCGTTCTCAGCCATTGTCATTACCCCAAGCCAGTGCCACTCACCCACTATGAACACCCAGTTCCTCCTCTTCCTCGTCTCCTCCGTCGCCACCACCCGCACCAGCTGCACCGTGGACCCGTACACGTCCTGGAACCACTCCACGTCCGACAGGCGCCGGGTGTCACTCACCACCTGCGTGGGGAAGGAGACGTCACGGGGGAGCTGCGGCAAGGGGGGTGGCTCCTAGGTGCCCCTCCCCCCGGCTGGCCCCCTCCTTACCCAGACGGGCTGCGTTACGCCCTCCACCACGATCCTGCAGAAGAAGCCCGGGTCTGTGTTGCGTTTCTCCTCCCCCCAGCGGATCATGTCCTGCCGGTAGGTCTCTTTGTAATCGCTGGCATCCAGCAGGCGCTGGAAATCCAGCCCGTGCTCCTGCAGAGAGAGAAGAGGTGGCCCTGAGCACACGCTCAGCCACTCCTGGTGCCACCTGGGCCGCAGGGGGGGTGGCAGGGCAGTACCTTGGCATACTGCTCCTTGAGGGGTCCCGACAGCTGGAGGATGGCGCAGACATCCGGCCCCAACCTGTCAGAGGGAGGCACAAGTGGTTGGAGGGTGACGGGCAGCGGCCCCGATTCCTGCCAGGCCCACGGGAACAGAGAGATGCATTTCCCCCCACCCCAGCGGGTCTCAGACCCCTTACCCACGCCTGAGTGCCACCCCCCTTAAGACACTTAAAACACTATTATAAATGCTGGAGGCAAAGCGGGGTTTGGGGTGGAGGCTGACAGCTCATGACCCCCCATGTAATAACCTTGCAACCCCACGAGAGGTCACGACCCCCAGTTTGAGAACCCCTGTCCGACCCACACCCTGGTGGTGGGGCAGCTGCCAAGTCGGACCCCCACCCTGGTCCGGGGGGTGCCCCGCCCCTGGGGGCTTCCCTCGCTGCAGTTGGGGAGGGGCCGGACCCAATCCCCCCGGCCCTTCCCCAGGCCTTAGGCCGCTCCCCCCACTACCACACCCATGGGGGTCCCCATACAGGCACCTTGGCTTGGGGCCCCGCCCCATATCCCCGCCCCCACCCCGGGCTCCTCCCTCCTGTCCTGAACTGCGTCACGCCACCAAGGCCTCCCCTGGCCTGGATCGCCGCGAACCGAGCCACCCCGGCTCCCCCCTAGGCTGGTCCCGGTTCTGGATGCCCGGACCCGGCTCCCCCGTCCGGTCCGGATTCCCCCCGGCCCAGTCCCAGCTCCTCCGGCCCGGCCCCTGTTCTGGAGCCCCAGCCCCGGATCCCCCCGGTCCCCGCTCCCCCCAGTCCGGTCTCGGTCCGGTCCGGTCCCCGCCCGGTCCCCGCTCCCCCCGGCCCGGTCTCGGTCCGGTCCCCGCCCGGTCCCCGCTCCCCCCGGCCCGGTCTCGGTCCGGTCCCCGCCCGGTCTCGGTCCGGTCCCCGGTCCGGTCCCCGCTCCCCCCGGCCCGGTCTCGGTCCGGTCCCCGCTCCCCGGCCGGTACCGGTTCTGTATTTCCTCCGCCACGAAGTCTTTGCCCGACTTCCTCTTGCCGCTCAGCAGCAGCACCAGCCGCGGCAGCCCGGCCATGGGGCTCCTGACACCCCCGCGCACGTGGGCCCGCCCGGGACAGACCATCCGGGCCGGGGGGGGTCCGACGACCTGGCTCCCCTGCGCGGATTCGAGCAGCCGGAAGGCCCGCCCCCTCGGGTCCGACATGGTACAGTCCGTATTCACTTTGCCGCCCACGTGGTGAAACCCGCTTCCCCCCCTCTGCTTGACATGGGCCGGCCCATCCTAAGCGCTGCTGCCCTCAGCGGGAGCGCTACCACTGCACGCAAGAGGGGGGACAGTGCATTCCGGAAAGGGGCGGAGTCAAGCGTGATGAGGGAGGAGCCTCCATAGCCCCCCCCCCCCCCCCACGGGTGTGAGGCGGAACTGGGGGCTTGGCGTCCCCTCGTGTTACGTCCATTCCCCCAGCCAGTCCCACCCACACCTGGCGGGGGTGGGCAGAGCCGAGACTAGCCCCCCCCTGCAGCTCACTCCATTGGAAACAGACCCCCTCCCAAAACACGGCGCCCCCCCCGAGCCCCGCCCCCCGGAACAGCGCCCCCTCCTGAGCCCCGCCCCCCAACACAGCGCCCCCTCTTGAGCCCCGCCCCCCTGCAGCACAGCGTCCCCTCCTGAGCCCCGCCCCCCGGAACAGCGCCCCCTCCTGAGCCCCGCCCCCAGCAGAGGCCCCCAGCACCCCAGTGACATTGGGCCAGCACCTACTGCCAGGGGAGCGCGCGCCGCTGAGCCCCTCACCCCCCGGCTGTGCCCCTCACAAGGGGCTCCAGATTCTCAGCCCCCCGTTACTTTCTCTGATGGCAGCCCAGGCGTCCCATCCCAATCACCCCCGCCCCGGCGGCCAGCACGTGGGGCAGGCCCATGGTGGGGCTTGCACTGAGCTGCCCTGTGTCCCCCAGGCCAGGCATCGCTCCCCGAGGCTTGGCTGGGGGCTGAACTCAGAGTCCCCCTGGCTCCTCGCGCTAACGGGCCAGCGTTTCTGACCGTGGCATTCGGCTAGTTTGCGAGAGCCGGGGCTTGAGGGCGACAGGACAGCACCCCGGGAGACAGAGCGAGGCGTTGCGGGGCTCAGTGCAGGCAGAAAGCCCCACTCCTCTGAGCCTGCCGGGCAGGGGTCCCCTCCCAGCACAGGCTGCAGGAGTCTGGTCCCCGCACTGCACACCGGCAGGATTACCATCCCCGGTGGTCAGGAGTCAGGCTCCCCAACGAGCCTGCGCTGGTGCACAAAGAAGAGCTTTGGAGTTCCTGTGCCTGGCCTGGTTGCTGAGCCGTTAGGGTGCACGGGGGTCACATCTGGAAGCTTTCTCCACAGCCACGAGGGCTAGAAACGTACTTTTGCTTTACGACCGAAGGCTGAAGCCGTGGGTCTTTCACTGCAGTGCAGCCAGATGCTAAGGGCCCCTGCCAGGGCTGGGCCATGATGCTCTGGTCCTCCTGTGCCGAGGGCACCGGGGTGGCTGCAGCTCCCTCCCGGTCTCAGTCCCAGCCTGGCCTAGCTCCAGCTCCGAGGGCAGCGGAGCCATGGGGCAGCTTTTGTCAAGGTGAGATCTGGCCCTCGAGCCCTTTAAAACCAGCCACAGCTGTGGTGTGTCCGGCTGCAGCCCAGGGCAACCAGCCCGACCCCCACGGCTCCAGCCAGGTGCCAAAAGCAGCCCCCGCGCGCAGCCCGGAGAGCAGGGGCAGGCGCTGGGGCCACGGGCTGGGAGCTGATCGAGGGCAGCAGAGACGAGGTTTCCCCACGCTAAGGGCCCCTGGTGGTGAGAAGCTTGACCCCAGGGTGTGTCCAGGGAACCCCCAACCCCAGGGAGCTGGGAGGAGCTGTCCCTACACCCCAGAGGAGAACAGGGCTGGGGAGCTGGAGTGAAGGGCCCAGCTTACAGGGAGAGGGGGGCCAGGCTGGACACAGGAATCCCTGGCTGGGTTCTCTGGCCTGGGCTGGACGGTGGGGGGGCGGGATGGAAGACCACAATGGGCTCTGCTGGGCTGATGTGGGGCGGGCTGGCTGGGGTCCCCAGGAGGGGAGGGGCTGGGAATGGCAAAGGAGGCGTCTCACCGGGCATTGCCTGAGCCAGGACTCTGGCATCATTTGCTGGGCTCCATCCCCAGTCCCCCAACGAAACGGGCACCACGGCAGCGCCGCCCAGGGAGCCGGGCGGGCAGGGGGCCCGGTGCTGCCGACCCTGGGAAGCTGTGTCCCCCCCCCAGCGCCGCACGGAGCCCCGCCCCACTCAACAGTGGCCAGTCTCAGGAGCTTCCCAACAGCGAGTTTATTTGTTTCTAGCAAAGTGCAACATCACACGCGGGGCAGTGGTGCCGAGGGAGCCTGGGTGGGGAGCAGAGAGGGGGCCCCACGTGGCCCGCCAGAGGGCATGGGGGGGATCCAGCATGACTCGGTGCTGGGGATGGCAGTGGAGTGGGCACGAAGCCAGGCAGCAGCAGGGGAACACTGTTACCCACCAGTGGGTGGGTGCACGTGGGAGCCCTGGCCCCATGCCAGGGAAATCGGGCCCCTTGGCACCTGGAAGGGACAGAGCAGGTGGTAGGGTGGAGGGTGCCGTGGGGAGCCCCATGGCACAGCACCAGGGGGAACCTGGTGTCCCAAGGAAACCCGCCAATGCCCCCTATCCCTTTGTCACGGCTCAGCCCCCCAACTCAGCCATGGGAAGGGGCCTCTGCCTGACGGCAGGCGCATTGGCATCTCACTGGGGTGTGCCATTTGCAGAGCTGGCATGCTGGGCAGGGGCCGATGGCTGTGGGCTCGGATCGAACTCTGGCCATACGGATTTAGAGGGAGCATCACCTTCCCCCAGGGGTCGCTCCCTCCCAGCCCCCCTAGCCTGGGACACGGCCCATCAGAACAAGCATTGCGTCCCTATGGGGCACTGGCCGCTGTCCCCTACAAACTACAGGGCTGGGTGGGGCCCGGCTGGGCTGGCACCGCCTCCCCGGCTCTAGCCTTTGTCTGGCGGGCTGTTCTCCTTCCCATGGTGGCCGTCCCTGTCCCGCGGGGGCCCGTGCCCACGGAGCTCCTTGCTCTGCTGCTTTGCACGGCGCCGCTCTCTCTCCTTCTTGGTGAAGCTGCAAGTCCAAACGCATGGGGCGGGTTACCGGGGAGGGGCTCGTGGGGAGCAGAAAGGGCAACCCCCCCCCACATACTGGGCAGCCCCAACTCCCCTCCCCTGCATGCACAGAGCCACCTCCATGCCCCTGCTGCCTGGCCTGACCCCGCTGCAGGCCCCCACATCGAGCACCCCCACCCGCGGACACGGCACCCATGCTCTGCTGTGCCTCGGGGAAGGGGGCAGGCTCACCCTCCTGCCATAGGGGCCGGGGGGGAAGGGGGTGGGCTCACCCCTCCCGCCATAGGGCTTGGGGGGGGGAGGGGAAGAGGGCAGGCTCACCCGTCCCCACCGTAGTGCCGCAGCACATATTCCTCGAAGTCATCGGCCGCCTCCTCGTCACCCTGCTCCTGCTCCGCCAGCTCCTCCAGTAGCTCCTCCACGTCCTCCACGAAGTGGCGGAAGCGCAGGCGGTCGTGGGCGAAGGTGCCGTCGCTGGCGAAGGCGCCGTCCAGCTGGGCCACCAGCCCCGCGTAGTGCTGCCCCCAGCCCAGCCCGGCCATGTAGCCCTGCAGCAGCTGCAGGAACTGCCCCTTCTGCACGGGCGCCAGCTCGGCCCCAAATAGCTCCAGCCCCTCCTGGCGGGCGCAGTCGGCCACGCCCGCGCAGCCCTGGGGCGCCCGGTACCGCTGCAGCCGGGGCGGCTCCCAGAAGACGTTGTGCTCGTGGGACCCGCGGGGCGCCCCCTTCCCACCGCCCGCCCGCCGCTGCCCGTTCTGGTCCTTGGCCGGCTTGGTGTCCCGCGGCCCCTGGCGGCTGTGGGGCTCGGGCTGCTCCCGGCGCTTCGGGCGCTTGGCACCATCCTGCTCCCTGCCCCCTGGGTCCCCGTGCCGACGCCTACGCTCCTCTCTGGCTTCCGGCCTCTTGTGCCACCCCCCGTCCTTCTTGTCAGCTTTGGGTGGTTCCTGCCGGGGGGGGCGGGACGGCTCCGTGGCCCCTCGGCCTTCCCCACCGCGCCCCTCGCTGTAGTTCTGTTCCCAGCTCTCCACCCGCTGCAGCTCCTGTGCCAGCCGCTGCTCCACACCGGCCAGCTCCACCCGCAGCTGCTCCATCCCGCCGGAGCCCCGGGCTCGCTGCAGGGCCCCCTCCAGCTCCCGCCACACGGAGCCCAGCAGCCCACGCTGCTTGGCCAGCTCCTGGTGCAGCAGCTGCTCCTCCTGGGGCCGCGGGGTCTCGGCCGCGCCCTCCCGCTCCAGGCCCTGCAGCTGCTCCCGCAGCACCTGCAGCTCGGCCTGGGCGGAGCGGTGAGCCTCCGCCGCCCGCTGCAGCGCCTGGTGGAGCCGCGCGTTCTCCCCGGCCAGGCTCTGCTGCTGGGAGCCGGCCGACGCCTTCTCCCCCTCGCTCTTCTGCAGCAGGGCCTGGAGCTCGTCCTTCTGTGCCTGCGGACACCGGGGGGGCGGGGTCAGGGCAGACGGGTCCAAGCCTGGGGGAGGCAAACAGCCCCCTGGCCGACCTAGGGCACCGGGAAGGGCCAAGTCCCTGCTTGGCTGGGCCCCTTCCCCCAAGGAGGGAGGGGAGTAACCCCCCCCTCCGGTGCCCCCTGCCTAGTCATTAGGCTCCTCCCACCCAGATACAGCAAAGGGCCCAAGCTGCATCCACACGGCCCCCAGCGCTGGCTGGAATTGCCCCGGGAGCGCCGTGGAGCTCAGCCGGGGGCCGCGGGTGCTGGCCGGGGGCCGTCCCAGCGCACCGAGCGGGCGAGCCGGTCACAGACAGGGCAAGGGGCGACGTGTCTGCAGGGCGATACGCAGGGCTGGCTCCCGGACCCCATACAGACCTGCTGCGGCTCACCCCGGGGCCTGGCCACGCTACGAGCTGGCTCTGCCCTTGGCCGAGAGCTACAGCAGACAGGATATGATGCCGCCAGTGCCCCCCGTGGGCTTCCCCAAGCACCCACCTGCAGCTCCGCCTGCATGAGCCGGATGTCCTGGTTCTCCTTGGCCAGTTTGTCCAGAAGCAAGCTCATGGAGTGCAGGCTCTGGCGGTCCCCGGCCGGGTCCAGTGGGGGCTGCGGCAGCCAGTCCTGCGAGCGAGGGTAAAATCTCGGCTCCGTGACTGTACAGGGCATGTGAGAGCCAGGATGCCGGGGTTCCCCTCTCAGCTCTGCCCCAGCCCACCCTGCCTCCCTCTGTGCCTCAGTTTCCCCAGCAGGGTGGGGCCAGCGGGTGGCTGACCGCATTGTGTGGTGCTGGCGGGATCTCACGGTGGTATTGTACAGGCCTGAATGCCTGGGAAACAAAGGCAGGGATGTCTGGGGCTGCATTTCCAGGCCCCTGCTCCCTCCAAAGCCAATGCTGGGGACACCCCCCTTGTTCGGCAGTGGGGCGCCGAGCTAGTCTCAGGCCTGGAGACCTTCCCCTCCCCCCCCCCCACTTACCTTCGCGCCAGCAGCCAGTGGCTGCGGCTCCCCATCTGGGCTGTCCCCGGGATCCATGCTCTCCGTGGGGCCTGGCAGGAAGGGAGGAGAGGAGATTTGAACAGCTGGCTGAGCTGCGTCTCAGCAGCTCCACACAGGGCGTCGGGGGGGGGGGGTGGTGTGTCAATGACACTGCCCCCCCCCAGCAGGGAGTCTGGGGGTTGGAGACAGGCGTAGCCCCGGCGAGCGGCACGGCTGGTTAGTGAGGAGGAGGCCGCCCCGGTACTTACCATCCCCAGGGTCGTAGATGGCACCTGGGGAGAGAAACAGATGGTGAAGGAGACGCCGGCGTCAGCCCCATCCGCCCCCCAGCAGCCGCAGGGCCTCACTCACCGGAGAAGGCCAGGAGCCCGACGCCCAGCAGCGCCAGCACGCCCAGCAGGCACGAATTCACACTGAGCCCACTCTCCCCGTCACCGGCTGCCTCGGCCCCACGGCGCTCGGCAGGGCCACACGGGGCCCGGTGTGAGTCCCGCAGCTGCTGCCGGCGCAGACCCTCGGCATCATCCTCGCTGCTGCTCACCTCCTCCGGCAGCTCCCCTGCAGAGCGTGAGGGGAGCCCACTGGGAGCACCTCATGGAGCCAGGCCCCGCCCCCAGACACTCAGCCCCCCCCACTGAGCCAGGCCCTTCCCCCAGACACTCAGCTCCATCCCATGGAGTCAGGCTCCGCCCCCAGACACTCAGCCCCACCCCCACTGAACCAGGCCCCGCCCCCATACACCCAGCCCCACCCCCACTGAGCCAGACTCCGCCCCCAGACACTCAGACCAGCCCCCCTGGAGCAAGGCCCCGCCCCCTGCTAAGTCAGGCAGCCCCCACCATTGAGCCCTGGTTCCCTCCTGCACCCCCCTTCCCCTGAGACAAGCAACTACTGAGCTGGGCCCCCCCAGCACTCAGACAGGCTCCTCACTGAGCTCTCTGCAGAGGGGTTGGGGCTGTGCATCTGTGTCTGGGGCTGAGTCCTGCACAGCACCGCTGCGGCCCAACCCTGGAGCCTGTCCCTGGAGCTGCCCAGTGACTCGGGACCCACCTGCTCTGCCAGTGGGCGCGGAGCCCGGGGTGTTGGTGTCAGAGCCCAGCTCGGGGTCCTCGGAGCCTGGCCCTTCCTGTGTCGGGATCTCTGGCGCCTCGCGGCCCGGTGCACCAGGCCTGGGGGAGGCTGCTGGGCTCGGGGTCTCCTGGGGACACTCCTCAGAGTCCTGGGGACAGAGCGACGCTGTCAGGATCCATGCTCCACCCACCCCCACGTGCTCCCACTCCCGGGAGCCGGGACGCAGCGGGCAGGAGCTCTGCAGAGGAGGGGGCGAGGGGGCTGTGTGCCCTGGGTGGGCTGGCTCCTTCCCCCTCCCCACGACCGGGCAGCTTGGGAGCCCAGCTCTAGACTCCGACCCCCCACCTCAGGGATTAGTGAATGACCTGTACTGGCCTCGCTATCTAGGCTGCCGAAGCTAACACCCTCCCTTGCTGGGGGACGGATCTGAGCCTCTAACGGCTCCCTACAAACCCCAGCTGCAGGGCTATAATTCCACCTGCGTCGGCTGCCGCCCGGTCTCGGCTGGGTGCAGGGGTCAGGGGAGCGAGCCTGGATCCCTGCGTGCAGCTGAGGTCCATGTTCCAAGCACTAGTAGCTCATGCATCAGAAGCACCAACTGTGACTGACGTCTATCTCCTTGTGTCTCTCTCCTGTGGGTGCTGGGTCCTTACAGGCCCAGGCAGCGGCGGAGACGCAGGCAGTGGGGCTGGTTGGCCAGTTGTACTGATTGAGCTCTGAGTCTGTCTAGCTGAACAGAGTCGGTTCAGGGGTGACTTGATCCCAGTCTGAGGATCTATCTGGGAACAAACATTTAATCCGGGGCTCGTCTCTCTAGCAGAGGACGGTCTAACTGGAGCCAATGGCTGGGAGTTGAAGCTAGACCAATTCAGATTGGAAATCAGGTGTCAACATTTAACTGTGAGGGGAATTAACGGTTGGAACAGCTGACCCAGGGGTGTGCTGGGTTCTCCATCACTGTCAACTTTTAAATGGTGAGTGGCTGGTTTTCTAACACCTCTGCTCTAGGGATCACTTGGGGGCAGGGCTCTGGTGTGGGAATCTGTGACCCGCCGCCAGCAAACATACCTTGAACTCAGCCTCCTCGAGGCCGGGGGACGTGTTCAGCTGGGAGCCTTCGCTCTTCCTGCCTGGGGATGCGCCGGCTAGGGAGAGACGGCCTTGTTAGCGTCCAGAGGGCAACAAGCGGGGAGGCCAGTGCCGGAGGAGGGGGATGGGAGCTAGGGCCCCTCTTGCCCGATGCAGAAGCCCTGATGGGCACCTGAGGAAGCCCCTCCTTCCGTCCCCAGCCAAAAGAGGCCCAGGGATCCTCCCCCTCAGCCCAAAGGGGAAGAGAGAGCTGGGAACCCAGCCAGGCGGCCAGAGCAACCCATGGGGCCAGGGATGCGCCTGTGTCAGGCAGCAAGCGTGGGCGGGGGGGGGCAGGAGATGGAGAGCAAGAGGGGCTGGGCAGGGGAAGCCGGGGGCAGACAGCCTGGGGGGCTGGATGGGAGAAGCCTGGGAAAAGCCAGGGGCAGACAGCCCAGGAGCTGGGGGAGGGCTGGACGGGGGAAGCCGGGGGCAGACAGCCCGGGGGGCTGGGGAAGCTGGGCAGAATGGGAGGGCAGGGGGAAGCCGGGGTCTGGGGGGGACGGGAGGAAGCCAGGGGCAGACAGCCCGAGGGGCTGGGGGGGGGCTCATCCCATATCTGCTCCATTCACATGCCCGTGTGCACATCCTCGGCGCTGTGCCCCTTGGGGAGGGCGTGTCCTGCTGGTTCCTCGTCCACTGGAGTCTGGGCGACTGTGCCCAACTCTGGGCCCACGGTTTCCACGGGCAAACCCTGGAGACACAGAGGGCGCGTTACACCAGTCACTACCCGCCCTCCCCGCACTGCCCGGGACAAGGGGCAGCAGAGACGATCCTCACAGGCTGAAATGAGATCTCCTGAGTGTCAGGCCCCCACCCCCGCTACCCCCCGGGACATGTTTGGGGCCCAGACCCCATCTCGCCAGCAAACCCAAAGGGGGGGGACAGTACAACACCCTCACCCAAGGGCAGGCGGCTCGGAGTCACCCAAGAACCCTGAGCAGGAGGCAGCAGCGGGGCAGGGGTTTGGGGCAGAGGTGGCAAAGGGGGTCGCAGCAGAGGCCAGGGAAAGCCAATTCCCCCACCCCCGAGGAGCTCTGCACCCTGGGCCAGCGGGAGAAGGAGCAAGAAGCGAAGAGACCGGCTTGGCCAAGGCCCCCCCTTGGTACATCCCCACCCTGCAACCCAGGGCCTCGTGCCGCACCTCGGAGCCTGCGATCACCCAGCTGTTATCCGAGTCCCGCGAGTCCGAGTTCTCGGCCATTCCTGCTCCGGTCCCAGGACAGCCCGGACCCCACCTGCAGGGGACCGAGGGGTCAGTGCTGGGGCAGCTGGCAGCGACCCGGGGCCAGGGGAGAGACGCTGCCCAGAGCACAAGGAACGCCCGACGCCCGGGACAGGGACTTTGCACAGCTCCAGGTGCCCAGGCTGAGGTGCTGCCCTGGGTGATTTGACTTGCAAAGGGAAATTTGCAAATGAAAACAAAGAGACCTTCAGGCCCCGTTTCCGCGCCGCTTGGCCTCCCAATGGGAGCGGGAACGCCGTGTTCCCACCACGGCGCCAGACGGGACGGGAGCCAGGGAGAGACCCCACCCCGCTCTACCGAGCTGGGAATAGAGCCAGGAGCCGGAGCTGACAACCCCACCTGTCCCCTCTCCCTTGCAGGGGCAGTGGGAGGGGCCCGGGTTTGGCACCGTTGATAACACAGATCCCTGGTCCCCCAGACAGGCGCGATGTGGGGAGGGCAGGCTCATTCCCCGGGCAGGTTCTGAGGGCTGGAGATCCGGGGACAGGGGAAGGGGGCAGGGAGGAGCCAGCTGCCTCCCAGGATTCAGCGCATTCCCTGCACGGCTGCCGAGGAGCCCGGCCCACCCGGGGCCGGGGGGGGGGGAGCATTCCCAGCTGGCCCAGGACCTGGCGTATGAGGCCCCAGGCCTCGAATGGCAGCTGGCCGCCCAGAGAAGGGGAGGGTGTCCAGGTGCCAGGCTGGGACTGGAGCTCCAGGTGCTTCCAGAGAGAGGGGTCACTCCCCATTGCCCGTCTCGGAGCTTCCTGCCCCTGGGGCTCTTGGGATTTCAGCTGGGAGCTTCCTTCCCACCTGGAGTAGACCTCACTCCAACGGCCCCTGCAGTGATGTCACAAAGCCAACTCCATGACCTCACAATGTGTCCATGACAATAAGATGAAGTCACACAGTTTTGGTTCACATCAAAGGATGAACTGGGCTGGGTGGGTGCCATTATTGGCTCCCCCTTGGCAAGCAGGGCAGTGGGGGCTGGGAGCCAGGACTCCTGGGTTCTATTCCTGGCTTTGCTGCCACAGACTCACGGTGTGACCTTGCGGGAGTCCCTTCCCCACCATGTGCCTCGGTTTCCCCATTAGTACAATGGGGATAAAGATCCTGCCCCTGTCCTGGGACGGCTGTGAGGTCTGGGCTCTCCCACTCCAGCACCAGCCCAGGGGAGCACAGGTCCTCTCCAGCACTCGCTCTCTCAGGGCAGGTCACCGAGCTCTGAGAGAAGCAGGAAGTGCCCCAATGTGAGGAAAGGCAGGAAATGCTGCAGCGAGGTGAGACTGCAGAACGGGGGCGCTGCCCAAGGGGGCCCATGGCCCAGCCCCCTGGGGTGACACTGAAGAGGGTCTACAGCAGTGGCTCTCAACCAGGGGTCCGAGGCCCCTGGGGAGCCGCAAGCAGGTTTCAGGGGGTCCACCAAGCATGGCCAGTGTGGGGCCCAGGACAGAGAGCCAAAGGGGTCCTGCCACCCAGGACTGATGCCGAAGCTGACCAATGTAGCTTCGTGGGGCCCCTGTGGCAAGGGACCCCAGGCAATTGCCCTGCCCTAATGCCAGCCCTGGCTTTTACATGCAGAAAACCAGTTACAGGGGCACAGGTGGGCCGTGGAAAGAGAACGGTTGAGAAGCCCAGGTCTACCGGCATGAGCCAACCTTCCTGGAGTGCTGCCCGGGGCACCCGTCTCCCCACACCACTGAGCCCCACCGTCCCGTTCCCTGCGCAGCCCCCACCGTGCATTCGCCTCGGCCCAGCCCCTGCCTCCCCTCCCCCTCCCGATCCCCATGCCAATGACACCAGTTGCAACATGGGAAAGCGACACTGGGGAGCTATTTTTAGCTGCTTTTAATGCAGTTTAGCAGGTGGAAGCAGAGGCGGGGACGCTCCGTCTGCCCAGCGGCTCCATAGGGAAGGGCAGCTCCAACTCAGCACGAGGGGCCCCGGGCACGGCTTGGGGGGGTGCCATTCTGTCCCCTCCTCCCCGGGCGCTGCTGGCAGCGCCTCACAGGAAGGAAGTGGCAGAAAGGAGTTTATCGGAGCCATGCGGGTGAGACGCCCTCCCCGGGGAAGCCATGGCACCGGGAGCCGGTGGCACCGGGAGAGCGATATGGGGTGGCGGGCACAGCCCCGGGCTGGGCACGGACACGGGCAGTGCAGGGAGGAGAGCGGAAGAGCCTGACCCTGCTGTAATGTGAACGGCCCAGCGAAGGGAGCCCACAGCCGCACCCGTGCCAAGGGCACCGTCGGGCACCTTGGCCCAACGCCTGCCGCAGGGCACTTCCAGGGGCCTCCTTGAGCTAGTGAATCGAGGGGGCCCCAGCTCGACCCTACCCAGGCCAGGCGCCCGCTCCCAGCCAGCCCCTCTGCCCACTGGGCAGCATGGGAACAGGACCCCTTGACATCAGGTCGTGGTCCCCAGGCTGAGAGCACCGGGCCTGCAGGCTCAGGTCCCCCAGGCTCACCCCGCTGGCCTGCGTGCCGGGGACCCGGTGCCTCAGGGCAGGGCCCCCCCAGCCCCTCTCAGGACCACCCTGCAGCCGCCGGTGAAGGCGCCCAACCCCCCTGGGACCGGCGACACCCCAACATCAGCCCCCCGGGATGGGGGCGCGCCCCGGGCGGGGGGCTGCAGCCGGGCCAGGGTCTCCGGTCCCCGCGGGCTCACTGACCTGCTCCGGGCTGACGGGGGCGCTGGGCCGGGGGCACCTGGCTCTGTCTCCCGGGGGGGGGGTCCCGGCCCCGGCGCGTCGCAGCAACTTTGTATCAAACTCCGCCAGCGGCTCGCTACATTCCGGACGGGCGGGAGGGTGCACGTGACCCGCGGAGCCAATGGGAGACACCCGCTGCTCCCCAGCTGTCGGGCGGGGCTCCCCGGGGGGAGGAGACAGGGACCCCCCCCGGGCAGGAGGTGGCATCAGAGCCCGGCCCTGGCAATGCCTGGCCTGGCCCCACCCACCCCCGCCAGCAGCTCCCGCCTGGCCCCCGTGACCCACCGCAGACCCGGGGCCTGGAGCCCGGCCCCACAGCGCCCCACGCAGCTGACGGGCTCCCCACACGAAGCTTCGCGGCCCCCCAGCAGCACGTAGGTCACTTCCCTTCCGCAGCAGGGAGCGGCCCCCAGGGCTGGGGGAGGAAAGCCCTGGTCACCCCCTGACCTCGGGGAGCAGCCGCCTCTCGCCCCTGCTTCGCCCGCGCCAGGCTCCGGGCCCGGAGGCACTTTCGTCTCGCCAAGCCCCCGGGCAAGGGCCTCAGCCCCGCACCCACTGGGCTGAGTCAGGCCCCGACACCTGGGCCCCTGCCCTGCCCCTCCTCCTCCTTTGCAGCGACCAAGGGCCCAGGGAAGCCCGGGCCTTGGACTCCTGGGAGCAGGTAGATCAGGGGTCGGCGACCTTTGGCACGCGGCTCGCCAGGGTAAGCCCCTGGGGGCCGGACGGTTTGTTACCTGCCCTGTCCACAGGTTTGGCCGATCGCGGCTCCCACTGACCGCGGTTCGCTGTCCCAGGCCCATGGGGGCGGCAGGAAGCGGCAGCCAGTATATCCCTCAGCCCGCACTGGTGCCCGCAGCCCCCCCGGGCCTGAGCCGCGATCGGCCGAACCTGCAGACGCGGCAGGTAAACAAACTGGCCCGGCCCGCCAGGGGGCTTACCCTGGCAAGCCGTGTGCCAAAGGTTGCCGCTCCCTGGGCTAGATGCTACCCAGGGTGTGCAGATAACCAGCTCGAGTGCCAGCTAATATACCAGGCCAGGGGGTGGGAGGCACTGCTGGCACCCTCATGGGAGAGGCTAACAGAGCAGAATTTCTCAGCAAAACCAACCCAGCGCAACGGTGGGTCTCGGACAGACGGACAGACAGGAGTCTGCTTTCAAATAGCTTTATAGCTGGACAATACAAAAAGTTTTCCTTTAATGCTCAGACTGTTAAAACGGGGCAAGACCGCGCCCCCTGGTCCTGCAGAAAGCTCTGGGAGGTTAAAAACGATTACAAACCACACCAGCAACCACTTTACAAAAGGGAACAAGTCATCAAAACGGCAAGAAATTAACAAAACCAGGCGATTCCCCCAACCCACCCGAGAGCAGCAGGGCCCAGCACACAGGCCAGCTGCAGCCCAGTCCAGGGTGCCCAGCGAGGGTTGGGATGGCCCATGGCTACTAAACACGAGCAGCTGTTAGCCAGCTAGCAGACCTGCCTCCGGGCGATGTGTGTACACAGCAGGGCAAAGTGTGCACCTGCCCATCAGCCCCTGTGCCATGCACCAAGCTGCTTCCAGTGCTGCTGTTCTCAGCTCAGACCCCCCCCCCCCCCCCCCCAATAGCTCATGTCAGGCCCCTGCCACCCACTGCCCATCCCCCTCAGCCACTGGAGCAGGAAGAGACCCAGCCTATCTACCAGGCCAGGCCTCTGGGTTCACGCCTCCCTCCATGAGTCTCACTCTCTGCTTAACTGGGTCCAGACAGTCCCCCGACCACCACTCGCTAATCTAGGTCTGCACCACTGGTGGAAAGCAAGCTGCCCCCTGCACCGGCTAAGGGGCGCCCCGGCCCCGGGGGCGCCCCAGCTCTCGCCAACACCAGCAGCAGGCGCAGAGCCCTGGATCTGGGTGTCTGTTCCAGAATCCCCGCTTTGCTTTAAACGTGTGGCAGCCAAGAGACCCTCACAAACGTGACCCGAGTGCAGCCGCTGCCTGGAATGACAGCGCCGAGCGGTGTGAACGAACTGCCAGGCAGCCGAGGGAATCCGACGGGCTGGTGACCTGAGCTGCCCTCGGAGCAGCCCAGCAGGCTGGGAGCCAGGCCCTGCAGCAGGCTACGTCCCTGGCACAGAGGGAAGGGAGGCAGCTCTGTGCTGGGCTGCTGGCAACCCCAGGAAAACACCTTCACACCCACTGCTGCTTATTGCCTGCTCCGAGCCCTAGCCCTGTGCGTGGGGGGCGGGACAGGAGGGGCCCGGACAGACTGAGCTGACGTTTGCACCCCGTTCAGAAGCTGCTTCCACGGGCCTGGGTCCTGCTTTGCCAGAGCGCGTGGCCTGGGCACAACATGCGCATTTCCAACCTGTGCGCCCCCCACACTCCAGGCACAGCGGGACCCTCCGCGCCTCCCCGGCCCTGTGACGTAGCTCACGCTGGAAAGGGGCACGGGCAGCTTCTGCTCAGCTGCGTAACCGCCCACTGGCTTTCATGGTCACCCAGGAGGCAACAGGCACCATCCAACCAATGACGAATGGAGCAGCCACGCTCCCCCTAGCGCAGGCAGGCCCAGCAGGGCAGGGTGTGTCTGGCTCTCCCACCCAGCATGGCACGATGGGGCCTGGAGGCTCCATGGGCACCAGGCATTCAAAAATCATGAGTCACACCCCAAAGTGCGAGGACATCCAACGATGGCTGTGGAGCCCCTTGGGCCATGTCTCCCAGCTGCTCTCAGCAGCCCCCCGTTGACTTGTAACGAAATCTGGGTCTCACCTCATCCAGGCCCAGGGCTGGAGCTTTACGGAAACCCAGCGTGCAGCATAACCTGGCAGAGCAGCTCCTCCCGGGGGGCAGGGCGCCGAGAGCGCTGTGGCTGGGGGGTCTTGCCGCAGACACAATTTGTGAGTGATCAGGAGAATCCACCTCGCACTTGCAGCAGGCCCAGCTCGGCTCCGAGGGGCCTGCACTCCAGATACTCAGCCGGGATTCCACACACGTCCCGAGCACCGGCTGCGGTCCGGGGAAAGGGAGAGAAAGCCACCTTCCCTGCTGTTCTGACGCACGCTGGCAGCACACCTCCCCCACACCCCCATCATGGTGCAGACGCACCGCCCTGCCCTCCCCTCCGGCAACAGCACAGAGCCGAGTGCTGCTTGGGAAGTGGCGGCTCAGGGGTGGGACAGACACACTCACACCCATCAAGTGCAAAGGGCTCAGCGTGCTGGTTCCACTACAGGTCCCTGCCAGGAGACGGAGCCCTGGCTGTTCCCAGCCCTCGCTGTGGCCAGGGGTGGGGGAGAAGATCTGTAACGCTGCTCTGGGCTCAACTCCCAGCTCTCGGGGTCACACCACAGCTCCCCCATCACCAGGACACAGCCCTCGCCAGCTCCGCCCCACTTCTATGCAGTAGAAACTGCTCTGAGCATGCGCATTTGCAGGACGCCCCCGGCCCCAGGGCTCTCTGTGAGACAGTCACTTACTCTGCCCCCAGACAGAGATTCTGCTACCACTGGCGCTCAGCTCGGCCAGTAACAGAGACCTCAGAGCCCCAATCCGGACTTCACACTCTGGGCTGGCAGGCGCGGGGGTATCTGGGGGCAGGAACTGGTCTCTCCTCTCCCTCCAATGGACACTCCGAGTATTTTAAAAGAGCATGAGCTGCACCAGGCCCAGCCACGCAGACGAGCAAGAACAGGGAGGAAACGTTACCGAAGCCAAACGCCAGCCCTCGACACCGTCTCTTGCACGCACGGAGAGGGGTGGCTACAAAATAAGGGGGGGGATTGGCCCGAAAACCACGCAGGGATCTGTACGAGGGGAGGGCAGCACAGCCCCTCCCTAGCCGGGCCCAGCGCCCACTCAGCCGTCATTGGCCGCCACCAGTTGCCCCATGCCCTCCCGGATGTACACCGACTGGATCTCCTTGGTCTTCAGGCAGTAGTCGCAGGCCCAGACGGCCGAGGCCTCGGTGGTGAGCAGCCCGTAGGCATTCTCCGTCATGCCCGTGCACTCCCGGTGGAACCACTTCTGGCAGGAGGCCTCGCACAGGATGGCGTCCTGGTCGTCGTTCACCTCGCTGCGGCAGGCCCCGCAAGGGTACACCAGGCCCGGCGGTGGCTGGTGCCCAGAGTTGCCAGACGCCTTGCTGGAGGGCGGGAGGCTGTTAGCTTCGGGGGTGCTGCTGCTCCGGCTGGTGCTGCTGGGGGCGAAGCTCGGCTGGGCCCCATTCACCGCGGCCGGTGAGCCTGAGTGCGGCTCCTGGCTGAAGGTGCTGGGAGGGGGGTTGAGGTTCTTCCCCCCGTCATCCCCCCCAGCTGGGAAGCCGGGGTCAGCCCCAGGGAAGGGGCTGGTGTTTGGGGGCAGGTTCTGGCTGGGCCGCTGCATGGGAGACTGTCCAAAGAGATTGGCGGGCTGGCTGAACCTCTGGGCCATGGGGGGGCCGGCAGGGGGATTCAGGGCAGGCCCCGGTGCCATGTCTCCTCGGGGAGGCTGCCCCATGGTGGGGGAGATCATGGGCCCAAAGCCCCCAACTGGCCCCTGCATGAGCTGTCCTGCGGGGGGGCTGAAGTTCTGTCCGAGAGGCTGGTTGAAGGGCTGGCTGGGGAAGCTCATGGCACCAGGCTGCACGTAGTTGGGGTTCTGGGGGGGCATGCTGAAGGCTGGGCCCATCTGGCTCGGGGCGAAGGGCGGGGGCTGCCTCCGCATGGCCTGGGGGCCCCCCCCGTAGCCCGGTGGCACCTGGGATGTCATGCCCCCCTGCATGCGGAAGTTCCCAAAGGGCACCGGGTTGCCGAGGAACGGGGCCGACGAGGCCCCCACTTTAGGTGCCCCAAAGTCATCTTCAAAGGGGTTGGAGGCCACCAAGTGGTCGACCATTGGAGTTGGGGGCGGTGCGAACTCGGAGAGATGGGAATAGGCAGGGCCCTGCGGGGAGAAGGCACAGGAGTTAGTGTGGGGCTTACCCACGCAACAAGCAGACGTGTGGGGCCCCGGGATACCAGGAGCACAGGGCCCTCAGCTCCCGCTGGTGCCAGGCAGGGCCTGGGCGGAGACACACAGCACTGGCAGGGCCGAGCCCGAGCCCCTTAGTTCCTCTGCATAGCCTGGCAACGGACGGCATTTGGAACAGCAGGAAGCCGCCCCTCCAGGAGCCTCCTGCTACGGGGGTGGGGGAGGGGGCGTGGAGAGAGACGAGCCCTGTCTGGAGCAGGGACCCTGGGCTCCTAGCGCCATCCGTGTCAAAGGCACCGGGGACACTGGGATAGTCCCCAGGCCATGGGAACAGCCACCACTGGCTGCTTTCGAGGACGGGCACAGCTGCCCGTACAGCCCCCACTGGCTGCGTGCTGCTCCATGGGGGTGTGGCGTGTCCGGCCGGCGGCCCTGATGCAGGACACTCCAAGCAGCCCCAGAGTTTGGCTCCAGCCTGCTGTGGGTGGGGCTGTCTGTGCCCACAGGTGCCATGCATGTGCTCGTGTCATGGTGCTGGTCTGACAGCCTGGCCCCCACACTCCTATCACGGAGTCTGAACGCACGGGGTCCCAGCCGTGCCCCTACCTGAGTGTTGGATTTGCGCCGTTTCTTTTCAGGGCTCTTCATTTGCAGACCTGTGAGGGGAAGCACGGGTGAAGTCAGTGAGCACCGTCAACCCTGGCAGGGCCTGAAGACAGCCCATCCCCCCGTCCCCCCTACGCACGGAGGGAAAATAAAGACCAGACACCCCCCAAACTCTTTTCTCCCATAAAGCCTCCCTGTTCTCACCCCCGACCTGCTCCCCCAGGGCAGGGCCAGGGCAGACTCCCAGACACAGGCAACGTTTCCACCCCATTGATGACGGGACAGAAGAACTTTATGGCCTGATAAGGTCACCGAGAAGTCTGATCCAGGGAGAACAGGAGCCGGCTATGGCCCCAGGACTGAGCCGCACCATGGCCCTGCTCGTGCATCCCCGGTTCTCAGCTGCGTGCAGGGTGGCTGGCGTCCTGGTCCGGCTCCCCCAAAGCTCCGTTCCCAGGTGAACGTGTTCCCTTCCCCACAAAGGGCCAGGCTCCAGTTGTGTTCAGCACAACTGCTGCCCGTGCAAGCTCAACCCGTGCGCAGGAAGGGCCAGCGGGGACGGCTGCTGCACCCCGCCAGGCCTCAGCTCGGCCTCTGCGCTCCGGCCCTTCCTGCGCTGCACAAACGCCTGCCAGGAACGACTCAGCCCTGGGTCAGCTCCAGGTCACCCCGCCTGCAGTCACAGGCTGCTGGCACAGCCAAGGAACAGCCATACCCCCTTGGAAGCGCCATGGGGCAGGGACCCATGGCCCAGACTCTCCGTGCAGAGCCCCAGGCATGCGGCCCCCATGGCCCTGCCCCCTGCAAGCCCTGTCCAGGGGAGAGGGGGTGCCGCGCAGACCCCACCGCCCCTGGCCCCGGGCTACAGCCCAGCACGTACCAGTCACGCAAGAGCCAGGACAGCCCTGCCAGTGTCACTGCCCCAGAGGGATGTGGGGCGCTAAGCCCCCCCCACCGCCAACCCCACTGCCCCCTGGCCCCTCCGCAACCCTGCCAATCCGCCTCGCCCTCCCCACCCCCCCAGCACAATTCCCTCATCCCCTTCTGAGCGCCCCCATCGCCCCCTGTCCCAGGGCCGCCCCCCGGCTACACCCCCACGTGCCCCCCCCCGCCCCACGCCCCCCCCGGCTACACCCCCACGTGCCCCCCCCCAGCCCCGCGCCCCCCCCCGGCTACACCCCCACGTGCCCCCCCCCGCCCCACGCCCCCCCCCCCGGCTACACCCCCACGTGCCCCCCCCAGCCCCGCGGCCCCCCCCGGCTACACCCCCACGTGCCCCCCCCCGGCCCCAGCCCCGCGCCCCCCCCCCGGCTACATCCCCACGTGTCCCCCCCGCCTCCCCGGCTACACCCCCACGTGCCCCCCCCCCCGCCCCAGCCCCGCGCCCCCCCCGGCTACACCCCCACGTGCCCCCCACCCCCAGCACAATTCCCTCATCCCCTTCTGAGCGCCCCAGCCCCCCCCGCTCTCACCTGCCTTCCCCTGCTTCCTGCCGGGCCCGCCGGGGGGGCCGCTGCCCGGCGGGTTGGGGGGCCCCGGGGGGGGCGGCGGGGCCGGGACTCCTCCCTCCAGCTTCTCGGGGTGCGGAGCCGCCATGGGGGGCCCGGGGCTCAGAGCCGGGGGGGCCCGGGCTGCGCCATGGCTCCGCGCTGCGGCTGCGGCTCCGGCCCGCACTCAGGGCGGCCGCGCCGGAACCGGAAACTGGCCGGGCCCTACCACCGCGGGAGGGGGGTGAACCATTCCTCACGGGGGCGGACCCCACCACTCCGTATGCGGTGGGAGGGGGACCGGGTGGGACAAACCATTCCACATGGGAAGGGGGGGCGAGCCCTACCACTCCCAGGATTAGACTATTCTACACTGGGGGGCGGGGGGTGCTGGAACAGACCACTGCAGGCTTCTGGGTTCCGCTCCCCGCAGCTGGGCCCTCGCCAAGGGGGCCCCAGGGTTGGAGCCCCTCCCCTGAGCCCCCCACCCTGGGAGCTGATCCCCTCGCTGGGGCCCCTGCCCATGGGGCACCCCCAAGTCAGGCCCTGCCCAGGGGGGGCACGAGGGAACGAGGGGCTGAGCTCCCCGGTCTGCCCCCCCACTCCTGCCCCCGGGAGCCAGGGCTGGGCCGGGCGCTCCGGGCCCCAGCTCTCTGGGGCTGTCCAGCCCCTCCAGGCCGGCCTGGCGTGAGCCGCCCTTGGGGGTGGTGGCTGAGCCCTGGCCCAGATCTGAACGGCCATGGCCGGGGGGCAGCTGGCTCTGCTGCCCTCCCGCTGCTGGGATGTTACCTCATTTGCAGCCGCCAACTGCAGCAGGAGGCGCCCGCCGGGGAGAGCTCGGGCAGGGGCGGCTGAGCAGGGGCAGTTACTGGCCATGTAAAGCTGAGGGTCTAAGAGCCTAGGAGAGGGGCCGCTGGGGCCCAAGGGGCAAAGCATCAGCCCGCTGGCTCAGAGAGCCCTCAGCCAAGCACACGCCCCGTGTACCCTGGAGAAGGAGCAGCTGCTGGACACGGATGCAGCATGCACCTTCCTGCACAGACCCCTCCCCTCATGTCAGGCGAGGAGCCACTCACAGCCATGCATTAAAGAAATACTAACTTTAATAATAACCATCCGATTCCTTTGGTATAATCAAGACCTGGTAACAAATCAAACCCATGTAAAGGAGAAAGAGAGAAGGGGGAGGGGAGAAAGCAAAACCCTCCCCCCTCTGAGCCCAGGCTGACTCCTCTGGGGGGAGCAGGAGGCGTGAGGGGAGGGTTACACTTTGGCTTCAGAGTATAACAATGTGCATGCAACAGTGGGATCCCCACAGTCCGTGCAGACCCAGTGGCGGGCAGGCTTCATGCCCTGCAGGGACAGGGTTCACCTGCCACTACAGCAGAGCCCGGAAAGCTGCTCCCGGCGGACACTGCTTAGCGCGGGCTGGGGAGAAGGAGCAGAGCTCAGGCCAGCTGTCCTGTCCCCCTGGGACCTCAGCAGCCCACTTGTCCCCTGAGGTGGGGAGTTCTGGTTCCCCCCTTCCGGCTGCAATCTTGTTGGGTGCTACGTGCTTCCTTTGGCTGCGTGGTTGGCCCAGACCGAGCTGGAGTACAGGGAACTGGCTGTGACATACCCTGCCCAAGGGGCAGAAGGGCATAGTGTACAGCACTGCTCCCCTCCAAGGACAGGGGGACCAAGGGGCTCTTGCCCTCCTATGGAGAACCCCATTTGCCCCATCTCATTTCCATCCATGCCCCCCCCGGACACAGGCTGGGCGTTGCCTTCCAGGATGAGGAGTGGGACTGTGAGCAGCCTGCTGCAGAAGGGGCCACCTGAGCTCTGCTTCCAGCCAGCAGGACGCTGGGGCGGGACCAGGCCTGGCTGTGGCCTCTGGGAGCCTTGCGTGAGGACAGGGGCTGTGCTCCCAGGGTGGGCGGACTGCTCTCCCCAGCCCGCCCCAGGGCCAACTGCTTTGCATAAGTATCTGGGACCTGTGGAGGGTCAAGGCACAGAGTTAATACGTAAAGTGATCGGGTACATTCGGTGTGCGGCCGGCCCAGCCTTGTGCTTCGCAGAGCAGAGGGCCGGGTTCACCTGGGGAGGGCAGGGGGCCTCCACTCCCGCCCTCTGGGGAAAATCTCCCTTGTTCTCGCTCTGTGCAGCAGGAGCCATGGTGCTGCTCTGTGGTGCGGGTGGCTCTCCCAAAGGGGTCACGCAGGTGGTACCACCCATAGGTGCTGACCCCTAGGGATTGCAGGGGAATGGCAGATGAGATTCCAGCCCTTCCCTGCTGGGGTGAGCTGCCTCTAGGGGAGGGCGAGGGCCAGGAACGCTCCGCAACCTCCAGACAGGCAGGTCTCTGAGCCAGTAAGATTGACCCTCACCTTCCTCACAGAGGCTCGGCGGTCAGGGCAGGCTCCCTCCCACCTGCCCTGCCCGAGGGGGGGATGAACGCGGGGCGAGGGCGAGTGTGTGTGGTTGCAATTGGCCTTCGGAGCAGTGCACACAGCCACCCAGGCTGGAGTTTGGTGCTAGCAGAGGTGGAGCTGTGGCTGGTGCAGCTCCCTGGATGCAGAAACAGGCCCCCGCCCTCTGCCCAGTCCCGGCTCCCCTGGCCTCCTCCACCTCTGCTCTGTCTCCGGAGGGGCTGGTGTGAGCCCAGAGAGTCTGAGCTCATGGTGGAGAGACGGGGAGCCCCAGGGCCTCCTGGGGAAGCAGCGGCTGAAACAGTCCAAGAGCCCTGCTGGCAGAGAGGGGATGAGCAGGCCAGAGTGGGCAGGGCCTGGGGGGCTCCCCTGAGGCCACCCATGCCTCACAGTCTCCTCTCCACGGGCTGCTGCAGGCACAGCTCGCTGCCCGCCGAGATGATGGGCAGGTGATTGTCCATGTGGTAGCTGATCAGGTGACTGACGCTCTCAAAGCGATGATCCTTCGTCCGCACCTGCAGGGGCCAGAAACGGGGCTCAGGGGATGGCCAGGTAGTGGGTGGAACCAGGAGGCACATGCGCCCTCTTGTGACCAAACGAGACATGGCAGCACAAACCTCGCAGAGAGGAGCCAGTGTCCTGTTCCCTTGCAGGACCCGGCTGAGGCATCTCCGGGAGGGAGGGGTGGCCGTACCCACCTCTGGGGGGGCAACTAAGGGCCCATGGGGCTGAAAGGGAGCCAAGGCTGCAGCTGGGCAGGGCTCCTGTCAATCGTTCTCACACACAAGGACCCAGGAGCCCATGGGGGGCAGCCCAGCCGGCACCCCAGCTCTTCCCTCGAGTGCCAAGCCTGTAGGACTGGGGAAGGGAGCCCCCCGCCGTGGCCCCAGGGCCGACTCACCACTCCCTCGGGGTCGACCAGCAGCAGGTGCTTGGGCTGCCCGCCCTGCAGCCCGGTCAGCACGTACTGGCCCGGTGTGGTGGTGCTCTCCCGCACCAGGAAGTCCCCGTTCACCTTCAGCAGCTTCTCCGCCTCCTTGCGGCTCATCTTCCCGTGGTACCAGGGCTCCCGCCGCAGCTGCTCCTCCATGGAGGCCAGGAGCTGGGCCGGCGGCAGCCCCACCGGCACCGTGGGCGGGACACGCAGGGCGTCCTCGAAGGGCTCTGCGGGGGGAGAGGAGCAGGGGTTGGATGGACACAGAGCCCACACCCACGCCACGCAGAGCCAGTCAATGCCAGCCCAGAGCTGGGGCAGATGCCAGCAGGACGGGCCAACCCCCACTCACTCATGTCGAAGAGGTCTCGCTGGGCACTGCCGTTGGCCGTGCCTGGGATGCTGGCGGCAGAGGCCTGGCGCGACCTGTCCAGGTTCTGCACGTTGACGTAGGACGGGTCGTCAAACAGATCGGTGCGGAGGGCTGGGCCGGCACCGGGGGCGTATTTATCCTTTCCTGCATGGAGGGGAGCTGCAGTTAGCAGGGCTTGCCAGCCCGAGAGCCAGACCTCCCCCGCCACCTCAGCTACAGGGTCCAACACCCCCCTGCTGGGCCTTGGGTTACCCCAGGGACTGCCGGCAGAGACCCCAGCTGGGGGCAGCCCCGCACTCTGCTGGGATCCCTTGATTTGCTCCATGTGATCCTGGCAAGCCCAAAGATGATGCAGAACCGGCCCCAGGGACATGAAAGCCCTGGGGCATTCGGCTCCCGGCCTTGGCACACACAGGGGATGCTCAGAGATTAGCCTGTCCCACTGCGGGGGGCAGCGGGGGGCAATGCTAGAGCTGGCACTGCCGTGCGGGGCGGTGAGGTGTCCAAGCCGTGCCGTGCCAGGCGACCCCCAGCAGGTGGGCGAGGGAGCCTGTGGCACAGCTGTGTGTGGTCCGGTACCTTGGGCAGGAGGGTGCTGCTTCCGGGGCTCGTGTTCTGCGCTGGACATCTGGCCCGCAGGCTGCAGGAGAAAGAGACAGGCAGTGAGTAGCCAAGGCTCAGACTGCTCCCTTCTCCTCCCCGTGCCCACAGCGCCCAGCCCCATGGCCTCCAGCCTGACCATCTGCCGACTGGCAACAGGCAGTGCCCCCTGTGCATGGACGTACCCTGCCAGGTCTCACCCTGGGGTCTGACCAAGCAAGGGGGACTCATTGGCCAGTGCCCCAGGCCCGCAGCTTCCCCTCTTTCCGGCCGCACCTGGGGATGGCAGCTCCCCCCGAGCTGGCACCAAGGGACCCGCCTGGCACGGCCCTGGGAATGGGTGCAGTGGGACGAGCTGGTGGGAGCGTCACCCTCGCCCCCCACGAGCAGTGCTTACCAGCGTTGCCCCCAGGTGATTGGGTGCCTGTGCCACGCTGGCGCCATCACGCAGCCGCATGTCCACCACGCCCCCGAGGGGTGGCTCTTTGCCGGGGAAGTCGTTGTAGTACTGGTGGTCCGATGGCTCTTCCTCCTCCTCGTCCCAGGCCGAGCCGTCGAACCCAGCCATCCTAGGGGGATGGAGCACTAGGTGAGCGGCAACGTGCCCCAGCTCTGCCGCGCTCCCCCCGCCGGCTCAGAACCCGGCGCCTCACCAAGGGCACTGGTGTTCCTTGTCTCAGGCCCGGCAGCCCCTGGACTGGACCCGCCAGCCGGCCAGGGAGCTCCAGGGGCTCCCCCACCCAGCAGCACGCCTCTGAGGGGCTGCTGCCCCCCCCATACCTGTCATGGGGAGTTACGAGCTTTGGGGGGTTTTTCAAGTACTGCTTGAAGCGCAGCTCAAAGGCCTGCCCAATGGTGCTGATCACGTCCTGCGCCAGGCCCTCGGGGCACTCCAGGATATGGCAGGCTGGAGGGGGAAGAAAGGCAGGGCTCAGAGCGAGGGACCCCGCAAGGGACCCTGCACACACACACACACACACACCGGGCACTGCCAGGCTTTCGTTACACCCACCCCTGGCAGCAGGGCCCCAGCAAAGCAACTGTTGCTGCAGGCCCAGAGCCAGTCAGGGGGTCTCTGCGAGCGCAGCCTGGGGAGTGCAGGGGGGTGGCCAACCCAGCTCTCGTGGCCTGGGCTGGCTGGGGGGCATCGCGGGGCCGAGGCAGGCATCCAGCAACGGTGGGGATAATGGCTGCGCCAGCCGGCCAAGAGATGGCACGAGTCACTCACCTCTCTGATTGACGGGGTCTTTGGCAACGTAGGCAACGTACTCTGCAGTGTCCTGTGGGGGAGATGCAGCGGGTGAGGTGGCGGCAGCACCAGAGCTGGGGGTGGGACGACACACACCACCCCTACCCGTCGCCCACAGCCTAGTGCTCAGCACACCAATGGCAGTCCCAGTGTGAGGATGAGAGGCCAGGGGGATGTCCCAGGGCCCCAGCCCGGCCCTGCTTTGCTAGCCAGCCCTGTTGGCGCGGCTCACCACTGCTGGGGCAGTAAGGGGGGTGCCGGCCAGATGCAAGGGCTTGGGTCAGAACGGCACCACGAGTGGGCCAGCCGTGAGGGAGAGTCCCCCTCCCCCCTGAGGGAGCCCTGGGCAGAGGTGGGATGGAGCCCAGCCATCAAGGGAACCTGGACACGGAGCAAAGACCCCCCAGCTGCTCACTCACCGGGTCCCCCCCTGAGGCGAAGGAGATGGACTGCATGTGATGGTTGGCGATGATCTGTGGGGAAGGGAGAGCCGTTGGTTAGACACAGCACCCGGCTGCTCTTCCCAGCCAGGGATGCCTGTGGGGGGGAGGTACCCCCAGGGATGTGGGGTCTCCACTTGGCCTTTGGACGCCCCCCCGGAGCTGGCAGCCATGGACCTGCCCTGCAGAGTGCCCGTATTGTGGCATCATGGGCCTGGGTCGAACCAGTGACCTTCTGCAGGGGGCCCAGCACACGGGGTGCGAGGGGCAGTCCTGGCCTGCGTCCCCAGGTAGACAGGGAGCGGAGCTGCAGACGGGGTAGGCAGGGGCAGGAGCCCCACTCTGGTGGCTCCCCAGCCAGAGCAGGCGGGGAGGGTGCTCTGGGCCCCGGTGAGTCTCACCTGTTTGCAGTCGGACGCCATGAGGTTGAGGCTGCTGGTGGAGATGGTGAGGGTGATGGGCATGCCGGCAAATTTGAGGTTGCTCTTGCCCAGGATGGAGTTCAGTGAGCGGCCGCAGGGCTACGGAAGCAAAGGACCGTCCGCTAGGGGGCTGGGGCCGAGACCCTGGGCTCAGTCACACCAGCTCCCTCGCAGCCCAGCCCCCGTGCAGGCCCCACCGCCCCAGAAAGGCAGCAGCCCAGCCCCTGCAGCCTGGCTTAGTACTCGATCTCCCCCCACCTCACATCCATTAACCAGCAGCAGGGCGCCCCGTGCACTGAGCGGGGGAGGGCCTCGCTCCTCCATTAGCGCCAGACAGGGCCGCTATCGATCAGCCCCCCGCAGCGGGGGGCCTATCCCAGCCCAGCCACGGCTGCCATCCCACTGCCAGGGGCAGCCACAGGGGCTGGAGGCTCCTGCTCCAATCGATGAGGGGGGAGCACGGGCACCCTCCCTTCCCCCTCTGCAAACACAAGGGCTTCTCAGCCCCCAGTGTCCCCCCACGAAGCCTCCTGCCAGACACCAGCACTGCCTGATTCCTAGAACCCGGGGTCAAATCCCAGCTCTGACCCAGCTGAGCGGGGGCTGGTCCTTCCTGCCTCCCTGGGGCGAGTGGGTGAGAGCATAAGTGTGTGCGAGACGAAGGAGCCGAGTCCTGGCCCTTTGCCTCTGCACCCCCACTCCTGGCCCCAGGGAGTCAGCGTCAGGACTGCCCAGACTCTGGGCTCCTGCTCCAACCGCCAGAGTGCACTGCCTTTCGGCCTGGCCTTACCTTCCTCCTCCGGATGGCTCCTTTGGCACCGGGCACTGCCTCGCACACCAGGCTGATCGCCTCCCTGCGGGGACCACAGGGCAAAGTCAGGGCAGCCCCGGGGAGCGGCCAGGCCCCAGTCACTTCCCCCGATTAGCTCCCCGCAGAATCCCTTCCCTCAGGGCCCGGTGACACACACACCCGAGTGCTGGGAGGGCAGGCACAGATGGGGTGAGCGAAGCTACAAGGAGACGGGCCCCTAGCCCAAGGCCTGGAAGCGGCTCTGCAAGGGGGATCGGCCCTGCCCCCCAAAGAGGCTGCAGTCGTTCATACACACGAGCCTTGTGCAAAGGGGCCAAGGGGCATGGGCTGGGTGCAGAAAGGGGGGAGGGGGTGGGAAGGGACTCCCATCCTGAGAGTCCCCAAACCATCCTCTCCAGGCCGGCCCAGTGGGGCGCAGCCGGGGGGAGGAACGCGGGTGGGGCCCAGCCGGGGGGGGGGGGGGAGAGGGGGAGGGACACGGGCGGGACCTCCTTTGTCTGGCAGAGGCTGGAGCCAGCGTCTGGTTTCACTTGGAAGCACCGGTCTCCCTGGCACCTCCTCTGCAGCTGCCGTTCAGACCCCAGCACGCTCCTTGGCAGCTGCCACCCAGCAGCACCGGTGGGGGGCAGGGGGCACCATGGGACGTACTCTGGGCCCAGAGTGGCCTGGCTACCTGATGGGCTCCCGCCCTGCTCCCCCGAGCTCAGCCCAGCCGCAGGGCACTGGGTCAGAACCCACCCTCCGGGCCTGTGGGCATCAGTGCAGGGGGTACGTGCGGGTGCACCTCCCAGCGTGAGGCCTCTCTGCCCACAGCCAGCGTCCGAGCGCCTGCGGCTCACCTGGTGACCTGAGTCCTGGTGTTGAAATCCAGCGCCCGCATGGACTGCAGAACTTCCACGCAGCCCATGTACTGAGAGAGAGTGAGAGCGCATCAGACGGCAGCCCAATGGCACAGCCCAGCCCCTCCCGCCAGCCCCAGTGCTGCAATGCTGGCAGGCCCCTGCACAGCTCAGCACTCAGGGCCTCCCCCAGCCCCACAGCTCCGTAGGGTGAGCTGCAGGGGTGGAACAGGGGCACTGGCTGGCCTCATCGAGGGCCATGCATGGCTCCCCGTGGGCTCACATGGGGAGGTTGGGAGCCACAGCGCTAAAGAACCCTCCCTGTGTTTCTCTAGGGGAGGGTCTGGGCTGGTGCCTGGCTCTGGGGCACCATCCCTGAAATGCCAACACCCCCCAGACATCCCCTGGGGAATTTCACCACACAGATCTCAGCAAAACTGTGGTGCCAAACCCACCCCTGCTGCAGCTCAGACACTGCACGTGCCCAGCTCCCAGCCCCCAGCCCAGGCATCGCAGGGAGTTCGTAGGAGGAACCCAGCATCCCTTGCAGGGGTCAGTAACCGACCCTCTCTGCTCCCACGACCCAGCCCCTCTGGACTCCCAGGGCTGGAGGAGCCAGGACACCCAGGGGCTCGGGGAATTGGGAAGGTGTGTGCGGGGAGATGCTAGATGATTAAAAGGGCACAATTCCAAAGCCCCATTCCCAGGATGGTTTCGGGAGCCCGCTTGTGCCCCTTGGCTTGGGAGAGCCCTGAGCCCTGCCTCTCTTGGCTCATGCCAGCTGGGTAAGCACTGGCCCTGCGGGCGTTTGCTCCCTGCCCCTGGCTGGGCTAGGCACTCATGCCAGACACAGTAACTTGCACATCTGCTTACCAAGAACAAAGCTTCTCCATTCAATGCCCCCGGTTTGTGGCCTTGAAGCTGGGGGGGGGAGGGGGGCTTCTCAGAAGAGTTAAATCCAGCCTTCCCTGTCTCTTCCTATGCTGTGGGGATGGGGGCGCAGGGCTCTGAGGGGAGGACCCCAGCAAGGGACTCTGAGCAGGGCCCCCTGCGAGCCTCTGCAGGCTGGAAACGGGGCTGTTTAATACTGGCTCAGGTCACAAGTGAAACGAGTTGGCTGGTCTCAGCCTGGTGCTCCGTGTGCATGTCCTGCCCCAAATGCATTGCACACACTCTAGACAGACACACCCAGGCTGTGAGCTGCGTCAGCAGAGCTTGCGGGGAGCAGGGGGCTGCCCGGAAGAGCTGGGTGTGGGAAGCCAAGCCCCCTTCCCCGGTCCTGCCCCAGCCCCCAAGGCAGCACTCGGTAGCAGGCACCAGGGTGGCCAGCCAAGCTGAAAAGCATGAGGCAAACAGGAAAAGGCCAGCCCAGCTGGTACGCAGGGGGAAGTGCCCCACCACGCCCGTAGCTCTGCAGTTTGAGCTCACACCATGGAGGGAGACGGCCGGGAGCACCCCAGCACCACGGCTGAGGGCGTCTCTCGGAGCAGAGAGCTGGGGTACTGTGCTCTAGGCACATGCGAGTCTGGCTCGGTGCTGCCCTCTGCCGCATGGCACCAGTGCTGCGGTGCCAGTGTGGGAGGCTGACCAGCATGTCCTGGGGGCTGTCCCTAGGGCCCCGTGCAGGGTTTACGCAGCACCCATGGATTGGGTCCAAGTATGACCCCTCCTCATCAGTTATTGGGAGTGGAGCACATCCACCCTGACTGAATTGGCCTTGCCAACACTGGTTCTCCCGTCTCTTCAGGTGCCAGTATATTTATGCCTGGATCTGTAATTTTCACTCCATGCATCTGAAGAATTGTTTTTTAACCCACGAAAGCTTCCGCCCAAATAAATCTGTTAGTCTTTAAGGTGCCACCGGACTCCTCCTTGTGTGGGTATAGCTGGACATGCCCCATTCAAGGCACGTGGGGATAAAGGGTGGTCCAGCAGATGGCGCAGCCCAGAGACTTTGATCCCAGCATGCAGTGCTCCACCTCCGAGCAAGTGGCCAGGCAGCAAAGCATGCTGGGAGCTGAAGTCTCCAAGCAGCTCCAACGAAGCCCCCCATTGCCAAACCAAATGTCCGTGGGACGGAGGGCAGGGGTCCCTGCATGGAGTGACTGGGGGTGCTGGGCACCGCGGGAGGGACCTCCAGCTGGGACCGGGTCTGGCGGGCTGCGCTGGGTCACAGGCAGGGGGAAGGCTCCTGGCCACCTGCATCTGCTCAGCAAGTCCTCCGTGCCCGACAGGCTCCTGGCCCAGCGCACGAGGCTGCCTCAGGACACGGGCACCAGGGCTACTCAAGAGGCCAATGCCAATGCAAGCAAGGGAGCCTGGCAACACTTCTCCATGGAGCAGCTGTGTGCTGGAGAGCTGCCTTGGGCTGACTGCCTCCTACAGTGCCCGTCTGCGGGCATCTGCCTGGCAGACTCGGAAGGCACGCTGATCCCGGCTGCCCCCACCCCGCCTGCCACACCACTCCACTCGCAGCAACCGCCAGCCCAGGGGCTTAGAGACAACAGTGTGCCCCCGGTGCCACCTGCGGCCCTCCGGAGGGGCAGCCAGTGTGGCTGAGGTGCATGAAAGGCGAAGAAACCCCACTGGGCACACAAAGGAAGCAGCTGTTTCCAGAGCTGCTTCCCTCCCGGCCCGCAGAGCAGGGCCCCTCCCGGCAAGCAGGGGTTTGGAGATCTCTGGTGAAGGGCTGAGGTCCTGGACTCCCCGAGCAGCGGCACTGCAGAGCCACGCAGGGCCGGGCACTTGCGGGCCGCCCTCTCCATGCAGGCAATGACAGCGCCCCAGGGGTCAGAGACACGCCCTAACTGGCCCTCCCATTGTCTCCCCCGAGCCCCATCCTGCTCCCTGGCCGCCCGGCATGGGCCCCCCAAGATCCGATCCTGGAGGGCAGTGCACAAAGGGGAAAGTGCCATCTGTGCTGGATCAGCAGGGCGAGCTCCCCACACACTGCCCTGCCCAGGGGCCTCTGCTGGGGCGGCTCCGGCAGCTGGGCCCCTCCAGCCCCTCCCTGTCCACGCCCTGCTCCCGGCCCCTCCTCCACCCCGCCAGGGCGCCCCGCTGCACTCACCCTCACGAGGTAGGAGACGCCGGGGCCCATGACCTTGTCGTCGGGGTGCAGCCAGCCGCGGGTGGGCTTATTGACGAAGCTGCCGTGGCGGGTCCATTCGTCGCCCCCCAGCTGGCCGCCTTCCACCCGCGTCTTCTTCCCGCAGCTCAGCTTGTTCATATCCTGGGGACAGACAGCGACAGGCCCCGCTGAATCGGGGCCAGGGGCACCCGGCTCCCCGAGGCTCCCCGCCTCCTTCATGCCGACGGCCGAGAAGCCCCGCAGGCTGAGCAGGTTGGCAGGGTAGGAGAGCTTCAGGTTGGCCATTTTGGGGAAGAAGGAGCACAGAGTGGTGGGGCTGTCCTCGGACTCCGACGAGAGCTCCCCGATGGGCAGCATGGGGCTGAGGGAGGAGGACGACAGGGAGCCGGGCAGGGACTGCGTGGCGACGAGGGACTCCACTGGGGACCCTGGGGACCCCACGCCGGCCACTGCCTCCTCCAGGGAGGAGACCGACTCGTTCCGGAGGTGGCTGTATTTACTCTTCTGCAGCAGATCCATGCTGGAGGGACTCGGGGGGGCTAATCCGGCTCCGGAGCAGGGAGCGAGGTGGCAGCCCCCTGGAGAGGCGAGGAGCCTAGGGCAGCCAGCACCCTGCAGAGCAGGAACTGCAGAAACATGGGGCTAGGCCAGCCCCCCTCCAGCACAGCATGACCGCTGGGAGAGCCGGCCCCAGCGATCCCGGCACCGAGCCCCCAGCCAAAGGGACTCCGGGCGAGCGTCACCGGGAGCAGGCAGGAGGGAGCAGCAGCGTCTGTTCACAGTCAAAGCTCATCTCCCCGCGACACACAGCCCCGTGTGCACCGGCGCTCCCCGGGTCCGAGGAGCCAGCAGGTTCCCACTCCTTACAGCCAGTCAATAACAAGCAGCGTGGCGAGGACAGGACAGGGAGGGACACGCCGGGGCAGCCAGCTGGAGAGCAACCCCTGGCCCCTGCCCGATTCCAGCTCAGCTGCAGAGAGGAAGCAGGCGAGGCCACTGGCTGCACCCGAGGGGGCCGTTTGCTCAGCAGCCCGGTGGGCGAGGCAGCCGGCGCCACAGGCTGAGCGGCTCCTCCACCTGTCAGGAGATCCTCACGCCGTGCTGCCCAGAGACCATTGTCCAGTCCAGCGCCCCGCACCCTGCCACGCCGCCTGCCAGCACTCCCCGGCCTGCTGCGCCAGCCCCTGCCCCCAGCCCAGCTCCCGCCGTCACCAGCTAGCAGGAAATCAAAGGCATGAATATTTAAAGTCCGGAGACAAGGCAGCCACAGAGTGTGTTCCAGCCCAGCCCGGCTGCACTCCGGGCACCAGCCTGGAGCCGACGAGGCCCCCTCTGTGGGACTGGCGGGGGTCCCGTGGGCAAGGAGAGATGCGGCTGGTGCACGTGTCCAGCCAGGGCCCCAGAGCCCCAGAGAGGAGCAGGGAGCTGGGTGCTCCGGATCCGGCCGGGCAGGGCACAGGAAGCCGGT
This sequence comes from Malaclemys terrapin pileata, assembly GCF_027887155.1. Classification (NCBI taxonomy): domain Eukaryota; kingdom Metazoa; phylum Chordata; order Testudines; family Emydidae; genus Malaclemys; species Malaclemys terrapin. The sequence continues at coordinate 858,050 of NC_071525.1, read as the reverse complement.
GCGTTCAGCCGGCCTCGGCCAGAGGTTCCCCAGCTGCCGGGAGCCGGGGAGGGAGCTGCTGCAGCCGCGGCTAATGACTGCTGCTTCCTGCGCGGAGCTGGCTCTAAGTGACTGCGGCTCCCGGGAGAGGAGAGGGGGCTGCTGCCAATCGGAAGGGCAGTGCTGACTCACAGCCTCTGCCCACAGCCTGTGGGGGGGCCTCGCTCGCTGGCTCCCTCCCGAAGGGGTGGGGTCGCAGGGAGTATCTAGAGCAGAAAATCAAGGTCACGGGCGGAGCCAGAGCAGGGGGCTCTGCCTGCTGAACACATGGGGGCAGCACAGACCGGGAGTGCCCTGTCTCTGCAGGGACCCGTGGGCCTGTGTGCCGGGCAGCACAGAGCAATGGGCTCCCCAGCACCCCACTCCAAACTCCCCTTACCGTGCTGTGCCCCAGACGCTCCGCCCCCCCGCTGTGGGTGGAGAGAGCCTTCTCCTCTGCAGCACCAGCCACCCGCAGCAGCCGTTTGCAGACCCCGCCGAATGTGCCCTTGCCCTTGCCAAACCTGCCAGTCTCTCTGAGCACCGAGCAAGCACCGAGCTTGTTCCAGCACTGCAGGTGCTGGGGGGCAGCACGCCGGGGCACGTGAGACCCTAAACCCATGTTCTCCCGCCCCTTGCACCCAGGCCCAAGCCCCAGGGAGCGGCAGCCCCCGCTCCCCACTGCATGCTGCTGCAGCCAGCCCTGGACATGGCGGCACTGGGCTGAGGCCAGAGGCCTCCGGGGCAGACTCGGGGCAGAGTTTGTACTAACTGAGGCGCGAGAGGGATACAACCAGCAACTTGCAAATTGGCAGCTCCCCACTGGGCCACAGACCCGTGTCTGGAGAACACAGCGCTCTCTAGCCCAGCGTACCCAGGCGAGGTGGTCAGTCCTCACTAGTGTTCAGAGTTAACGCCCAATTTAGGCCACACCACTCAAAGCTATTGTTTCAGGCTCCCTGCAGACTCAGGACAACACCTCTGCCTCGGGTCCATGCGGAACCCGTTGGCTGCTCTGCAGCCAGAAGGGCTGGAAACACAAGGGTTGGACTCCGTAGCAAACTGTGCTGGGCACCAAAGACCCTGGCTCCAGCACTGGACCCAACGCCCCTTCCGACCACTCTGGCTCTGAATGGAGGCTGAGAGGCCGGAGCTGAGCCCCGCAGGGCAGGACAGGTATTCCTGGGCGCTGCCGCCCCTCGAAGGAGAAGCATGAGTAAAACACTCCTAGAGCCAGTCACATCGCATGGGGAGGTTCCAGCTCCGAGCCACGGAGCAGCATCACCTCGCCATGGCCACCACCCCCACCCCAGGTGTCAGCGCTTCCCAGCCGCTGTGCGAGCCCTGGCAGGCAGCCACGAGCAGCGAGGGAAATGGAAGTCTGGCCAAGGCTGGAAATAGCCTCCCGAGCGGAGTGCGAAGCATCGCAAAGGGGCTGCTGCTAACTATAGCAGGGAGGTTCAGCTGGCCTCCAGGAGCCACCAGCACCATAGGGGAGAGTCCCCTGTGTGCACCCCCCAGGGAGATCCCTGAGCGTGCCCCCATTCCCACCCCAGGGAGATCCCTGTGCACCCTGCACTCCCACCCCAGGGAGAACTCTGTGCACCCTGCACTCCCACCCCAGGGAGAACCCTGTGCACACACACCTCCCAGCAGGATTCACCAGTGCTCACCACAGCCTCTCGCACCAGGGAATGACCATTCCAGGGGTCCCTGAACAGTCCCCGGATAGAGCAGAGCTCACCCTGGCGTGGGGCCTAGCAGCTCTGTACAGCCACTTGAAAGAAATGCAGGAAGCCTGGGGCCAGGAAGCAGAGACTCACCTACCCGGCCTTTCCCTGAGCCGAGCCCTAGCCAGGCTCCATGCTCTTGGCAGGCAATGGAGGGGGCTTGCGCCCCCCAGAGGCCAGACAGCTGCGCACTGCCCTCTGCTGGAAGGGGCGAACAGCCAGCCCATGGAAATGGAGTCAAAGGTCACCAAGCATTTTCCAGGAGAGTCCAGGCGTCCCAGGCAAACTTCAACGCCCCCTCCCCCAGCGAGTGCCCGGCCTCCCGGCTCCAGCCCTGCACCAAAGCACTGTGCCCTACCTGCCTATCACGCTTTGGGATGGGGGGCTGGAGCCGTGCCCTGCCACTCTGCCAGCGGCACCAAGACCAGCCCCAGCAGCAGCGGGAGGGGGGCAGAGCTCTCCAGTGCCTGAACCCCCCCGCTCTGCGCCTTTTCCACTCCCCCTTGAGCCAAGGGTCTGTTCCTGCCCGCCCCACCTCCCTGGAGCACTCCCTATAGTGCAGGGGCCAGGATCATAGCCGCTGGAGTCGCACACAGGAAGCAGCTGCCCTTGGGAGCAGGGAGTGAGGGGCAAAGGGAGCAGCTCAGGGCTTGGCCTTAACTCCTTCACTCCCAGACTGGGCCCAGCCCCGGAGCACAGGGGTGGGGGAGCAGGCACGGGCAGTGAGGGCTTGGTGTGGGGCTCTACCAACCGATCCCAAATGAGACCTGATCCTCTAACTCACTCCCGATCTGCAGGTTCCCCTGCTAGCCCAGCCAGACTCCCCCCTCAGTCCCGACCAGCAGCCCCTGCTAGCCCAGCCCTGGGCTCCCCCGCACAGCTCTGCTGGTGCCCCTCACTACTGCCCCATGTTCCCCCTGCTAGAACAGTCCTTGGTTTCCCAGACATGGAGCACAGGTTACATGGACTGCAGAGATTTAGCAAGAACATCAAAGTTGGACTAGGATGGGACTGGACATCTCACGTCACACGTGTCTTGGGCCAGGCGGAGCCACCCCCAGCGGGCACGGACGCTCCTTGGTCCCCAGAGTCCCTTTTGCACAAGTCAGCCCCTCGGCAGAGACAAGCAGTCAAGCTGGGGCTCCACCAGGATCTGCCCCAACACTGCCTGGCTCCCCCCAGCACAACCCCCGACGGACAGCTCCGTAAACCACTCCCAGTCACCCGCTGCCCACTCAGGCAACAGCGGGGAAACCGGGTTAAAACACACCCCTGGCTGCGTCTGGTCTGGCGGCCCCAGGAGCCCTGTCCCAGTCACGTGCCCCCCGCCCCGTGGGGCCGCCCGCCAGGCAGGACCAGCCAGGCTCTCCCATCTCTGCAACCCGGGATGGGGCACTGTTAGGTTCAAAGTTGCTGCAAGGTGTAGCTCCCCAGGACTTCAACGGATCACATAACGGCTGCAGCTTCCACCTCCCCAGGGCCTGCTGGTGGCTCTGCGCCTCCCAATGGGGCACCCCACCCCTCTGGTGTAGTCCCCTGGGATGGAGAGCACATGACAGGGGACTCCACTAGCTAAACCTACGGCACTGCCTGTATGCGGGCCAGCAAGGCCTCTGTGCCTGGGAGTGACAGGGCCGGCTGCAGGCAGGTCTGGGAAGTAGCCCGGGTTAGCCCATGCCAGAAGGGGAGACTGCAGCCCGTGTGTGGCAGAGCCATTAGCGGGGTTTAACTGCAGCACAGCAGCGGGTGGGGGAGCTGAAGAGGGCAGGGAGCCCATAGCTAAGAGGGGTTAAGACCTGGATGCTGCAGGGAGGTGGAGGAGGCAGAGCCCTGGGATGGTGCAGGGACAAGGCCTGGGGGATGGGGAGCCAGGGCCCTTGGAGAGCCAGACCCAGATCCCTTGAGACTGGGAAAGCAGGTGGGCCAGGAGCCTGGGCTAGAGACACATGGTCTGACCCGTGGCCACGCGAGGCCTAACTCTTCTTCAGCCGCCTGTGCACAGGGAGACCCTCCCCGCCAGGCCCAGCCTTCCCAGGGAGCCATGGCCTGTGCAGGCGGCAGCCTGGGGCCAGGAGAGGAGAAGCCGGCCCCAGGGCTCTGTGGGCCCAAGGCCTGTGCTTTCCAGCCACCCTGCTGCGCTCCTGGCAAAGGCCAGACAGCAGGGCCCATGCAGCGCTGCCCCAGCCAGGCATCGTGGGGCAGGGACCCAGACGGGGGAAGAGTGCGGCCCAGCTGCTGGGCACGGTATGTGTTCTCTGGCTGTGGGACTCCAGCAGAATCCAGCCCCTTCCAAAGCAGCTGCTCCGTCCCAGGGCTGAGCGCGCTGGCTCCAGCCCTACAGGATCCCATTTCCGGAGAGCTGGTGGGGAAACCAAACCCTGCAGACAGCCCTCCCCCACAGCCAGTGAGCAGCACGAGAGACTCCTCCAGCCCTGCCAGATGCTCCGAGGAGCAGAGCTCACAGGGCCGGGGGCCCTCAGGGCCGTGCTGGAAGCCTCCCAACTCCTTCTCGGGGGCGGCCGCACACAGCGGCTCTGCCTGAGCCTCCGCTGCAGGGTCCAGCGCCCGACGCCCTCCCAGGAAACGCGAACTCGGGAGCTGAGACAGCTTGGGAGCCGGACAGAGACAGTCTGTGCGAGTTCAGGAGACGCTGAACCAAGTCACACCTCCTGGGCCCTTCCTGTGACAAAGTGGGGGGTTTTCTTGTTTGTTTTCTTGTTTTCGGTGGGGTTTCAATGGTTTGCATGCGGAGGGGGTGGGACTCGGTTTCCCTGGGTGTTACTGGTTTAACGAGGTGAGGGAGAGGGAGTTTGTTGAGGGAGAGGGAGTTTGTTGTTACAGAGGACCAGAGAGGGAACGTAAGACCCCAGCCAATGGCCTGGAGGACGGAGACCCCAGCGACCGGACCCAGAGACCCAGCTCAGGAATCGCAGCCGGTTCTGGCCAGTGGGCGGACAATGGGCTGCAGAGTGAGGACTCAGTGACCTAACCAGCCGGTTCCAGCCAGAGGACAGAAGAGGGGAGAGGAGGCCCCGGTTTACGACCCTGTTTACCTGGAGAGAAGACAATGGACAGAGGCGGGGTCTGGGGCTGGGGATCTCAGATGCCCAGCTGGGAAGCAGAAGGGCTCTGGGCTGGAGAGGGGGAGCAGGCAGAGCCCACCTGGATGCAGAGAGACTGGGGTGTGCTGGGCTGAGGGAGGCCTGAGGCCCTGAGAGTTTCCTGTGCTGGGTTCAACTCTCAATAAATCCTCCTGTTTTATGCTGGCTGAGAGTCACTCCGGTCTAGAGAACAGGGTTGCATCAACCCCTTCGGGGGTGGAGGCCCCGGGGGTCCAGAGCGAGGGGACTCCCTGAGGGGGCCCACGGCAGAGACAGACGTGCTAAGGCTCAGAGAGGTGCGGCTGCAGGAGATGGAGGGGCCTGACCCCAAGAGAGAGTGGACCCCCGAGAAGGGCTGTCGCACTGAAAGGGGCACCCCCCACGGACCGCACGGGGCCAAGAGTGGGCATGATCTGTGAGTCCGTGACACCACCCCGCCCTCGCTGACAGGCCCAGAGACACGGCTACTGGTGGGGAAGCCGTTTGTTCTCGCCCAGAGCTGACACACGGTCTCTTGGACGGGACAGGACCCCCGGCTCAAGGGTAGGGGCGCCTGGCAGAGCCTGCGTTCCTCCCACTGCCCTCTTTGGGCCAAACAAGCATGACACAACGTGCTCAGCTCCAGGATCATGTGGCAGGGGGCAGGGATTTTGTTCCACGCGCTGGGTTCGGCGCTTACGCCGCCCTCCCAAAGGCCCGGCCTGCTGCTCTGGAGATCCCCCGACAGGCTGTGGACGTGCGGCTCAGGAAATGCACCAGAGAAGGGAGACGGGCAGATGTTCGGCCAGTGGCAGGTCCTTTCCCAAGCAGCACAGCAGAGGCACTGGTGACACCACTACCAGATCCCACGGGGTGACAGTATGTGTCCCAGATCCCACGCGCACGCCAGCCCTCTCTCCCTCTTGCACATGCAGGCTCCCTGCAACTCTCTGTGACAGCAGGAGCCGTGCGTCCAATGGCTCTTCACCACCAAGGGGGACAGAAAATTGTGGGACCCCCCAGGAGTCACATTCATGGCCCCCTTTGGGGTCATGACCCCGCAGTGGGCACAGCCGCTCAGTGAGAAACACACCAGAGCCCAGAGAGAAGGCGCAGGAGAGGCCAGCGGGGACCAGCAGGTCCGAGCGAGAGAAGGAAAGTCTGGTCCATCACCAAAGCCGCCTACCCACCACCACAGGCCCCGAGAGCCGCTGGCCTTACCACATACTCCATCTGCGCCGCACACGGGGAGCAGAGCTGCAGAGCCCTTCTGCGTGGAGTCCAACCTGCGGTTCAGCGACAAACAGGGAGTTAGCCGGCCTGGCCCAGCCCTCGAGGAGGCTGCCGTGCACTCAGCACTGATGGGACGAAGTGAATCACTCGCCGGGGCTCTTGAAGACACCCCACCATCGGAGCAGCCTCTTCCCCTGCTGACTCACTGCTGGCTCCGTCCAAGCTAGGCCTGCCCCAGGAGGTCACTGTGAGCCGGGAGGAGACGACATCTGGCCGCTGGGGATCGTACAGGGGAGCCCCTGGCACTGGCTCCGCGTTTGGATCCCTGCTTGCCTGACACACCGGGCTTGGGAGGCCGCCTGGCACCCACTTCCCCTGAGGAGGCCTAGCAGACAAGTGCGGGAAGTTTGGGGTCTCAGCCAAGGTGAGCCTGGCTCGATCTGCCAAGAGATGCCGGGGCCTGGAGCAGCCGGGGTGCAGTGGGGAGGTGAAGGGACGCCTGGGAACGCTGCTTGCCACACACACAGCCAGCCAGCCCACGGGAATCTCCCTTAGAGGAGCAGCAAACCCAGTGAGCCCATATCCTTGTGCAGCAGCCCAAGGGGCTCCAGACCAGAGCAAACCAGCCCAGGGGCCTGCCCGCCTCCAGACAGAACCTTCTGTGACACCGCAGCCAGTGGGCCAGACCGACGCGCCCTGCAAAGAGGGGCTGGGCTCTCATCCCCACAGCCAGGGAAGCCAAAAGCCTACGCCAGCACCTCCAGCCAGGAAGGGAGCAAAGCAGAGGGGGCCCGTGGCCGGGGCCCAGTGAACACCCAGGGCTGCCCAGCACCATGGGGTCTCCCCAAGTGTCAAGGGTGAGTGAGCCGCCCAGGCTGCTGTTGGAACTGCCCAGGACACTGTGCAGCTTTGCTGGGTTAGTGCCCCCCCACGGGGGGGGCCCACAGCACCATACAGAGCCCGTGGGGGAGGACGGTGCACTCACCTTCCAAGGACACCGCCCCTGCGGGCCCAGCCACTCCTCCGCCTGGGGAAGCAGCATTCGCAGCCCAGCCGTTGCCTGACTCCTGCCCAGAGCAGCACCCAGCAGAGGGCACGGGGGTAGGAGGGAGGCCAGGGAAGGGGAGGAGGTTCCAGGCCCAGGGAGAGCATGGCAAGGGCAGTGGGCACAGAAATGCCCTACTCAGCTCCCAGGCCCTCCCCTCCTCCCTTTGGCCCAGGAAACCGCCCTCCAAACACAGCAGGGAAACAAACCCAATTTACTTCCTGGTAGCTACTGGGCCCTTCTCTGGGGCCTGCAATCCCAGCGCCACCGGCGCTAACCTGATCAGCCCAGGCGGCAGAGAGATAAGGGGCATGTTGGCCAGAATGGGCAGGGCGTGGCAGCATGCCCAAGCCAGTTACTGACGGCCAAGGGAACTACCAACCAAGTCATGCAGTGCAAAGGCCCAGATGGGGGAGGGCGGGCTGGGAGCAGGCTGCAGGTACAAGGGGGGTGCTCCCTCCATGCTGGGCTAAACACACACACGCTTGCTGGGGTGGGATGGGGATGGAGGGAGGGCGGCGCATGCTTAGCTGGCAGGCTGGGCCTGGCTTGCCCTGGCCAGAGGCTCTATCCCAGTCCCTAGTGACGCCTGCTTAATGCAGCTGGCACCCGGAGGCATGAAGACAACAGGTTTAGTGGGAAACAAGATGCAGCTTCACTGGTATTGACTTTATGGCCCTTCAGAGGGGCTGTCAGAGCCTCGTGGAACCGGGTGTGGCCAGAAACACACCCCCCCCCCAGGGCACGGCAAGACACACACACACACGGGGTTGGGCACGGCCAGACACACACACACACACACAGGGCCCGGTGCGGCCAGAAACACACACACCCCGGGGCTGTGCGTGGCCAGAGAGAGAGAGAGAGACACACACACACACCCCCGGGGCTGGGCGCGGCCAGAAACACACACACACACACACACACGGCCTGGCGCGGCCAGAAACACACACACACACACACACACTCTGGGGCCGGGCTCGGCCAGACACACACACACACACCGGGGCTGGGCGCGGCCAGAGACAGACACACACACACCCCCGCCGGGACCGGGCGTGGCCAGACACACACACACACCCCGGGGCTGTGCGTGGCCAGAGAGAGAGAGACACACACACACACACCCCCGGGGCTGGGCGCGGCCAGAAACACACACACGCACACACACACACGGCCTGGCGCGGCCAGAAACACACACACACACACACACTCTGGGGCCGGGCTCGGCCAGACACACACACACACACCGGGGCTGGGCGCGGCCAGAGACAGACACACACACACCCCCGCCGGGACCGGGCGTGGCCAGACACATATACACACACCCCGGGGCTGTGCGTGGCCAGAGAGAGAGAGACACACACACACACACCCCCGGGGCTGGGCGCGGCCAGAAACACACACACACACACACACACACGGCCTGGCGCGGCCAGAAACACACACACACACACACACTCTGGGGCCGGGCTCGGCCAGACACACACACACACACCGGGGCTGGGCGCGGCCAGAGACAGACACACACACCCCCCCGCCGGGACCGGGCGTGGCCAGACACACACACACACCCCGGGGCTGTGCGTGGCCAGAGAGAGAGAGAGACACACACACACACCCCCGGGGCTGGGCGCGGCCAGAAACACACACACACACACACACGGCCTGGCGCGGCCAGAAACACACACACACACACACACGGCCTGGCGCGGCCAGAAACACACACACACACACACACTCTGGGGCCGGGCTCGGCCAGACACACACACACACCGGGGCTGGGCGCGGCCAGAGACAGACACACCCCCCCCCCCCGCCGGGACCGGGCGTGGCCAGACACACATACACACCCCGGGGCTGTGCGTGGCCAGAGAGAGAGAGAGACACACACACACACCCCCGGGGCTGGGCGCGGCCAGAAACACACACACACACACACACGGCCTGGCGCGGCCAGAAACACACACACACACACACACTCTGGGGCCGGGCTCGGCCAGACACACACACACACCGGGGCTGGGCGCGGCCAGAGACAGACACACACACCCCCCCGCCGGGACCGGGCGTGGCCAGACACACACACCCCCCCGCCGGGACCGGGCGTGGCCAGACACACATACACACCCCGGGGCTGTGCGTGGCCAGAGAGAGAGAGACACACATACACACCCCGGGGCTGTGCGTGGCCAGAGAGAGAGAGACAGACAGACACACCCCCGGGGCTGGGCGCGGCCAGAAACACACACACACACACACACACACACGGCCTGGCGCGGCCAGAAACACACACACACACACACACACACACACGGGGCCGGGCGCGGCCAGAAACAGAGCCAAGGAGGGAAGGGGACTCTCCTGCTGCCCAGGCAGTGACGGATGACAGAGGCAGGGACCGGCCCAGGCACACACGGGCAGACAGGGGCCATACTGGGAACTGAACCCAGGTCTCCTGAGTCGTAGGCCAGGGCCTGACCCCCGAGCCCAGCTGGCCCGTAGCTTTCCAGGGCCCTGTGGCAGGGGCCAGCACACCCAGCCCGTCCCGTCACCCGGAGACATACAGCTGACGGACAGCACGGCCCTTGGGCTGCGGCCTGGGCCCAACAGAGAGCAGCCACAACTATCTATCTGGGCCCTTCCCAGGGGACCGGCTGCAGTGGAGACGGCCCCGTGGTCTCTGGAGATGGGCCAGAGAAGGGACACCCCTCCCGTTCCTCAGCGCAGACCCCCGGGGGGCATCACAGCGCCACGGACAGGCCAGCTGGGAGTAGATGTCACTTGCCCTTTGACCCCGTGTCCAAGGCTAACAGCCCATTAGCATGAGCCATGCGAGAAGTTCACAGCTAGCTGAGCGGGGGGAGCGGGGGTACTCGGGGGGGGATGCTCCACTCCAGGGCACCCCAGGACCCAGTTAAAGGACTGGGACTCCCACGCCAAGGCGAGCCGTCACACAAAGCACCCGGGGAAACGGCCCAGAGAGAGGGGCGATGGCGGCACAGCCACTACCAGGGTGGGACATGGGAGCCCACAAGATACCCCAGAAGTGCTGGAACAAAGCAATGCCCAGGCAGCCCCCAGGGGCTCTCCGACCAGCCCAGCCAAAGGGCCCCCCCTCCCCTTCCCCAGGGCTACAAGAGCTACAGGCAGAGGAGGGTAAACCCCAACCAATCAGAGCTGGCAGCATAAAGTCAGGGACTGCTAGTGCCACCACCCCTCCCCCAAACACCATGTCTGGCTCCCCGCCCCCAGCTGCCCCCCCCAGAGCTGGGCTGAGCCCAATCCCAGACACGGGGCATGCAGGGCGGGCACCGGGCAGCAGTTTGGCCAGAGGCTGGTGTGGTCTCTCCTCTCAGCCTTCTAGACAGGAAACTCTTTGGGTCGCCTGAGCATCCACCAGGGTGTGGGCACTGGGGCAACCCCCAGCATGCAGCCCTGGGCACACACAATGCCAAGCCATTTTGGGGACCGGGAAAGCCGAGCGCCTCCTACGAGGCAGGAGAAATCTGCTTTCAAAGCCTGCGTCCTCGAGGTTATTTCAGTCCCTTTCTTCTGCTCACAATGGCAGAGACAGCGAAAGAGTTCTTCCCATCCGGGGCTGGATCCAGGCTACCCCTTCCCACTCACGTCCTCCCTGCGAGCCAGAGGATTAGCACACTGGACATGGAGCCTGAGGCTCACATCCCTTCTACCAAGCTATGAGCCCCAGCTGGGCCCACCCAGCGTTCAGCCTGCTGGGGCCATGACGATTCACAGCACAGGAGCTCAGTTCCTATCAGCTGTTCCCTGGGTGGGAGCGGGGGCTGCCTGGGTCTGAGCACGCAGGTTGGCTGGGCAGCTGCCATGCAGCGTGGCGAGGGCAGGGGAGTCATGCCAGCGGCAGGCTCAACTAGTGGCTGGTAGGGCCCTGTGACTAGAGAGGCCCAGATTATATCCCTGGCCCGCAGGGGAAGAGTTCAGACATAAATAAATAAACAGCCATTAGGGCCTAGGCAGCCAGCAATAAGTCACGTGGCAGAGCCGCCAGGCACAATACGGGCAAGGCAGCGAAACCTCAGCAGCTTTGCCAGCAGAGCCCGGTGCCATTCAAGTGACGCTCACCCCATGTCACTTCAGGGAACACTCCAAGCTACCCACACAGCAGCAACCAGGGGGACCCCAAGCCGGGACAGAGCACGGCCGGGCTCAGGTTGGAGGCTGCAGTGCACTGGATGGGGAGCCGAGATGGGCAGAGAAGCAGGAGGGAGCGTTGGGCTTTTGGAGAATTCCTGCTCACTGCAGCTTCTGATGCCAAGACCTCGGGGAGGTTCTTAAAATATATCCGGGGAGAGACTCTGCGAGGCTGGGACACAAAGGCAGCAATGTAGGTGTTAATCCAAGGCCCTAGCAACAGAACCAGTGACTACTCCTACCCGCCCGCACTCCCGCTGCACACTGTAATTTACCAACATCAGCTACAAAACCCAAAGTTCAAACAACGCTCACATTCTGACAGCAAACCACAAGAGGCAGGAAATTCGCAGGCCAGGTGAGAACCAGGCTGCGTTTATGCAACACGGCTGGGCTCGGTGGTGAGAGAACGCTGCACTTGCAGCCTGAACTTGGCATTTCTGCGCTGGTTCAGTTGCCTCTCGGAGGGGAGAGTCCAGCCTGTGAAATATACACCCAGCAAGCGACAGCCCAGCAGTCTATGCCCTTTGTTCACAATCGCGTCTATCACCGCAGGAGGAGTCCATCATTCTCTTTTGGTGCACAAGGACCTACCCTGTTTCCCCGAAAATAAGACAGTGTCTTATATTAATTTTTGCTCCCAAAGATGCGCTAGGTCTTATTTTCAGGGGATGTCTTATTTTTCAGAAATGAAAAATGCCTTATTATCGGTGGATGCCTTATTATCGGGGGGATGCCTTATATTACAACGAGAGGCAAAACTGTAAGTAGGCCTTATTTTCGGAGGATGTCTTATTTTCGGGGAAACAGGGTAGTGCCCAAAGGGCCCTGGGCAACAGATGAGCCAGAGCATGCCAAAGGCGACGGCAGGCCAGACGTGACTCCCAAACCCTCCACCCTACACGGGAGACAAACATTCCATTCCACACAACTGCCCCGCCCACGGGCTCAGCAGCTGCAACCCCCCCCAGTCAAATCCCTCCTGCCCTGCCCCGTCATGGCGTTAGAACGCACAGCCACTGCTTGGGCAACCCCTTGGAGCCCCTTTGGGATCACGGGCTCTCAAGCATGCTTCATTTGCTCATATAACACTGGCCACCTCTGCACAAGGAGCGGTTTCAAGCTAGCGCTGCGCAGGGACCGGTGTGATCCGCCTGGCGTAGCTACCTGCAGTGCTCGGCTTTACAAAGCACCAGTGCCCAGTCCCCAGGGCCACGAACCTCCCCAAGCCACTGCGGAGACCTTCCCAAACAGCTCCCAAACTCCGTCAAAGCTCTGCAGCTGAGCGCAACCTGTCTGCTCCTCCCAGGGCCAGGTGTTGAGCCGAGGGATTTACCGCCCGGACACGTTACCTCTATGCCTCGAGAGCAAACTACAGCTACTCGGTCTGCCAGCCTAAGCAGGGAGACACAGCCTCACAGGCTGGGACGAGGAGAGGCTGCCGGGAAACAACAGGAAATGAAGAAACACCAGGAATGTTTCCAAGGGGGGTGGGGGGGAAGGTGAAATCACAGCTGGACAAAGGTTACCAGGGATGTAAACACCAAGCATGGCCCTCAGCCCCCACTTCCTGTGGGAAGGGGGCGTCTGGTGGGGGGCAGCCAAACGAAGCCACACTAGAGGCACAGTCACAGCTTCCCGTGCTTTGGCTCCACTGCACCCAGGCTGGGACTAGAGAGCAATCCCGCCCTGCGACCCACATGGGGAAAGGAGCAACTTGCCCCCACACCCCGTCCCAAGTGGAACCCGGGTACTACTGACAGGAGCATTGACATCATGCTCCTCACTCACAGCCTGTACCCACACCTCCTGGTCACGGAGCCAGCCGGGCTGCCCTGGCAATCACCCCACAGGGATGGAGGCTAAAAGTGAGGTGTCCTGCTGGGGCCCAACCAGCCCTGGTCTGAGGCACTGGGAACCTGGCCCCATCCCATCCTGCCAGTAGCCCTCGCTTACTCACCATCTATTCTGCGACACACAGGTGAAAGTACAAGCACCCAGAGGCTCCCTGCCACTGGCAGGTAACCACCCAGCTCAGGGTGCCCCACAGGGACGTCTCATGGCCCCCCTAGACATTAACTGTTGAGCAAGGAGCAAAAGGCTCCCGGGGACCCAGTGCAGGCGCAGCGATAGTAACTGGCCTACGGCTGGCACCATCTACACCCATGAATGCAGCCGCACCCCGGCCGCGGGGATGATGGAGAACAGGCAGAGAGGGGCACTGGGGTGGGCAAAGAGCGAGCAAGGGGCTGCCAAGGGGGGGAAGGGGAGCCTGGGGGCCAGGCCATGAGAGGAGGGGCACGAATGGGGGAGACGCAGGCAGGATTCTGGGGGGCACCAGAGCCAAGGAGTTTGTTGCACCCGGGGAGTCTGAACCCCAGGGACCAGTGGGCAAAGGGGGAGTCGTGGGGAGGCGGTCGGGAGCAGGCCTGGTACAGGATGGGGGGGATCGGGCCCAGGGCAGGACCAGGTGGGGCCCCCCAGGCCTAGGGGGGGCAGGATTAGGCCGGGGGGGCGGGAGGGACCAGGCCGGGGGTTGGGGGAGAGGGGGACCCAGGGCAGGATCGGGGGGGCGGGGGAGGACCAGGCCGGGGGTTGGGGGCGGGGGGATCGGGACCGGGGCAGGATCAGGGGGGCGGGGGAGGACCAGGTTGGGGGCGGGGAGATCGAGACTGGGCCAGGGGGATCGGACAGGAGGGGGCCGGGGGGGGGGATCAGGCCGGGGGGCTGGCGGGCGGGGGGGGGATCGGACAGGAGGGGGCGGGGGGGATCAGGCCGGGGGGGGGGGAGATCGGGTCCGGCAGGACCGGGCCGGGGGGGGGGAACCAGGTTGGGGGGGGGAGCGGGGCAAGACCGGGCCCGGGGGATCGGACAGGAGGGGGGGATCAGGGCGGGGGGGGGCGGGAGGGGTCGGACAGGAGGGGGACGGGGGGGGATCAGGGCGGGGGGTGAGATCGGGCCCGGGGCAGGACCGGGCGGGGGGGATCAGGCCGGGGGGGGGGGAATCAGGCCGGGGGGGGGGTCGGACAGGAGGCGGCCGGGGGGCGGATCAGGGCGGGGGGGGGGGGAGATCGGGCCCGAGGCAGGACCGGGCGGAGGGGGTCGGACAGGAGGGGGCCGGGGGGGATCAGGGCGGGGGGGGGGGGCTGGGGGAGGGGCGGGGGGGGTCGGACAGGAGGGGGACGGGGGGGATCAGGGCGGGGGGCGGGCTGGGGGAGGGGCGGGGGGGGTCGGACAGGAGGGGGACGGGGGGGATCAGGGCGGGGGGCGGGCTGGGGGAGGGGCGGGGGGGGTCGGACAGGAGGGGGACGGGGGGGATCAGGGCGGGGGGGGGGGGTCGGACAGGAGGGGGACGGGGGGGATCAGGGCGGGGGGGGTCGGACAGGAGGGGGGCCGGGGGGGGGATCAGGCTGGGGGAGGGGCGGGGGGGTCGGACAGGAGGGGGACGGGGGGGATCAGGGCGGGGGGGTCGGACAGGAGGGGGACGGGGGGGATCAGGGCGGGGGGGGCTGGGGGAGGGGCGGGGGGGGTCGGACAGGAGGGGGACGGGGGGGATCAGGGCGGGGGGGGTCGGACAGGAGGGGGACGGGGGGGGATCAGGGCGGGGGATCAGGCTGGGGAGGGGCGGGGGGGTCGGACAGGAGGGGGACGGGGGGGATCAGGGCGGGGGGGGTCGGACAGGAGGGGGACGGGGGGGATCAGGGCGGGGGGGGGCTGGGGGAGGGGCGGGGGGGGTCGGACAGGAGGGGGACGGGGGGGGATCAGGGCGGGGGATCAGGCTGGGGGAGGGGCGGGGGGGTCGGACAGGAGGGGGACGGGGGGGGATCAGGGCGGGGGATCAGGCTGGGGGAGGGGCGGGGGGGTCGGACAGGAGGGGGACGGGGGGGATCAGGGCGGGGGGGGTCGGACAGGAGGGGGACGGGGGGGATCAGGGCGGGGGGGATCAGGGCGGGGGGAGGGGCGGGGGGGTCGGACAGGAGGGGGACGGGGGGGATCAGGGCGGGGGGGGTCGGACAGGAGGGGGACGGGGGGGATCAGGGCGGGGGGGGGGCTGGGGGAGGGGCGGGGGGGGTCGGACAGGAGGGGGACGGGGGGGGATCAGGCTGGGGGAGGGGCGGGGGGGTCGGACAGGAGGGGGACGGGGGGGGATCAGGCTGGGGGAGGGGCGGGGGGGTCGGACAGGAGGGGGACGGGGGGGATCAGGCTGGGGGAGGGGCGGGGGGGTCGGACAGGAGGGGGACGGGGGGGATCAGGGCGGGGGGGGTCGGACAGGAGGGGGACGGGGGGGATCAGGGCGGGGGGGGTCGGACAGGAGGGGGACGGGGGGGATCAGGGCGGGGGGGATCAGGGCTGGGGGAGGGGCGGGGGGGTCGGACAGGAGGGGGACGGGGGGGGATCAGGCTGGGGGAGGGGCGGGGGGGTCGGACAGGAGGGGGACGGGGGGGGATCAGGCTGGGGGAGGGGCGGGGGGGTCGGACAGGAGGGGGACGGGGGGGATCAGGGCGGGGGGGGGCTGGGGGAGGGGCGGGGGGGTCGGACAGGAGGGGGACGGGGGGGATCAGGGCGGGGGGGATCAGGGCTGGGGGAGGGGCGGGGGGGTCGGACAGGAGGGGGGCGGGGGGGATCAGGGCGGGGGGGGGGCTGGGGGAGGGGCGGGGGGGGTCGGACAGGAGGGGGACGGGGGGGATCAGGGCGGGGGGGTCGGACAGGAGGGGGACGGGGGGGGGATCAGGGCTGGGGGAGGGGCGGGGGGGTCGGACAGGAGGGGGACGGGGGGGGGATCAGGCTGGGGGAGGGGCGGGGGGGTCGGACAGGAGGGGCGGGGCCCGCGAGCGGCTCTCACCGGGGCACCATGGATCCTCCGGGCTCGCTCGGCTGCCGGCGGCCGCGGCTCCAGCACAAACTTCTGCCCGGACCCTCCCTCAGCCACTCACTTCCGGCCCCCCGCCCCCAGCGCGGCCTCATCGGGCCCCGTCACGTGACGGGGGAGCGCTACGTTCCAGACACACGCCGGCGGCCGGAGACGAGCCAATAGGAACGCACGCTCCTTTCCACCCCGCCCAACGAGCGCCAGGGCGGAACGCACGCGCCCCTTCTCCGGGCTTGGCCAATGAGAGCGCAAGGGGAGCCGGGCGGGGACACGCCCCCTGCTGGACTTAGTCAATCGCGTCTCGGGCGATCACGTGAGAGGAGTTCGCCCCGCCTCCTCCAGCTGGACCAATGGGCGCGGGGGGCGGCGGCGTTTGAAAGCGGCGGTTGAGGTCGGTGGGGGAAGGAGGGGGGCTGCGGGCGGGCGGAGGGCAGCGCGAGACCTACCAAGGCGTCGCGACGGCCCGGGAGCGCGCAGAGGCCGCCGGGAAGGGGGCGGACCGCGGGAGCATGGCGCACAAACAGATCTATTACTCGGACAAGTACGACGACGAGGAGTTCGAGTACCGGTGAGAGGGGGCGGGGCTCCCCCCGGGCCCGTGTCTGGCGGCTCCGGCCGGGGCCAGGCCCGAACCCGGCCTTGGGGCCAGACGCGAGCCCGGGGATGTGGCCGGGCAGGGGCGCGGGCGGGGCCTGGCGTCGAGTCTCTCACCCCGCCCTCACCCTGCTGTGTGGACGGGAAACCCGGGCCTGACACGAGCCTAACCCCTTCCAACAGCTTCGCTTCCAAGGCCGACCCCCCCCCCCCCCCGGGCCGCTGACAATCCGCTCCCGGCCGCAGCGTGCCCACCCCTGGGCTGACCGGTGCCCCGTCTGGCCCGGGACCCTAGGGGAAGGGGGAGCAGGTCACTGAGGGGCTGGTGGGCGAATGCTGAACGTACCTGTCATGTTGAATTCTTCCTCCTGCCTGCAGGCACGTGATGTTACCAAAAGATATCGCCAAACTGGTCCCTAAAACACACCTGATGTCTGAATCCGAATGGCGGAACTTAGGAGTTCAACAGAGCCAAGGCTGGGTCCATTACATGATCCATGAGCCAGGTTAGTTGGCCGTGATTCACGTCACTAAGCCTATGGGCTACTTCACTCGTCTGGGATCTTGATTAAAGTTATAGTCATTCGCGTTAGAATGAAAACTGACACTTCGTGGTGCTAGATTTGATGGGGTTTAGCACACTTGGAGATGGCTGGGAGCCAAAATCCTATCGGGTACCGGATACGGGGCAGGTTTTGTGCTGCGTTCACATGTGTAATCATAATGACTTCAGTGGGAGTTAAATATAAGTCAGGAGAGTGGAATTTGGCCCCCAGCTGGCTTACTCACTCAACAGCCGGAGCATCCAATTTCCTGCAATGCTAAAAGTCTGCAGCCGGCCGAGCCTTCTGTTCCTAATGGTGATGAGCGTTTAAAAGAGAACTGGATAAATTCATGGTGGTTAAGTCAATTAATGGCTATTAGCCAGGACGGGTAAGGAATGGTGTCACTAGCCTCTGTCTGTCAGAGGATGGAGATGGATGGCAGGAGAGAGATCACTTGATCATTGCCTGTTAGGTCCACTCCCTCTGGGGCACCTGGCATTGGCCACTGTCGGTAGACCGGATACTGGGCTAGATGGACCTTTGGTCTGACCCGGTACGGCCTTTCTTATGTTCTTATATGAGCTTTGCAGAAAGACAGTGCCCATTTCAAAATCAGAATTTAGAGACTCCTGCTATTGCAGTTCCTTCCTAGGAGAATCCCTGCCCCCCTTTAATGGGATATAAACCCTGCTGCATGCTAGTGGGGCTGCTGTTTACGGTAGAGCTGTCACCCAACTGGCCTGGGGAAAGAACTGAAGCTGAGTGTTCAGTCTGCCAAGTGAGGCACGGAAGGACAGGGTATTGCAGAAGTGATCTTTGTAGTAATAGGGGATGTTGTCATCAACCAACTGGGATTCCCTTTTCTGCAAGCTTGAGCACATGAGGGAGACGAAATCTAAATTGTGAGTGTATATAATGACACACCTGGCTAAAGGGGCTTCTGGCAAATTAGATCAGACTGTCGGTATCAATTTACAGGGCTCTGGGTCTGTGGTTTTATTCCCTTTCTAAACATTGCAGACTAGGGAATAAGTGAACAGAATGCTTGTGCATTTTACCCTGCAGATTGTCCTAATGCTCTGCTCTCCATCCCCTCTCAGAGCCTCACATATTGCTGTTCCGACGGCCACTGCCAAAGAAGCCAGAAAAATGAACCTGTGACGTCTGACCTGTGTACAGAACCTCCCCTCTCTGTCTTCTCTTAGATACATGCACCTTTGGGGGCTTTGTCTCCTGTTTTAAATATCTGACACGTTTCAATACATTAAAACTCCTGGCGATTTAACTTCAAGCAAATCCAATCATCATGACAATAGTGGCTGGTAGAAAATGACTTGACTCAAAACTAGAGTCTGGCTTTTACATATGAAATATCTGTTGTATAGAACCCAATGATTCTTACCTACTGAGTGTGTCAATGCTCTCCTGAGCACTACTTGAGCAGAGAGATTTTAACTGCAAAATCTAGACTTCAACAGTTGAACCATAAATATTTTAACATTGTTTGGCACGTGATAGTTGCTGCTTGTACCTTATACTCCAGGGGGTATGTTGGACTTTATTCCAGGTGGACACTGTATCCACTTGCTTGGCATCTGCTTTAACACTGTTTGATATGTATTTTTGAATCTGTATTTTTGAATAATTTTTAAAGTTCTAGAAAGCCTGTTCAAAATCTGTGGTTGAAGTCCTTCAATAAAGAGGAAGTTTTTTTTAAAATACATGGGTTTCCTCTCATTCATCTGAAACAATCCTCTCTGCCACCTTTTGTTGTCTAAACACTGGATATTGTTCCCCCCCCCCCCCCCCCCCCTCCCCCCCCCCCCCCCCCCCCCGGGAGTGGGTGGTGCTAACACATGCCTTTGTTTTGTTTCATTAGTTTCAAGTGTTAATCCTCCACAGATGTGTAGAGAGAAATAACTTTGCAGGATTCTGGTAACGTGCCTTAATCTCATTTGCTCTCAGAAAATCTTTCCTAAAAGAGATGAGACTATTTAACTCTTTAAAAGGCTTATTACCTCACTACTAAGTACCCAAGGAGTCTCTAAAAATGTCTAAGACACGCCCCCACCCTTTGTCTACAAAATTAGCCTTGATGCCCCAACGTGAACTTTTGGTCCAACAAGGCAATAATCATAGTAAGAGTTTAAGTATGGTTAGGTCTGCAGCATTCAAGGTTTAGAACAGGGGTCCTCAATCTGGGGGTTGGGACCCCTTAGGGGGTCACAAGGTTATTACGTGGGGGTCGTGAGCTGTCCGCCTCCACCCCAAACCCCACTTTGCCTCCAGCATTCATAATGGTGTTATAAATTAAAAAACACTATTTTATATATTTAAGGGGGGGTTGCACTCAGAGGCTTGCTATGTAAAAGGGGTCACCAGTGCAAAAGTTTGAGACCCACTGGTTTAGAAGACCTCCCACAGTCTAACTAGATGGCTAAAGCAGGTTTTCCTAGGGGGGAGATTTCCTATGTCCTTTTTGGAGTCTGTATCTGCAATTGATGTACAGCTCCTCTGCTTTTCTCATAGAGAAACAGGTCAAGCACTTGACTCTGGGTAGCTGCAGGCCTCTGACTTCTTGAATCCTAGTCAGCCCCCTTACTGGCAGCTTTTTTTTTAGTGGGTCATGACTGAGCAGTGAAGCAAGGAGCTAGTTCCCTGTAAAGTGGTATGGGCAGGAACCATACCCCTAGTGCTAACGGCCAACAGCTAATAATACCTGAAACAGTCTACCGGAGCCAGCTCCAGCCTGGTGGCCATAGGCAGGGCCCCATGGTGTAGGGAGGGAAGGGTGCCACAATCCCAGTACCATGAAACTCACAGGGAAGGGTGCATGCCTAGCACCCCCTGGGCTGGGCAGTGAGCCCAATCCCTGCAGCATGCCAGGATCCCAGCACCAGGGGGAAGGGTGCCGAGGTAGGGCCTCATGGGGTGGGCAGGCAGTGAGCCCAGATCCGGGCCCAGGGGAGGGTGCCGATGTAGGCCCTCATGGGGTGGGCAGCGAGCCCGGATCCAGGACCCGGGGGGGGGGGCAGGGAAGGGTGCTCAGGAGGGCAGCGAGCCCGGATCCAGGACTGGGGGCAGGGGGCAGGGAAGGGTGCTCAGGAGGGCAGCGAGCCTGGATCCAGGACTGGGGGGGGGCGGGCAGGGAAGGGTGCTCAGGAGGGCAGCGAGCCTGGATCCAGGACCCGGGGGGGGGGGCAGGGAAGGGTGCTCAGGAGGGCAGCGAGCCCAATCCCTGCAGCATGCCAGGATCCCAGCACTAGAGGGACGGGTGCCGAGGTAGGGCCTCATGGGGTGGGCAGCGAGCCCGGATCCAGGACCCGGGGGGGGGGGGCAGGGAAGGGTGCTCAGGAGGGCAGCGAGCCCGGATCCAGGACTGGGGGCAGGGGGCAGGGAAGGGTGCTCAGGAGGGCAGCGAGCCTGGATCCAGGACTGGGGGGGGGCGGGCAGGGAAGGGTGCTCAGGAGGGCAGCGAGCCTGGATCCAGGACCCAGGGGGGGGGGGGCAGGGAAGGGTGCTCAGGAGGGCAGCGAGCCCGGATCCAGGACTGGGGGGGGGCGGGCAGGGAAGGGTGCTCAGGAGGGCAGCGAGCCTGGATCCAGGACCCGGGGGGGGGGGGGGCAGGGAAGGGTGCTCAGGAGGGCAGCGAGCCCAATCCCTGCAGCATGCCAGGATCCCAGCACTAGAGGGACGGGTGCCGAGGTAGGGCCTCATGGGGTGGGCAGCGAGCCCGGATCCAGGACCCGGGGGGGGGGGGGCAGGGAAGGGTGCTCAGGAGGGCAGCGAGCCCGGATCCAGGACTGGGGGCAGGGGGCAGGGAAGGGTGCTCAGGAGGGCAGCGAGCCCAATCCCTGCAGCATGCCAGGATCCCAGCACTAGAGGGACGGGTGCCGAGGTAGGGCCTCATGGGGTGGGCAGCGAGCCCGGATCCAGGACTGGGGGCAGGGGGCAGGGAAGGGTGCTCAGGAGGGCAGCGAGCCCGGATCCAGGACTGGGGGCAGGGGGCAGGGAAGGGTGCTCAGGAGGGCAGCGAGCCTAATCCCTGCAGCATGCCAGGATCCCAGCACTAGAGGGACGGGTGCCGAGGTAGGGCCTCATGGGGTGGGCAGCGAGCCCGGATCCAGGACCCGGGGGGGGGGGCAGGGAAGGGTGCTCAGGAGGGCAGCGAGCCCAATCCCTGCAGCATGCCACGACCCCAGCACTAGAGGGGGGCCACGGACACGCTCGGACTGTGGCCACGCCCTGTGCATCAGCGCCCCCTGCCGGAGAAACGTGGAGGAACCTCAGCGCCCCGCCCACGGGGAAGATGCAGGCCAATCGGCTTGCTAGGACGTTCCATTGCTGGGAGGAACCCTCCACGGGCTGCAATGGTTCAGCCCCTGCCCCGAGAAGAGCAGGAGTCTTCCGGCTCCGATGTACGTCACTTTCTCTCGGGTCAAGACTGGCCAATCAGCGCATTCACAGTCTCCCTGTCTACTGACTGGCATCCCGACTATCCAATGAAAGGAGAGAGGGCCGGTGGAGGTGGGGCTTCACTCGCTGTGGGCTGGGGAGGCGGGTCCGGGACTGGAGGCGCTGAGCTGCCAGCGGGTGGGGGTGGCCGGACTCCTGGGTTCTCTCCCCGGCTCTGGGAGGGGAGTGGGGCCTGGGGGCCAGGACTCCTGGGTTCTCTCCCCGGCTCTGGGACGGGAGTGGGGGCTGGGGGCCAGGACTCCTGGGTTCTCTCCCCGGCTCTGGGACGGGAGTGGGGGCTGGGGGCCAGGACTCCTGGGTTCTCTCCCCGGCTCTGGGACGGGAGTGGGGGCTGGGGGCCAGGACTCCTGGGTTCTCTCCCTGGCTCTGGGACGGGAGTGGGGGCTGGGGGCCAGGACTCCTGGGTTCTCTCCCTGGCTCGAGGAGGGGAGTAGGGGCTGGTGGTTAGAGCAGGGGGCCTGGGGGCCAGGACTCCTGGGTTCTCTCCCTGGCTCTGGGACGGGAGTGGGGGCTGGGGGCCAGGACTCCTGGGTTCTCTCCCCGGCTCTGGGACGGGAGTGGGACCTGGGGGCCAGGACTCCTGGGTTCTCTCCCTGGCTCTGGGACGGGAGTGGGGGCTGGGGGCCAGGACTCCTGGGTTCTCTCCCCGGCTCTGGGACGGGAGTGGGGGCTGGGGGCCAGGACTCCTGGGTTCTCTCCCTGGCTCTGGGACGGGAGTGGGGGCTGGGGGCCAGGACTCCTGGGTTCTCTCCCTGGCTCGAGGAGGGGAGTAGGGTCTGGTGGTTAGAGCAGGGGGCCTGGGGGCCAGGACTCCTGGGTTCTCTCCCTGGCTCTGGGATGGGAGTGGGGGCTGGGGGCCAGGACTCCTGGGTTCTCTCCCTGGCTTGAGGAGGGGAGTGGGGGCTGGGGGCCAGGACTCCTGGGTTCTCTCCCTGGCTCAGGGAGGGGAGTGGGGGCTGGTGGTTAGAGCAGGGGGGCTGGGAGCCAGGACTCCTGGGTTCTCTCCCTGGCTCTGGGACGGGAGTGGGGGCTGGTGGTTAGAGCAGGGGGGCTGGGAGCCAGGACTCCTGGGTTCTCTCCTTGGCTTTTGGAGGATAGTGGGGTTTAGTGGTTGGGGGCTGAGAACCAGGACTCCTGGGTTCTTTTCCCAGCTATGCCCCCACTCATTGTCTGACCCTTTGTTTCTGGCTCTCATACCCAGTCTCTCTACTTTGGGTCATTTCTGTGCTCTCTCGGGTGTTCATATTGATGCCGCCTTAGCATCCTTGTGAGCACTCTGATGTTCGGTTGCAGGTGCTGTTGTCTTGGAGATGCCTGGGTGTCATCTCTAGAGCTGGGGGGACCTGACTGCAGGGGCCCATGCACTGGGCCCTCAGGATCTGTAGGAGCATTGGGTGGGTGGGACGGGAGAGCAGGCCTTTCCAAGCCATGGCTGCGCAGAGCAGCACCTTCCCTGCGCAGAATGGCCACGATGCCGTCACAGCCGGGATCATCATCATCGGAGATGAGATCCTGAAGGTACGATACTGGCGCTGCACTGTGCACTCCCCAGCTGCCCTGTCCGCTGCGCCATGTCTGTGTTTGGGATCAGGCTCCAGATTGACAGAGACTGGGACAATTTCTCAGGCTGGCCATGAACTTTATCTTCCCCCACGCTTGGCCAGATTGCATCACCCATGCTCACCTTGGTAGCTCCTCACACTGCGGGTCGACTCGGGCCTACTCAGCAGGATGGAGGGGCCCCCATTTAGCCGTAAGCTAGTGGAACTCACCCTAGAGTCCCAGTCGAGTTTTATTGAGGGGCCTAGCTAGGACATCCCCATTGTGGGGAGGTCGAAGGGCACGGGCTGGTAAATGTTCAGTGTCAGCACCTTCCCCCTGAGGGTCTGAAAAGTCCCAGGCATTAACCACTAGTCCCCTCTCCCTCCCAGAGACAGGGATGGAACCCAGGAGTCCAGGCTCCCAGTCCCCCCGCTCTAACCACTAGTCCCCACTCCTTCCCAGAGACAGGGATGGAACCCAAAAGTCCTGGCTCCCTGCCCGCCCGCTTCCCTCCCCCCCCACAGGCATCTCCTAGTTCTGCAGCATGTGGCCAGTGGTGATGCACTGTGCCTTTGCTGGCTGGGTTATCTCACAATATTTTTGCCTCCAGGGACTCACCCAGGACACAAACTCCTTCTTCATGTGCCGGAAGCTGCGGTCGCTGGGAGTGAAAGTTGCCAGAATCTCCGTGGTCCCCGATGACGTCGATACTATCGCCACGGAGATCTCCTCCTTCGCAGCCAAGTTCACCTATGTGCTGACATCGGGGGGCATCGGCCCCACCCATGATGATGTGACCTTTGAGGCGGTGGCCAAAGCCTTCGGGGAGCAGGTTTGCCCCCACCCAGAGCTGGTCGCCCTGGTACACAGGTTCTTTGGCAAGACGGACGTGCGTTGCCCCGAGATGAAGCTGGCGCACGTCCCTGAGTCCTCGCTGCTCAACTATGGCACGGACAAGAGGACGGGTGATGCCATGAAATACCCCCTTGTCAGCGTGCGCAATGTCTACGTCTTCCCGGGCATCCCGGTGCTGATGGAGCGGGCACTGGAGGGGCTCGGCCACCTCTTCCGCAACGAGCAGACCCGTTTCCACTCCCGGGAGATCTACGTCAGCGCCGACGAGACGCTCCTGGCACCTGTGCTCAACCAGGCCAACGCCCACTTCGGGCACCACACGCACCTGGGCTCCTACCCTGACTGGGTCAACAATTACTACCGCGTGAGGCTGACCCTGGACTCGGAGTCTGAGCAGCACCTGGAGGAAGCCTACAGCTTCCTGATGCAGAACCTGCCCCCTGCGCTGGTCGTGCCCCTGGTGACAGACCCTGTGGCGCGGGCAGCCACAGACGTGTATGCCCTGGCTGAGTCTGGTATGGCCTGGCTGGAGTAGCTACAGGGGCATGTGGCTCTGGGGCTTGGTCCTGCTGCATATAATAGGGGCAACCGAAGCACCAGGCTCCCTCATGGTGCTTCCCACCCACCTGCCTGAGCCCGGACCTGCAGGGAACAGTTTGAAGGGGGGGTTCAGTCAGACCTGGGCCTCTGTGGAGGCTGCCAGCTCTGGTGGGTTCGGATGTGAGCACCCGTCCGGCTCCAGGCTGGTCCCTAGCCCGTTGTGCACAGGCCAACAGTCACCATGGAGTCACAGCTGGTCGTGACTGAGCTGAGCTGGCGTGGAGAGGGAGCTGCCTGGCCGTATGGTCACAGCATTGGCCTGGGATCTGGGTTCAAATCCCAGCTCTGCCATTGGCTCGGTGTGACATGGGCCACTCACTGCCTCTCCCTTCCCTGGGTCCCTGTCGATAAAACCAGCCGCTCCGTTCAGCCTGGGAGCTCTTTGGACAGGGACTGTCTCTCTCTGTGTCCATGCAGCGCCTGGCACCATGGGTGGGGCCTGTAGGCACAGCTGTAATGTGCTGCTAATGAGGATGGAGAAGGTCTCTGGAGCCTCCATGTCCTTGGGGATCAGGCAGGCCTCGTCAATGCCAGTCTAGCGAGAGCAGCCGTGCCCTCCCGGTGTGGCAGCATTGGCAGAACTCTGCTTAGAGTGGCATAGATTGTGCCGGTTCCCCGCACCGGCACGGTTCTGCCAGTATAAATGCGTCTGCGAGGGCTCGTACCAGCAGAGCTGCGTTGGTGAAATGTCCCCAGCGCTGACAGAGCGGGGCAGGGTCACCTGCCAGCGCCATGTGGGCCTTCAGATTGGGCCTCTTCCTCCCGGCACGGCTGTGCTGCACAGGCCAGGCCCGAGGCTGATGGGGATGGAGCTGAAGGATGGCTTTGCTAACCCTGTTCAGACCTCCCACCCCAAAGCCAGGCTTCCAGGGCCCTGTGGAGAGAGGGGGAGCGCTCGCAGCTGCCTGGCCAGGAGTGTAACCAGCAACCTCCCAGATGGGGCAGCCTCAGGCTTTGAGAGGCTGGGACCTACCCTGCTGGCTGCTGCACCTGCCTCATCCCTGGGTGGGTGGGAGGCTCCGACCTGCACCAAGCCCAGTCCCCCCTCGAGATCCCACCACCTGGGTCCTCGCCGACTCCTCTCCTCTGCGGCAGGTTCCGCCCTGGGCCAGAAGGTGGCAGCAGCGCTCCGGACCATCGACGAGGCCTTGGATCGGTTCAGCCTGGCCCAGATCTGCGTGGGTTTCAACGGGGGCAAGGACTGCACGGCCCTGCTGCACCTGTTCCATGCCGCCGTGCAGAGGTACCCACTGCTTCCCCCTCCTTGCTCAGGCAGGGCCCGGCCTGCATCAGAGCCCCCAGCGGGCGGGCTGGCCTGGGCATGGTGCTCAAAGGACGTGGGGTCTAGGGAGTTAGAGCAGTGGGGTGGGAGTCAGGACTCCTGGATTCTATTCCAAGCTCTAGGCAGGGCCGGCTCCAGGCACCAGCCCACCAAGCTTGTGCTTGGGGCGGCACCTGGAGGGGGGCGGCGCGGCGCTCCGGCCCCCGGGGAGAGTGGGGCCACGTCCGGGCTTGCCGCCCTCCCCCCGGCGCCCTCCCCCCGG
This sequence comes from Malaclemys terrapin pileata, assembly GCF_027887155.1. Classification (NCBI taxonomy): domain Eukaryota; kingdom Metazoa; phylum Chordata; order Testudines; family Emydidae; genus Malaclemys; species Malaclemys terrapin. The sequence continues at coordinate 831,745 of NC_071525.1, read as the reverse complement.
CCGCCGGGGGGAGAGCGGAGCCCCCGCTGGGGCTCGCCGCCCTCCCCCTGGGGCTCCGGCTGCCACCCCCCCCATGGGGGGGGGGGGGGCGGCCGGCGGCTTTTTTGCCTGGGGCGGCAAAAAAGCCAGAGCCGGCCCTGGCTCTAGGAGGGGAGTGGGGGCTACTGGGGAGCGTCATAGAAATGTGGGGCAGGAAGGGACCCCACAAAGTCATCAAGTCCAGCCCCCTGCGCTGAGACAGGGCCAAGTCATGCTAGATCGTCTCTGACCGGGGTTTGTCCAACTTTCTGAAACTTCTGCCATGATGGAGAGTCCGCTGCCTCCCGCTCCAGAGTGTAACTTGTCTTCGAGTCAGAAAGATTTTCCTGAATCTGCCCTGCTGCAGATTCCGACCATCGCTGCTCGTCCTGCCTCGGGTGGAGGTGGAGTACAATTGACTCCCATCTCTATAGCAGCCTCCACAGATCTGCAGACTGTTCTCAGCTCCCCCCTCAGTCGTCTTTTCTCAAGACTGAACATGCCCCGTTTTTGAGCCTTTCCTCCCAGGTCCGGTTTTCTAAACCGTCAATCAGTTTTGTGGCTCTCCTCTGCGCCCTCCAGTTTCTCCCCATCTTCCTTAAAGGCCTGGCCTCCCTCAGCCCCACACATCCCAGTCTCCCTGCATCCAGGTGGGCTCTGCCTGCTCTCCCTCTCCAGACCCAAGCCCCCCTGCTTCCCCGCTGGGCATCTGATACCCCCGACCCCAAGCCCCCTCTGTCCATTGTCTTCTCTCCAGGTAGACAGGGTCATAAACAATGTCGCCTGGACCTCCTCTCCCCTCTTCTGTCCTCTGGCCCCTCTGGCTGGAACCGGCTGGTCAGGTCACCGGAGTCCTCTCCCCGCAGCCCATTGTCCTCCCACTGGCCAGAACCGGCTGCGACTCCTGAGCTGGGTCTCTGGGTCATCACCGGGGTCTCCATCCTCCAGGCCATCGGCTGGGTCCCAAGTTCCCTCTCCGGTCCTGTGTCCCAATGAACTCCCTCTCCCCTCACCTCTTTAAACCAGCAACACCCAGGGGCACTGAGTCCCGCCCCCTCTGCATGCAAACCACTGGAAAAAACAAGAAAATCCCCCACTCCGTCACATAGTGCAGTACCCAGAACTGGACACAGGACAGCTGGGGCCTCAGCAGTGCGTGACACTTCCACACAACTCTCCCAGGAATGTGCCCTCGTAGTGGACTTTTTTTGCAGCTGCATCGTTCTGTTGCCTCCTATTGAGTTTGTGGTCCGCTATAAGCCTCAGACCCTATCCAGCAGTGCGACCCACCCCCCCACCCCCGCCCGGCTAGTGCCCCTCTGTAACTGGGCATTTGGTTTTCCCTTCCTGACTCTCGTGCTTTGCACTCGTCTTTTCTGAATTTCATCGTGTTGATTTCAGATTCATTCTCCAATGTTGTCAAGCTCATTGTGAACTCTCATCCCATCCTCCCACATGCTTGCAACCCCTCCCAGCTTGGTGTCCTCCACATCTTTTATAAGCATGCGCTCCGCTCCATTATCCCAGCCAGCAATGAACACACTGAGCGGTACCAGAGCCAGGCTCGACCCCTGCAGGATCCCACTAGATCCGCCCTCCTACTCTGACAGTGAGTCACTGCTCACTACTGTCTGAAGACGGCCTTTGAGCCTGTTGTACACCACCTTATAGTCCTTTCGTCTAGACCCTGCTTGTGAGAATGTCTTGTGGGACTGTGTCAAAAGCCTCACTAAACTCAAGATCTCTCACATGACCTGCTTCCCCCATCCCTATCAGAGCGGGAAATTGGGCTGGCTTGGCATGACCTGTTCGTGACAGATCCATGCTGTTTGTTCCTTATCGCCCTGGTCTCCTCTGGGTGCTCTCAAGTTGATAGTTTAATAGCACGTTCCAGGGTCTGAAGTTGGTCTGACTGGTGTATAATTCCCCGGACTCCTGGGTTCTGTCCCAGCTCTGTCACTGACTCGCTGCGTGGCCCTGCGTAGGCCAGGCCAGGCGGCTGGGGGCGGTGAGTCATGGTGACGGATGTCTCTCTCTCCAGGCGATTCCCACAGCGGGAGGAGAAGTTGCAGGTGCTCTACATTCGCATCGTGTCCCCCTTCCCCGAGATGGAGCAGTTCATTCAGGCCACCACCCAGAGGTAAGAGGGGGCTGTATTTCCAGGTAGCTCCCCACCTCCCTGCAGTGGAACCGCCCAGGCAGGCTGGGCTTCAGAGGCCTCTGGCACTTGCAGGCTGGTGAACCTAACTTCAGTACCAGGCAAGTTGGTTGAAACAACAATAGAGAATGATCAGACCCAGAGCTGAACGGGACAGGTTGGGGAAGAGTCAACACGGCTTTTGTGAAGGGGAATCATGCCTCAGCACTATTTGAATTCTTTGAGGGGTCAACAACCATATGGACAAGGGTGATCTAGTTGATATAATGAACTTGGACTTTCAGAAAGCCTTTGTCAAGGTCCTCGCCAAAGGCTCTTAAGCAAAACACACAGTCATGAGAGAAAAAAGTAACTGATCAGTAACTGGTTAAAAGATAGGAAATAAAGGTTAAGAATAAATGGTCAGTTTTCACAGTGGACAGAGGTAAATAGCAGGATTCTCCAAGGATCTGTACTGGGACCAGAGCTGGTCAACATACTCATAAATGATCTGGAAAAAGGTAAATGGTGAGGTAGCCAAGTTTGCAGACGATACTAAATTACTGGAGATCGTTAAGTCAAACAAGTTACAAAGGGATCTCACACCTGGGTGACATAGTAACAAAATTCCATGTTGACAAATGCAAAGTGATGCACATTGGAAAACATCATCCCAACTCTGCATACACAATGATGGGGTGTAAACTCAAGAGAGATCTTGGAGTCATTGTGGGTAGTGCTCTGAAAACACCCACTCAGTGTGCAGTGTTGGGAATCCCCCGTGCCCTGGTTGTCCCTAAACCTCTGACTGCCAAGAGCTGGGACTGGAGACGGGGTGGATCACTGGCTACTTGCCCTGTTCTGTTCATTCCCAGCGAAGCATCAGGCACGGGCCACTGTCGAGAGACAGAACACTGGGCTGGAGGGCCCATTGCTCAGACCCAGTCTGGCCGTTCATACATTCTTATGAACCAACCAGTTCATTGGGGTGGGGGCCTTGACATCCCCCTGGGGCTTCCCCACCCTTCAATGTTGTGTCCCCTGCGGCTCTTTCTGCGTGCCAGGTACGACCTCCACCTCTGCGCAGTGCAGGGCCGCATCCAGCAGGCACTGGCAGACCTGAAGGCCCAGCACCCCCAGCTGCAGGCCGTGCTGATGGGGACGAGGAGGACTGACCCCTACTCCCGCACTCTGACGCCCATGTGTGTGACCGACCCCGGCTGGCCCGAGTACATGCGGGTGAACCCCCTGCTGGTGCGTCATGGCGCAAGGGCTGCTACTAGTGGGGCAGAGAAGTGCGGTTTGAATACAGGGCAGGGAGCTAGGACTCCTGGGTTCTATTCTAGCTCTGGGAGGGCAGTTAGCTCTAGTGGGTTATAGCAGGGGGCTGGGAATCTGGTCTAAGGGATGAGACCTTAGTCCCCCCTCTCCTGTCTGGCACTTCCTCCTACCCCACCTCTCCCCTCCCCATGGCATCCCTCCCGCCTCCCCTGGGCAGCACTGCCTCCACCCCCCCTCAGACTCTAACCCCTGTGGGTTGTCTCAGGCCCTTCCCAGCAGCGATCCAGTCCCAAGCTAGTTCTCCGGACAGATCTTTCAGACAAGCCCCAAAAAACCTGGGCTAGGAGTTAAAGCTACTGTGTGCCTGCGTCCGCGCCCCGTGGTTCCCTGTCCTGCCTTGTGCCCACGTCCGCACCCCGTAGCTCCCTGTCCTGCTGTGTGCCTGGGTCCGGGCCCTGTGGCTCCCTGTCCCGCCATGTGTCCGGGTCCAGGCCCTGTGGCTCCCTGCCCTCCTGTGTGCCAAGTCTGGGCCCCGTGGCTCCCCACCCAACTTTGTTGTTTCACCCCCCACCCCCACCCCAGCTGGCCATGCTGAGGGGATGGTCGGTGTGCCGAGAGGGAAGGCGGGGGGACAGTGACAGTCCCAGTGACTTTGAGGAAGGGATGCCAGTGGCTTGGAGCAGGGACTGGCTGAGCCCCACATAGCCCTCCCCCCCCCATGCCCATTGGGCTCACAGCCAGCTGGCCTCAAACAAGGGGAGGGGGAGCCAAGCGCCAAGGGCTCCGCACGGCTGCTGCAGTGACCTCTGTTCTGCCTCCAGGACTGGACGTACCGGGACATCTGGCAGTTCCTGCGCACGCTCTTCGTCCCGTACTGCATCCTGTATGACAAGGGGTAAGAGCCCGGCTCGGGGGGCGCTATGCCTCCCCTCCCCCAACCCTGTCACTGCTCCCCAAGCCCTCGTCCAGAAGGACCGGCTGGGCTGGGCTCCATGGCCCGGGGGGTGGGCAGCTAGGGGTCCGTGTCAGTCGGGTGTTGCCCAGGATCTGGAGGGGCGGAGTGAGGGCTGGGCAGTGTGGGAGGGGAGCTGAGGAGGGGGCAGCGTGGTGCATGAGGTCAGATGTCTGACCAGACCCGCCCCCATCCAGGATTGTGCAGGGGCTTTCTAGCACAGAAGGAGGCGCTGGGCAACGCCTTGTGCCCCCGCCCTGCTCACAGCCCCCTCCCCCTGTTGCAGCTACACCTCCCTGGGGAGCATGAGCAACACGCAGAAGAACCCGGCGCTGCGCTCCACCAACGCGCTGGGCCAGGAGAGCTACCGGCCGGCCTACCTGCTGGAGAACGAGGACGAGGAGCGCACCTCGCGCCAGTGAGGCCCTGCCAGGCAGGCCCCGGCCACAAGAACCCCCCGCTCGGCGGTGAACTGGGCTGAGCGCGGGCTGCTCCCCTGGGACACCCACCCGCGGCCTGGGGCCCTGCCTCCCAGACACCTGGAGCAGCCGTGTGCCCCCCGCCCACTGGGCACTGCTGACTGGGGCATGCGGAGGGAGGGCCTGCGGGCCCTCTGAATAAACCCATTGTACTCAGCCTCCTGCCTGTGTCTCCTGCCAGCACCGGCTCCCGGGGGGCTCAGAGCGTGGCCCCCACGGTGTGGGTCGGTGGGTACATGGCAGTCCGGCCTGAGGAGGGCGGAGGACTCTGGGAGATGGGATGTGCAGGGAATGTGACCCCTCCCTGGGCCCATTGGCAGGGTGCCCCCGGCCAGTGCTGCCTGGTCTCTGGCAGCCTCCGCTCCTGGCACCACAACTCCCCATCCGCACTCTCCCTGGGTGAGCGCCAGGGCCAGGCTCCCACTGGTGCCATCTGGCTGGGGCCCCATGCCCTGTCCAAGGGGGGGGGCCCTAGGGAGGCTGCGCCCCTTTTCCAGCAGGTTCAGTCTGGTTGGAGGCCAGGCCAGGCCCCCCGAGGGCAGGAGCGAGCAGACCTGCTCAGGCAGCAGCCCCTCCCCCACCCTGCCCGGGGCCCTATTCATGCAGCCCTTTGAGCTGCAAAGAATCCAGCCGCTTCCAGCCTCTGTCACGCGGCTCTCCCCTGCCTGCGGCAGGGCCCAGACCCGGCTCATCCCCGCATGATGCATCTCCTGGGCAGACGCCTGGCCTGGCAGCCCCGGTCCCTGACCCGCTACCCCCTGGCGCAGCTGGCCCCGTACCCCCTGCGACGGGCGGTTCGGGGCATGGTGCTGCCGGGGCCCCTCCCCAAGGGTCCTGTGGGGCTGAATCTCAGCTACTGGCTGCTGGATGTCCTGCGAGAGTGCGCCTACCTCCTGCTATGCTGCTGGTGCATCAAGGAACTGCTGGACTAGCCCCCCCGCCCCCTCGTGTGCCGTGCTGCCGGGTGCTTGTCCTCCCAGCCCTCCTGCCCCTCCGCAGGGCTGGACCCACTGGCTGCACTCTGGGATCGCCTGACCCCTTGCTGCTGGGGGGCCTGGAGCAGACGGAGCTCCCACCAGAAGGACCCTTTGGGACGCCCTGAGCCTGTAGGAGGTGGGTATGAACGTCCCCCGGCCTTGGCACTGTCCCCTGCCTAGCCAGCCCAGCACTGGTCAGAGTGGGGCCAGGATCCAGCGGGTGCCACCAGCCAGGCCGGGGAGTCTCTACCCCCAGCAGGCAAATCCACAAGTGTCTCCCCCAGCGCCCTTGTCTGCGGCTAGCGACGGCCAACAGGTGAATGGGTCGGGCTGGCACGGCCACCCCAGGGTTGTGCAGTTCAGAGCCATCACGTGGGGCTCCGAGGGCATCTTCCTTCCTTCCCAAATACCAACATGCGGCAACCTGGCTCCCCCTCCGCCAGCAGGGCCTGGCACCTGACCTGGCCTGAGCGCCTCTTTCCCACGATGCCACAGGGGGCTGAGTGGTCAGCCAGGAGGAGCGGGCTCGGCTCAGCCCCCTGGGCTGTGGGGCCCAGTGAGGGAGGTGGCACCTGGACTCCAGGCTGGGGGATGGGCTGTGTCCTCTGCTCAGCAGGGTCCCCAGGCAGTGGGAGGTGCTGTCTCATGGGGTGGGGACGGGCTCTTTCCCCCCAGGTCTGTGGGCTCCAGGCTGCGTCCGAGCCACGGCTACTGGCTTTGTTTTCTCCCCTCTAGCTGGAATCCCGGCTCGCCAGCCCCGACAGGACGGGAATGGGACTCGACGGTGGATGCCTGGCCCCCGGCCCTGCGCTCCCCAATAAACCTGAGCAACGCGTGACCGCTCCGAGTGCTGACTGTGTGTGGGCTGGGGGTGCCTCTGACTGGGGCTGGGCCCCAGGTGGCTCCAACCGCCTGCTTCAACTGCCCTTATACCAGGCCCAATGCACCTTCCAAACATCTACCCCGGCTGGGCCTGGGAGCTGGTGGGGGGAAGGGGGGCAGGGCCCACGGCGGCCAAGTCTCTGGGCCGAGTTTCCTGCAAAGCTCCTGCTGTTTATCCAACTTTTCCTTCCTGTGTTTGGGACATTATCAGCGTGGTCCCAGCCCCCTCCCCCAGCCAGCCACCGCTTGGGCGGGCAGGAGTCCCTCGCCCAGCACACTGGGACGCCGCTCAGAGTGAAGCTGGCATGGGCAAGGAAACGAGGAATGACCTGGGACGGGGGCTCTGCACAGCTCACAGGGGGCCAAATGCCCTGGGCCAGGACATGGCTCGACCCCCAGAGGGAGCATCTGTCCCCCCTCTGCCATGGAGCCCCGGCGCTGGGCAGGGGATGGGCCCCTGGGCCTGAGCACCAGGATGCCGGGGTTCTTGTGCCAGCCCAGGGGTACCACACCTGGCATCGGAACCCCCTACTGCCTCCCGCAGCACTGGGGACCCTGGGAGGGCTCGGGCAGGGCCGTGCTGTAGCACCTTTGTCTGAGGGTCCCAGGAGTCCTGGTTCCCAGGCTACCCCTGCTCTAACTGCTAGCCCCTATGCTCTTTCCAGACACAGGGATAGAACCCAGGAGTCCTGGCTCCCAGCCCCCACTGCTCTCACCACTAGCCCCTGCTGCCAGTCCTCCCCTCCCCTCCCTTTATCTGGCTGTGACTCAGTTCCTTGTTGAGAGAGCTGCTTTCTCGGCCTGTCTCCACTCCAGGCTGTTTCCTGTCGCCTGCCCCCCAAAGATCCCGCCTGTGGCTCTGCCAAGAGCCGGGGGAAGCTGCAGAGGCGGGAATGCACCCAGCGGGCCAGACTGGCTGGAGCTCCGGCAAAGGTCACAGACCGACCGGCCACTGAGCGGCAGCTTGGCGTACACCAGGCCCTGCAGGGCCTCCCCGGCCCGGGGCATCCCAGCCTGGGCCTGGTAGTGCAGGCGCCTGGGGGAGCCCAGGGGAAGGCTGGGGGTGGGGCCTGGGTCCCCCCAGAGACCCTGGCTGCGCCGTGCCGCCCGCCCCAGCAGAAGGGCTGCCCCTGGCACTGTCCCGGCACCGGTGGGGACCCGCTGTGCGGAGGCTCCGCAGGGCCTGGGCCCGGAGCAGAGTTGAGTGGCTGGCGCCAGCACAACCTCCCTTATCTCAGTGGGAAGTTGGGAGCAGGAAGCCCGGCTGAGAGTGGGATAAGGGCCCGTTTACATTAACCGCCTTTCCATGGAATCTGCTCCCACCCTCTTAAAGGGACAACCCCCCAGCGTCAGCCTCGGGGAGCCCCCTCCCCACAGCCTGAGCCAGGGCCCTGGGCGCAGAGCTGGGGGGGCGAGTGGGAGCAGAGAGGGGGTCGACAGAGGTGGGATGGGGGTAACAGCGGGGTGGGCCGACGGGCGTGGAGCTGGCAGAGGTGGTATGGGGGTAACGGCGGGGTGGGCCGACAGGCATGGGGCTGGCAGAGGTGGTATGGGGGTAACGGCGGGGTGGGCCGACGGGCGTGGGGCCGGCAGAGGTGGTATGGGGGTAACGGCGGGGTGGGCCGACGGGCGTGGGGCCGGCAGAGGTGGTAGGGGGTAGCAGCGGGGCTGGCGGGGTGGGCTGATGGGCGTGGGGCCGGCAGAGGTGGTAGGGGGTAGCAGCGGGGCCGGCGGGGTGGGCCGACAGGCGTGGGGCCGGCAGAGGTGGTATGGGGGTAGTGGCGGGGCGGGCGACAGGCGTGGGGCTGGCTTCTCAGGCCGGTAGCCTCGGTGCCTTTGTGTGGCTGTGTGGGAGCCCAGACGGTGGGATTGGAGGCCTGGAGCCTGTCTCACCCCAGTGCTCTGCCAGGGCCCTGCTCCCCCAAACCACGGGGAACCCAGGGGTGTGACAGCAAAACCGGATGACCCAGAGGAGACACCAAGATGGCCCCACGCTACAGAGCCCCTCGGTGCCCCACAGAGCCCCCTGCCCAGCACTGCCGAGTCTGCCTGCCCCACAACACAGAGCCTCCACCACTAGGCAGGGCAGACTCCGGCTTGAGGGGAAATGGGGAGAGCCGACCCCAAGGCAGCATGTGACCCCCCATCCTGCTGGCCCCTCTGGCCAATTAATGCCGTGAATCAAACCAAAGATGGGAGTCTTCGTGTGAAAGGGGGAGGGGTGCTGTGAGCCCCGGGGTGAGCTGGTTGTGGTGAGGGTCCTGGTACCTGCCCAGCTCCCGGCCCCTTGCCGCACTTTGCCGCCATCCGTCTGCTGTCTCTGGGGGCAGGGGCTGCTCCGGGCACCCCGTTTTGGGCCTTGTTCCCCTCTCAGAGCTCGCCCCTGCCCAGGGCTAGGCCCCTCTGGGGCTCCCCCTCAGCCCACACCCCCCGATCTGGGGATCTGCCCCCCTGGGGTTCCCCTCAGCCCATGCTCTCCCCGGTCTGGGGCTCTGCCCACCTGGGGCTCCTCCTCACCCCACACTCCCCCCTGCCCGGGGTCTGCCCCCCAGGTCTGCCTCAGCCCCCATCCCCCCTGTCCAGGTTCTGGCCCCCCGGGTCCCCCTCAAACCCTCCTGCCTGAGGCTCTGCCCCCCAGGCTCCCCCTCCCCCCAGCCCGGGGTTCCCCATTGCATTGTTTTCACTGAGCTCAGCTTCCCTCCGTGTAGCCCAGCCAAGGCTTCTGGGCAGCCTCTAATCAATTGATTCCCCCGGCTGGGAGGGCCGTGGGAGGGGAGCCGCCTGCAGGAAAAAGCCCTGGCCGCTGAGTGCGCCAGGCAGAAGTGTGCCAGCCGCCCGGAGAGCAGGGCCCCTCCACTGAGACCCAGCGCCAGGCACTGCACCCGCCTGCTGCCCCACAGTGAGTGAGCCACCCGCCCCACGGGCACCATCCCCTCCCCGCTTGGCCTCTTCCTGTGACACCCCAGCTCTGCCAACGGCCCCCAGCTGCCTTGCCTGGCACCTGGCGTATGCGTGTCACTGTGTGCACGCGTGTTTGTGAGCATGTGCTCTGTGTGCGTGTCAGTGAGCACTGTGCTGTGTGCAACTGCATGTTCACATATGTCAGGGCGTGTGCGTGCGCCAGGCGGTACATGTGTTAGGGTGTGTGTGCGTGTGTGTGTGCACGCTGGGAGGCATGTGTGTCAGGACGCATGTGTGTGTGCCAGGCACTACGTGTGTCAGGGAATGTGTGTGTCAGTGTGTGTGTGTGTGTGTGTGTGCCAGGCACTATGTGTGTCAGGGAATGTGTGTGTCAGGATGTGTGTGTGTGTGTGTGTGCGCGCGCGCGCGCACCAGGTGCAGTACGTGTGTTAGGACATGTGTGTGTGTACCAGGCACTACGTGTGTCAGGCACTACGTGTGTCAGGGCATGTCTGTGTCAGTGTGTGTGTGTGTGTGTGTGTGTGTGTGTGTGTGCCAGGCACGGTACGTGTGTCAGGACGTGTGTGTGCCAGGCATTATGTGTGTCAGGGAATGTGTGTGTCAGGATGTGTGTGTGTGTGTGTGTGTGCCAGGCACTACGTGTGTCAGTGGCTGTGTCTCTTGGGGTGTCTGGGTGGGAGGCAGCCCAGCCCCGGCCCTTGTCCCTCCTCCCTGCCCCGTCTTTGGCTCCATTTCTCTCCTCCGCCCCCTCCCAGCCCCCCTCCCCCCCGGCCATAAATGCAGCTCATCACAGGCTGGGTCCCTCAGATCCCCACCTGGGGAGCAGGAGGTATGTGGGGAAGGGGGGGCAGGTCTGGGGGCTGGTGAGTGGGTGGGTACCTGTGTGTCCCTGCCTGAGGGAGGGGTGCGTGTGCTGTGGGCATGGGGGGGTTTGCTCTCTCCCTGGGGGGTCAGCACGGGGACCAGGCCCCAGTCCCAGCCGGGGTGCCCTGCCCCTCGCAGGGCCTAGCTACACACTCCGAGTGCGGACGCAGCGCTAGCGGGTGGAGGCGCTGCCAGCGCTGGAGGTATCCCGTCAGGGAGGGGTGAGCTGGCTGGGCAGGAGGCCCCGTCACACCAGGGGGACTGGCCCGTCCCTGCCCAGGGCTGCACCCGTCACTAGACCGGGGGAGCTGCCCTGGGCAGTGCTGGCTCTGGAGATGGCCAGCAACGCTCGGCACGGCCTAGGGGAGCTGCTGCGTGGGTGTCAGTGTGTGTGTGTGACGGGGAGCAGCAACGTGTGTGTGACTGTGTGTGTGCTGCATTGTGTGTCTGCACAGGTGTGTGTGCGACAGTGAGCGGCAACGTGTGTGTGACTGTGTGTGCTGCATTGTGTGTCTGCACAGGTGTCAGGGTATGTGTGTGTGTCAGTGAGCGGCAGCGTGTGTGTGATTGTGTGTGTGACGGGAAGCGGCAGCGTGTGTGTGACTGTGTGTGTGACGGGGAGCGGCAGTGTGTGTATGACTGTGTGTGTGCTGCATTGTGTGTTTGTACAGGTGTCCATGTGTGTGTGACAGTGAGCGGCAACGTGCGCGTGACTGTGTGTGTGACTGAGCGGCGGCGTGTGTGTGACTGTGTGTGCTGCATTGTATGTCTGCACAGGTATCAGGGTATGTGTGTGTGTCAGTGAGCAGCAGCGTGTGTGTGACTATGTGTGCTGAATTGTGTGTTTGTACAGGTGTGTGTGTGACAGTGAGCGGCAACGTGTGTGTGACTGTGTGTGTGACAGTGAGTGGCAGCATGTGTATGACTGTGTGTGCTGCATTGTGTGTCTGCACAGGTGTCAGGGTATGTGTGTGTGTCAGTGAGCGGCAGCGTGTGTGTGACTGTGTGTGTGACGGGGAGCGGCAGTGTGTGTGTGACTGTGTGTGCTGCATTGTGTGTCTGCACAGGTGTGTCTGTGACTGTGTGTGCTGCATTGTGTGTTTGTACCAGTGTCCGTGAGTGTGTGTGTGACAGTGAGCGGCAACGTGTGCGTGACTGTGTGTGTGACTGAGCGGCGGCGTGTGTGTGACTGTGTGTGCTGCATTGTATGTCTGCACAGGTATCAGGGTATGTGTGTGTGTCAGTGAGCAGCAGCGTGTGTGTGACTATGTGTGCTGAATTGTGTGTTTGTACAGGTGTGTGTGTGACAGTGAGTGGCAGCATGTGTATGACTGTGTGTGCTGCATTGTGTGTCTGCACAGGTGTCAGGGTATGTGTGTGTGTCAGTGAGCGGCAGCGTGTGTGTGACTGTGTGTGTGACGGGGAGCGGCAGTGTGTGTGTGACTGTGTGTGCTGCATTGTGTGTCTGCACAGGTGTGTCTGTGACTGTGTGTGCTGCATTGTGTGTTTGTACCAGTGTCCGTGAGTGTGTGTGTGACAGTGAGCGACAATGTGTGTGTGACTGTGTGTGTGACAGTGAGCGGCAGCGTGTGTGTCTGTGTGTGCTGAATTGTGTGTCTGCACAGGTGTCAGGGTATGTGTGTGTGTGACGGGGAGCAGCAGCGTGTGTGTGCTGCATTGTGTGTCTGCACAGGTGTCAGTGACTGTGTGTGTGACAGGGAGCAGCAGATGAGTGTCAGTGTGTGGCAGTGAGTGTGTCAGGAGTGAAAACTGGCCTCTCCATCGAATTCTCGTTTTGACTCTCAGGGTCTCTGGGGACGTGGCTGCCCGGTGGGTGCTGCTGAGGGGTGATGGGTGCAGCCCCTCCGCTCCCTGCCAGGACCGGGTGCCCAGCTGCATCATCGGGGGGTTCGTTCCTGCCCCAGCAGTGGGCACCAGAGGTGCAGAATCCCTGGCTGGCCTCCGGTGCCACCGGCCACTGGCCAGCGCCCAGCATTGATCCTGCCCCTTCACTCAGGCCCCGGGTATTTGGATACAGACTCCCAGCCCAGGGGCCTGGGGGAGCTCTGGGGGAGACCTGCTCAGCGGAGCCCCAGCCAGCCTGGCCTAGAAGAGGCAGGCCTGGAGCAGGCCGGCTCCCCCTTGGGGACCCCGGTGTCCGGCTGGATCCCTGCTATACCTGATGGGGGTGGGTAATACCTGCTTACCCCAGGTGCGGCTGGGTGCCCTGGGCCTGGACAGGCAGGGACATGGGACTCTGGAGCAGCATGTGACCCCTCTCTCCCCCCGCAGGTGGGCCCAGCCCCCCATGTTCCGCTCGCGGCGGGCCAGCCTGGTGCGGCGGCTCTGGAGGCATCGCTGTGCCGGCCCCGGCCCCGAGGATGGGCACGGCGCCCTCAAACCCGCCGCTCACGCCCTCTTCAAGAAGCTGAAGGACGAGGAGCTGGAGCTGCTGGTGCAGGCGGTGGAGAGCCGGGGAGCCGGGCCGTCGGGCTGCGTCTGGGTGGCCCGGGCAGAGCCGCGTGGCACCAAGCAGGCCCTACCCCCTCAGGTGCTGCTCTGCCGGCTCTACCGCTGGCCCGACCTCCGGCACCCCCATGAGCTCAAGCGCCTGAGCTGCTGCCAGAGCTTCGGGGTCTGGGGGGGCTGCGGCGAGGGGGCCACACTCTGCTGCAACCCCCACCACCTCAGCCGGCTCGCCATGCCCGGTGAGTGGGACGGGGGGGCCGGGCTGGGGGCCCACCCATGGCGCACCTCCCCCACTGCCAAGCAGCACCGCTCTCTATCTATCTATCTATCTATCTATCTATCTATCTATCTATCCCCATCCACCCCATCTATCTATCTATCTATCCCCAGCCACCCCCTCTATCTATCTATCTATCTATCTATCTATCTATCTATCCCCATCCACCCCCTCTATCTATCTATCTATCTATCTATCTATCTATCTATCTATCTATCTATCCCCATCCACCCCCTCTATCTATCTATCTATCTATCTATCTATCTATCTATCTATCCCCATCCACCCCCTCTATCTATCTATCTATCTATCTATCTATCTATCTATCTATCTATCTATCTATCCCCATCCACCCCCTCTATCTATCTATCTATCTATCTATCTATCTATCTATCTATCTATTCCCATCCACCCCCTCTATCTGTCTATCTATCTATCTATCCCCATCCACCCCCTCTATCTATCTATCTATCTATCTATCTATCTACCTATCTATCTATCCCCATTCACCCCCTCTATCTATCTATCTATCTATCTATCTATCTATCTATCTATCTATCTATCTATCTATCCCCATCCACCCCCTCTATCTATCTATCTATCTATCTATCTATCTATCTATCTATCTATTCCCATCCACCCCATCTATCTATCTATCTATCTATTCCCATCCACCCCATCTATCTATCTATCTATCTATCTATCTATCTATCTATCTATTCCCATCCACCCCCTCTATCTATCTATCTATCTATCTATCTATCTATCTATCTATCCCCAGACACCCCCTCTATCTATCTATCTATCTATCTATCTATTCCCATCCACCCCCTCTATCTATCTATCTATCTATCTATCTATCTATCTATCTATCCCCAGCCACCCCCTCTATCTATCTATCTATCTATCTATCTATCTATCTATCTATCCCCATCCACCCCCTCTATCTATCTATCCCCAGACACCCCCTCTATCTATCTATCTATCTATCTATCTATCTATCTATCTATCTATCCCCATCCACCCCATCTATCTATCTATCTATCTATCTATCTATCTATCCCCAGCCACCCCCTCTATCTATCTATCTATCTATCTATCTATCCCCAGACACCCCCTCTGTCTGTCTATCCCCAGAACTTGGCCCCCCTTCCCCTGCTGGTTTTGGGCCAGAAGGGGAGGGCTGGCATGGGAGTGGGGTGGGGAGGGGGCTGCCCCAGAGACAGCTGCTCACTGGTTTCCGCTCTTGTCTGGTTCCCTTTCAGAGACACCGCCACCCCCTTATTCCAAAATCTCCCCCTTCAGCTGCCCCTGGGCAGAGGTGTCGGAGCGCCCCAACTCCAGCCACCTGGAGTCTGGTTGCAACGCCCACGGAGACTGGCGAGGTACGGTGGGGACCGGGGCACAAGGGATGCCCATAGGGACTGGGGGGCACCCAGGGGATGTGACCCCCCAGACCCAGGCGGGGAGCGTCAGGGGACTCCGAATGACCAGCCCTGGGCTGGGTGGGGACCAGTGTTGCCAGGCTGCAGCCCTGGGTATCGGGGGGATCCTGCTGCCACCTTCCTCCCGCACGAGATTTTGGGGGCCCCACTGGGGAAGAAGGGCCCTTGGGTGGAGCCATCGAGAAGCCCCCCGCTCAGGAACCAGCAGCACCAGGTGTGGGTCAGGTGCTCCCCCTCCCCCGCTGAGCCATCCCGGCCCTTGGAGCCTGGAGAGCTGCCGACATGGGGCCCCTGGGGCCCGCTGGGCCCTCCCCTGCCAGCTCAGCCCTTTGCAGAGCAGGGGCCCGGCTGCGGGGCCCGGGGCTTCCCCTTCCGTAGGTCAGAAAGAGTTGGGGGGAGGGGCGGGGGGAGGTCTGCCCCCCCCCAGAGCTGCCAGAGCAGATCTGACCTTGCTGCTGCCCCCCATCTCCTCCGGGGCATCAAGGGAAGGGGTTGGGGGGGTGATAACCACCCCCCGTCCCCCGAGTCAGGCCCCCCCACCTGAGCCCGGGAGGAAAAGCTGCCCGGAGCAAAAGCTGAGCCTGTTATTTTTGGCCCGTCTGCGTTCCCCGCCGCAGGAAGCGCTGCCCACAGGGACACTCACAATGTGCCTTGACGCACAAGCCGCGCTCCGGCCTGGCTGCCGGCCACCGGCTCCTTCCCCACGCTCCACCCTCCCTCCCACGGCTCCAGGGCCTTGGGACCGGCGCCCTCGGCCAGGCCCGCCCCCCACTTGCCGCGCCACGGCGGGCGGTCCCCTGGGACGGTGGCTGGGGCTGTCCTGGGCCTACGTGCCGGCTCACAGCACCCCACCGTGACTCACGCCCCGGGGATTGTCCTGCTCCGCGATGGAGTCGGACGCCCTGCTCCAGCCCAGCTGCCCCACAATACCCTGGGGGGCTGAGTCTGGGGAGCTGGGAGGTCCGTCTGCTTGGGGCCAGTGGGGTCAGGCAGCCAGAACCCCAGGAGGGCCAGCAGAGATGGGGCCTGAAACTGGCCCTTGCAGAGCCCAGGCCCCGTTGCCCACCCGCCCCCCACTGCTGGCCGGGCCCAATTTCAAGCTGGAGCATTCAGGCCGGCCTGCCGCCAGCCCCCAGCCACTTGAAAGAGACTCAGGGGCCTCCTCCGGTGCTGGGGCTAAACTGGTTCTGTGTGGCTGTATCCAGAGCCCCGCAGCTCACTCATGGCCAGTGCCAGGCAAGGGGTCCCTGCATAACCAGCCCCCGTGCCGCACCCCAGAGCCAGCTGCCTCTCAGCACCAGGCAAGGGGTCCCTGTTTAACTAGCCCTCATGTCCCCCTGCCCCAACGGCCAGTGCTGGGGGAGGGGTCCCCGTATAAACACCCCTGCGTCCCACCCCAGAAGGGCTGCATCCCAGCACCGGGCGAGGGGTCTCTGTATAACCTGCCCCCACCCCCCACCCCAGAGGGGCTGCATCCCAGAGCCGGGGAGGGTCCCTGGGTGGTCTATTCATTCTGTGGGGGCTCAGTGGGGGGGCCTGGGGGCTGCTCTGTGCGTGGGCTCAGAGGTTCCCTTCTCGCTCCTGCAGACCCCGGCCTGGCATGGAGCACCACCAGGGACGGCTGCTGGTGCAAACTGGCCTATTGGGAGCACCGGACACGGGTGGGCCGTCTCTACGCCGTGCACGAAACCTCCGTCAACATCTTCTGCGAGCTGCCGCAGGGGAGCGGCTTCTCCTTGGGCCAGCTGCAGGCCGAGAGGCGCAGCGCGGCCGTACGCCGGGCCCGAAGCAAGATTGGCCGTGGGCTGCTGCTGAGCCGGGAGCGGGACGGGGTGTGGACCTACAACCGCAGCGAGCACCCCATCTTCGTCAGCTCTCCCACGCTGGGGCCCCCCAGCGCCCGCGGCCCGCCCGTGCACAAGGTGCTGCCCGGTTACTCCCTGCAGGTCTTTGACTATGAGCGTGCGGGTGGCCAGGCCGGCTGGCGGAGGCCGGGCGATGGGCCCTGCGACCCCAACAGCATCCGCATTAGCTTCGCCAAGGGCTGGGGCCCCTGCTACTCGCGGCAGTTCATCACCGCCTGCCCCTGCTGGCTGGAGATCCTGCTCACCAAGCCCCGCTGAGCCGGGGCCCAGCCCAGCCCAGCCGCTCCCGCTGCGGCCACGGGTCCTGCCAGCCGACTGGAGTGGGGGAGCGTCCTCGGGCCCCCACCGCTGAGGCCTGGCCCAGCAGCCTCTGCCCCTCTGCCTAGAAACCCTATTGCAGCCTCCTTCCGCCCGACCCAATCATGGGCCTCTGGGCCTCTCCAGCCATCCCCAGCCCGGGCGCTACGGCCCTGGTCAGCCCCTGTCTGCCCCACTCCCGCTGGCCTGCCCCCCAGCTTCCTCCTCCACACCTCTTCCCCTTATCTCTAGCCCCCAATCCCCGTCCCTCTGGCAATCCCACCCCCCTGCCCTCCCCCAGCCCCACCCCATCCCTCTGCCCCCACAGTCCTTCCCCACCCCATCTCCCTTTACCCCCAGCCCCCGTCCCTCTGCCTTCCCCCAGCCCCTTCCCCACCTCATCTTCCCTTACCCCCAACCCCTGTCCCTCTGCCCTCCCCACAGCCCCTTTCCCACCTCATCTTCCCTTACCCCCAGCCCCCGTCCCTCTGCCCTCCCCACAGCCCCTTCCCCACCCCATCTTCCCTTACCCCCAGCCCCCGTCCCTCTGCCTTCCCCACAGCCCCTTCCCCACCTCATCTTCCCTTACCCCCAACCCCTGTCCCTCTGCCCTCCCCACAGCCCCTTCCCCACCTCATCTTCCCTTACCCCCAGCCCCCGTCCCTCTGCCCTCCTCCCAGCCCCTTCCCCACCTCATCTTCCCTTACCCCCAGCCCCCGTCCCTCTGCCCTCCCCACAGCCCCTGCCTGTGGTGTCGGACACACCTGGCAGGGAGGCAGTGGTGGGGGACTGGGCGGTTCTCACATTTATTTCAAATTATCTTATTTTTGTAAAGAAAAGTAGATTAAAAACCTGCCAAGGGCGGGGGAGCGGCTCCATGTGCCAGCCTGACCCCCTGCCCACTTGCCAGCTGATCCATTCTGGGCACTGGCCCAGGGGGTAGCCAGACTCAGCCCCCGTTGGGAGCCTGCTGGGCTGGGCTGGGCTGAGCTGGGCTGGGCTGAGCTGGGCTGGGCTGGGCTGGGCTGAGCTGGGCTGGGCTGGGCTGGGCTGGGCTGAGCTGGGCTGGGCAGGGGTTTCAAGGTCGAGAGGGTCTGAGCACGTCTGCAAAGGTGGGGAGGAGGTGAAGCAGGAGGGAGGTAGCAGTGGGGGCAGGACTCAGCACAGAGCGAATTCTTGGCCCTTGGGGCTCTGCCCAGGGCCCGATCCCCAGGGCTCAGAAGGATCCTGGTAGCCTCAGAGCTTGGGCTTTGGGGTGTGGGCTCAGAGGCTGGTCCGTGCATAGGGGGAGGCACAGAGAGTGGGGAGAGGCTGGGGGGCAGCTCAGAGCTGGCAGAAGGAACCAGCAGGGCTGGGGGTGGCCAGCAGCAGCCAAAGCCCCCGCGTTAGGAGGGCTCCGGGGCTGGGGGGGGAGTTCTCATGACTGGCGGAGTGTCCTGCATGCAGCAGACAGCACCGGGCCCAGCCTGGCAGGGCAGAGGGGCAGTGCTGCAGGTTCCCCCGCAGTGCAGACCCAGACCTGGCCATCTCCGCAGCCAGCCCTGCCGGGCACAGGGGCCCTGCTGGAGCCGGGCCGGGCCAGCACCGGTGCTGCATGAGGAGCTCTAAGTTCTTCCAGCCACATGCCCAGCCCGTCGCTGTTATTTATAACTCCAATAAACGGTGCCACTGAATCGCTGCTGCCAAGCGTTGTCCCTGCGCCGGACCCACCTCCTGCGCCCAGCGCATGGGGAGCTGCAGCGCCGCCCGGGGCGGGGGGGGAGCTCGATAACCACCATGGCAGCTGGCGAGGAGCCAGCCCCCCCAGTGCTGGGTGCTACAGGTATTGTCCCATCACAGCTGGGTCTGGGCGTGGGGCAGGGAGGGACCCCAGCCTGTGGGCACCAGGCCTCCCTTAGAATTGGGGCTGGGGCTGGGGGCCGTCCTGCCATGGCTCTGATATGCACCCCCCACCCCAAACACCGGCACCACCACATCACACACCATGGCCCCACAGCAGGTTCGCTGGGCAGCCCAGCCCGGTGTGCCACACGCATGTCCATGCACCCCTCACAGGCCAGCATGCACACGCATGGGCACACACACACGTATGTACAGCACCCCTGCACACACATACATATACCCCCCTGCGCACACACACACATACATGCACCCCTGCATGCACACATGTACATACACCCCTGTGCACGCACACACACACGCACGTGCACCCCTGCGCGCACATTCACACACGTACATACACCCCTGTGTGCACACGCACGGGCACCCCTGTGCACACACACACACACACACACACACATGCGCACCCCTGCGCACACGGGCACCCCTGTGCACACGCACGCACACACACACACGTGCAGCCCATGCCGGCTCCCCTTTGCACGCCGGCTCCGAAGCGCCTCTCCCCGGTCGGTGCCCAGCAGTGCCCTCTGCAGGCCAGAACAAGGCAGCGCCGCCCGCAGCTGTCGGCAATGACCGCCCGGTCCTTCCTGCCACGCTGCCCGGCTGGGCAGAGATGGGATCAGAGGCTCCCTGCCCTCAGGCTGGCCCCACTGCCCTCAGGCGTCTTCATCTCTGCTGTGCTGCCCAGCGCCCCGGGAGGGCTGTGTCCTGGGGGGGCGGAAGGTGAGTGCCCGGCGATGCCCCCGCCTGCCCTGCTCGGGGCCCCTGGGAATGTCCTGGGCTGAGTGGGGACAGGGCACCTGCAAAGCGACTTCCCAGCTCCCTCATGCTGGGGCTGAGCTGGGGGTGCCAGCCACCGCCCCAGGGTCTGCGGTGGGGGGCACGGCCAGACGAGGGCTGCGCTGGGGGTGCCGGCTGCACATGGGTGGTTTGGGGGCTCTGGCTGACAGGCTCGCCCGTGGCAGCAGAGACGGGGATGGGCCCAGCCCCCGTGCCACATAGCCACAGCCCCCACACCCCAAAATAGACCAGTGCCTAAAAATAGCACCGCGCACCCCCAACGGGGGAAGGGGGTTGGTATCTGCCAGCCTGCACTGGGGCGAGGGCGGGGCGCCGGGGGGCTGTGTGGTTTGGTGTCTGGTTCCTAGAACACTAGGGGCTGCGGGCTCAGCAAGACCTGGGGGGGCCAGGGGGAGAGACTCTTTCCTATAAACACACGCCAATCCAGCCCACGGGGCTTGCAGAGAAGCCGCCCGACTTAGAGAAAACCGGGGGAGGGGGAGAGAGAGCGAGGGAATGGGGAAGCGAGGGAGGAGGAGTGCGGCCTTGCCAGCTGTGAGCACTTCCCCCTACTACCCGCCGGAGCCAGGGGGTGTTGGGGGGGGGTGCCCACCCAGCGCCCACCCAGCGCCCAGGCCTGACTCCCAACAGCCAGCGATGGGCTTGGCTGGCACCATCTGCAGCCGGGAGGCCAGGGCAAAAGGGGGGGCCGGACGCTGTCCCTGGCCTCTTGCTCTGCAGTGGAATCTCTCCATCCAGTGCTGGGCTCCCACCCCCGTGGGCTCTGGCACCTGAACTGGGCTGCCCGGTAGCCCTGGGTGCCGCCCTATGTGGAAGTGGGAGGCCGTGGGCCAGGCCTGAGCTGATGCAGGGAGCTGGGGGCTCCTGCCCCTCCTGCCGGTTCCTCCTTAGAACCATTTCCCCTGCGGCGTCTATAAATAGCTGGCGACGCCGGGGCCTGCGGTGGGTTTGATTTCGGCTCTTGGCGGCCTCAGGGGGTTTGTGACACGAAGCACTGGGCGCCTTTCATCCTCCGAGCTGCCTCTGAAGTGGTCGGGGTGCAGGAAGGCTCGGAAGCTCCCCCCACCCGTCTGACGCCCCCAGGAGCCGGCTGGGACATGGATGTCTCTGCACAGCAGGGTCTGCGCCTCTGCATCCCATTTCCCAGGGTGTGGTGCCCCCCAGCTGGCCCATGGGGGCCAACGGTGACCAGCCCTCAGCGGGCCTGGGCCAGGCTTGCCTGGCATTGCCCAGCGCCTGGCACCTTAGGCCCATGGTGGCCCTGATTCCAGGATCGTTCCAGGGACCAGGGCTGCCAGCCACATCCTGGCCCCCCAGCCCCCCCCACCTCCCTGGGGTGCAGCTGCACGGCCCCTGAAAGTGAAAGTGGGAGGGACCGTGGGAGGCTGGTTTCGGGCAGGTGGGCGGCTGGGCCGGCTGCAAGTCAGCACCAAAGAGGGGATTTTCTTTGGATTTCCCCCTCACTCGCCTCATCCGTCCCCACGCGTCCCCAGCTCCTCAGCAGCCCCCTCCCCTGCTTCCCTGCTCAGGCCAAGGGGGGACAGCAGCCAGGCTGGGCCAGGCAGGCCACTCCCTGGAGGTACCCCAGCTCTCGCCAGGCCCCCGGGTGGCTCCTGGCTAGCTCCCTCTGCCCCCTCCCCACCATGTGGGTTACTGTAAGCAGTGTGCCAGGGCTTTGCAGAGCAAGGGGGAGAGGGAGGGAGGGAGGGACGGAGGGATGAGCAGATGGACCAAAGCTCCTCTCTCTCTCTCTGGCCAATGCAGAGGATTCGCCCTGGTGGGGGGGGGGAGGGGGGGGGCGTGGCGCGGGCAGGGCCAGGCACCTCAAGGCCATCGCCCCAGAGGACAGGTTTGCAACCCTCCCCCACCCCAATGGGGACACACCCAAGGGCTGAACCCCCTTGTCGGGTCAGCAGCCAGGTATGTGCAGGGTAATTGCCCCAGCAGGAGGGATGACCCAGCCCTGGATCTGTGCCCACTGGAATGGGCTCTGGCGGCAGTGATCCGGCAGCAGGGGAGAGCCGGAGCTGGATCCCTGCCCCCGGAATGGACTTGCCTCCTGCCAGTGAGCTAATGTCTGTACAGAGCCCCTGTTTGGCTTGGCGGCTGGGCAGTGGGGGCCTGGCCCAGGGCCATGTCTGAATCAGGCCGCCAGGGAGCCCCTCCTTGGAGCAGCAGGCGGGGGCAGGGGCGGGCGGGTGGGTGGGGTGAGCTGAGGTGAGCAAGGAGCCAGGAACATTTTGATTCTTTCCCTCCTGGGCACCGGTTGTGGCCAAACAGGTTGTGCCTGTGACCCCACCCGAGTCACCTGCGCAGGCGGGGGGAGCTGCTGCTCGGGGAGTCTGCCCCACCCTGGCCTGCCTTGCCCTCCTGGCTGCTCTGAGTGTCTCGCTTTACATGAGCCCCCATTGCCCTGGGGCCTTCCTGCCACTCTCCCAGGTGGGCACAGGGAAGGGAGGCTGGTGAGGTGAGTGTACTCGGGTGGATACCCCTCTCCCATCAGCTCAGAGTCCTCCCTGCCCCCAGAGGAAGCAGGGCCTGGGCTATGCCTCCGAGTTCACATCACCACCTCCATGCAGCGAGCTGGGGCTGGGGGACATCACCCAAGGCCACCCAATGACTCTGGCGGACAGGGTTAGAACCCCGGAGTCCTGGCTCCCACCCCCTCTGTTCCAGCCCCCTAGGCCCCCCTCCCCTCAAAGGGCCAGGGACAGACCCAGGAGTCCTGGCTCCCAGTCTTGTGTTCTGACCCAAATCCATCTTCTTCTCTCAGTGCCTCAGCCCGCATGCTGGGTTCCCTGTTGGCTGCGTAGTTATGCCCAGGTGCAGGTGAGACATTTGGACATTTTTTGCCAGCAGCTGGGAATGGGCGACGGGATGGGTCACTGGACGATTCCCTGTTCTGTCCATTCCCTCTGGGACACCTGGCACTGGCCACTGTCGGAAGATAGGACACTGGCCTAGATGGACCCTTGGTCTGACCCAGTAGGGCTGTTCCCATGTTCTGACAAGCAGGGCCCAGGGCGTGGGGCTGGGAGTGAGCGAACCGGTTTTCCAGCTGGCTGACACCGATGCTGCCCAGAGAACAGCCAGTCAGGTGGGGGCGGTGGGGTGGGAAAGCGTCCCCCATTCTGGCTGTGTCAGTGCCTCAGGGCTTTGGCTGGTGAGGTGACAGAGCACAAGGAGCGATGGGGAGTCTGCGATAGATTAGATGGGTCTATGTGGGGATGGCTGGAGGGAGGGGCAGAGGGATCTGTGTGGGGATGGACAGATGGAGGGCGGGACGGACAGAGGGCAGGACAGAGGGATCTGTGTGGGGATGGACAGATGGAGGGCGGGACGGACAGAGGGCAGGACAGAGGGATCTGTGTGGGGATGGACAGACGGAGGGAGGGACAGACAGAGGGATCTGTGTGGGGAGGGACGGACGGAGGGAGGGACAGAGGGATCTGTGTGGGGATGGACGGACAGAGGGAGGGACAGAGGGATCTGTGTGGGGATGGACGGACAGAGGGATGGATGGACGGACAGAGGGAGGGACAGAGGGATCTGTGTGGGGATAGACGGAGGGAGGGACAGAGGGATCTGTGTGGGGAGGGATGGACAGAGGGATGGATGGACAGATGGAGGGCGGGACAGATGGAGGGCGGGACAGAGGGATCTGTGTGGGGAGGGACGGACGGAGGGAGGGACAGAGGGATCTGTGTGGGGATGGACGGACAGAGGGAGGGACAGAGGGATCTGTGTGGGGATGGATGGACAGAGGGATGGATGGACGGACAGAGGGAGGGACAGAGGGATCTGTGTGGGGATAGACGGAGGGAGGGACAGAGGGATCTGTGTGGGGAGGGATGGACAGAGGGATGGATGGACAGATGGAGGGCGGGACAGATGGAGGGCGGGACAGAGGGATCTGTGTGGGGATGGACGGAGGGAGGGAGGGAGGTACGGACGGAGGGAGGGACAGAGGGATCTGTGTGGGGAGGGACGGACAGAGGGATGGATGGACGGACAGAGGGATCTGTGTGGGGACGGACGGAGGGAGGGACAGAGAGATCTGTGTGGGGATGGACGGAGGGAGGGAGGTACGGACGGAGGGAGGGACAGAGGGATCTGTGTGGGGATGGACGGAGAGAGGGACAGAGGGATCTGTGTGGGGAGGGACGGACAGAGGGATGGATGGACGGACAGAGGGATCTGTGTGGGGACGGACGGAGGGAGGGACAGAGGGATCTGTGTGGGGAGGGACGGACGGACGGACGGAGGGAGGGACGGT
Source organism: Malaclemys terrapin pileata (assembly GCF_027887155.1). Taxonomy (NCBI): domain Eukaryota; kingdom Metazoa; phylum Chordata; order Testudines; family Emydidae; genus Malaclemys; species Malaclemys terrapin. The sequence goes on along the minus strand of NC_071525.1, from coordinate 807,901 downwards.
TGGACGGAGGACAGCCAGGGCAGGGCGCCCGGGAACAGCCCTCCCCCCTGCTCTAGGGTTGCCAATTTCAGTTCGACGTGTTCCTGGAGGTTCCGTCACGTGACATAAGCTTTAAGTCCTGGAGACTCCAGGCCAGTCCTGGAGGGTTGGCAAGCCGCGGGAAGCGGCAGCCGCCACAGGCCGGGCCCCCCCAGTCGGGAGCCGGGCCAGGGACGGGTCATCCTTTCCGGCTGCAGCCTCCTTCCCCAGCGCCGTGACTCACCTTCCTCCCCGCCCGCCCGAGTCCCGCCCTGCGGCCGCCGCCCCTCCCGGGCCGGGCCCCCCGCCCGCGCTGCGAGCCCCCCCCATCCCGGGCCGGGCCCCCCCGCCCGCGCTGCGACCCCCCCATCCCGGGCCGGGCCCCCCGCCCGCGCTGCGAGCCCCCCCATCCCGGCCCCCCGCCCGCGCTGCGAGCCCCCCATCCCGGGCCGGGCCCCCCGCCCGCGCTGCGAGCCCCCCCATCCCGGCCCCCCGCCCGCGCTGCGAGCCCCCCATCCCGGGCCGGGCCCCCCGCCCGCGCTGCGACCCCCCACACCCGGCAGGGCCCCTCCGCCCGCGCTGCGAGCCCCCCCCATCCCGGGCCGGGCCCCCCCGCCCGCGCTGCGAGCCCCCCCATCCCGGGCCCCCCGCCCGCGCTGCGAGCCCCCCCCATCCCGGGCAGGGCCCCCCCCGCCCGCGCTGCGACCCCCCCCGACCCTCCCCCACCGCTGCGAGCCCCCCCCATCCCGGGCCGGGCCCCCCGCCCGCGCTGCGAGCCCCCCATCCCGGGCCGGGCCCCCCGCCCGCACTGCGAGCCCCCCCCCAAGGGAGCGGTGCAGCTTTAAGGGACCATTAACCGGGGGGGACCCTAGCGGCCGCTGCTGCAGACACTGTCATCCCCCCCTCCCCCGCCAGCTCCTCCCCCCGCCCCTGAGGGGTGTGTCCTGGGGGGGCCCTGAAGGGCAGCACCCCCCACCAATGAGAGGCTGGGAACCCACCCCCTGCCCAATGAGCTGGGGAGGGGGCGGGCGCTTCCTGGTAGCAGGTTTAGGAGGGCGAGGGGGAGATGCTGAGCGGCTGGGGCCAGGTGGAGGGGAGGGGTCGGGAGGGGAGCGGGGGGGCCCGGCCGGCGGAGGGGCGCGCAGCGGCGGGGGCAGGCAGGAGGGGAGGGGCCTGGCTGCGGCTAGGCGGGGCTGGGGGGCCGCTGGGGGTAGGACAGGTGGGGGGCGGGGCGGGCCAGGTGAGGTGGGGACCGCGGGGGGCGGGGCGGGACAGGTGAGTGAGGTGGGGAGAGCGCAGGGGCGGGCAGAACGAGGGGCCCCTGGCGTCCGGCCCCCAGCGGAGCGCACCGACCCCGCCTGCTGCACCTGAGCCGAGCGGAGACCGGTGAGTCCTGCGCCTGGAGCTGCCTGGAGCCCCCGGGGGGGAATAGCTGGGGGGTCCGGGTGCCCCGAGCCCCATTAGCGTCCCCCTTGGTGCCCTGGCTCCTATCACCCTCCCCCCCCCCGCCCTAGCTCGGGTCCCTCCCTGGATCCCGCCAGGTGCGTCGTGGTCCCTTCAGTGGAGCCCCCGCTCACAGCCCCATCACCCCCGGGGAGGGCTGCCTTGGGCCGGGAGCAGGCCTGGTTGGTGGCTCAGGTCTGGGGTTATAAATAACCCTCCTTAAGCTGGTCGGTGAGTGGCAGGGATGGTGTGTGTGGCCCGGCTCGGCCTGGCCGGGGGATCAGAGACCCCGGCTCCGTAGATCTGCGCTGTCCGGGCGGCCTGGGCCCCGGCTAGCCCGGCCGGTGCCCCTCGGGGCTGTTGGCAGCTCGCTGCGGAGCGCCAGCTCAGCCCCCGGCTGGGTAAAGGGTGGCCTGGGCTCCACCGGGCACAGCTCCCCTGGCGCGCTGGGGGGCGGGAATGGAAACCCTGAGCGCGCCCGTGGGGAGCGGCAAGTTACGGCGAATGTGGACACGTCGCCAGGCCGCTGGCTCTAGCTCTCCTGGAAGCTGCGGGTGGGCAGGGTGCCAGGCGGGAGGGGAGGGGTGGAGTGGATTACTCGTCGCATCCCCTGCGCTGGCCGCGTCTGGGTGGGGGAGTCTGACTGCTAATGGGCTAAACTGGCAGGGGTGGGGAGAGGGACCGCGGTTCCTGGCATGGGTTGCTGTGTCCGGACGGGGCAGCGATGGAGGGGGCTGTCGCCAGGCTAGAAACTGGGTGTGGTGTGAGCTAAGCAGACCTCCCCCCCCCACACCCACATGCTATCTGGGGGGTGGCCTGCTCAGGCGTTGGGGCTCTTCCCGGCCAAGCTCCCCCCACCCCATGGCTGGGCAGGCCCCTGGGAGGACAGTCTGATCCGGCCCTTTCTGGGTCCTGTTTGCCTCTGCCTGGCTTGCGACCCAACAGTAACAAACCTGGTGAGCGCTCACCCCCTCTCTGTGTCCTGCTGGGCACAGGGCCCCTTGCCCTCCGGTGTCCTGGCCACTCTGATGGTCAGTGGGTGGCCCAGGGGAGCAGTCCCCCCGGGGGCCAGCAGAGTGGGGAGGAACTGGGTGACACTGTCACCTGCAGTAGACTAACACCTGTGGCACTTGAACTAGGCCCTGCACTGAACCGAAGACCCCCCCCCCCCGACCATCACTTAGCATATGTGATCTACTTTGTTTGTGTAGGGCCTACGGTAAATGGGGCGAGCGGGGGTGGTCTGGCTGTCCCTCAGCGAGGGAACCTTCCGTGGAAGTGTCACCTGTCCCTGAGTGGAAGGAGGCCTCATTGGGAAGGGATCATCCACCCCTCCCCGCCCTCATTAACCTTATGTATCCCAGGATGACCGTGTGTGTCTGGCACGGGGGTTCTTGGGGCATCTGGGTCAGACTCTGCTCCGGGGGCCGCCTGCCGGGAACCTGGTGCCCCATCACTCTCACCTTGCTCTGAGGCTGCTGGACTCTGCCCTGAGTGTGCCCAGCCCTTGGCAACTGTTCCCACCCGAGCCGGCCGCCCCTGGCCACGGTGTTTACCCAGGGGGTGGGGCGCGTATTTACCCTCCCAACACTGTCTGGGCCACAGCGGGATGACGAGCAGCTGCTGTCTCAGGGCTGAAGCTCCCCTTGACCTGCTGGGATCTACCTTCCCAGGACAGCTCCTGCTGGCACACGGCTCCTGTGCTGGGCCGGAGTCCAGGGGTGTTCTCATGGCTAGTGCCTGGGACTCCTGGGTTCTCGCCTGGCTCTGGGAGGGGAATGGGGTCTAGTGGGTGGAGCTGGAAGCCAGGACTCCTGGGTTCTCGCCTGGCTTTGGGAGGGGAATGGGGTCTAGTGGCTAGAGTGCAGGGGGCGGGAGGACTCTTGGGTTCTACTTCTAGCTTCTGACACTGCGGCTTTGGGCGGCGAGTCCCTTCCTGGCTCTGCCTCAGTTTCCCCCTCCCTCATAGGGAATCGACTCCTGCTGAGAGTGGGGCAGGCAGGCTGCTGCACTCTGGCGCCTCCGGGTTCTGCCTGCTCGCCATCCAGGGGCGTGCCTATCGGCTGTCCCCGCGTGGGGCCCCCTCCGGGGCCCCTCGCTGGGCTGGCATCCCGTGGGCACAGAGCTGTGGAAAGGGGAGGGGGCCTTGCGGGTCTCTCTGGAGGCCTGGATGGCAGTGTGTAAGAGGGCGGGGGCACGGCTGGGGAAGTGTCAGCGGGTTGGAAGGGGAGGCGGTGCTCTGCAGGGCCTTGAAAGGCAGAACAAGGTGCTTGAGCTTGGTGTGGTGGAGAAGGCAGCGCTAGAGGGCCCCGGGGGTGGGGGGAGGCCGGGTAGGAGGGCTGGGGAGGAGGTGGGCTGTGTCTGCAGAGGGGTGCATCGGCCGAGGCAGGAGGCGCCGCTGGCTGTGTGGAGGGGCAGTTGTGGGGTGGAGGGTGGCTTGTGGGGTGGGTGAGGCGTGAGCGATGGGGGGGCAGGCCGGGAGGCAGTGCTGCTTGGCCCCCTGGCTGGTGTGTTCCTGGGAGTTCGGTGGCACTGGCCTTGCTGTGCTGGCAGCGCCCTGGGGAGGCTCTGAGATCCGGAGGGTATTTGGGGGGGGTCTGCCGAGGACGCCCCCAGCAGCCCGGGGAGTCCCAGCTGCATCACACAGGGGGCTGAGCAATGGGATTTGGAGCCGTTCCCTGCCCAGCGATGTGATGTGAGACCCAGGGAGTGCACCTGGGCCCCAGCTCCTCCCAACACCCCCTGCATCCACGACCCCTGGCTGGGGGCACCCTCTGGGTCACGGGGTGCATGGAGAGCCCCGTGTGCTGGTGCCCTGGGCGCCCTCCCCAGCTGAGCGGGGTGCAGCAGGAGGTGGTCGGTGGGCCAGAGGGGCCCAGCCTGGTCCGGCCTGGCGGCGCTGGGGCTCGGAGGGGCAGGGGCTGCTGCCATGCCCAGCCCAGGAACCTCTCCCCCAGCAGGAGGGGGTGGATGATGAAACCACAGAGAAATCGCTGCTGGTAGTGTGCTGGAGCCCCGGGAGCCCACGCCGTGCCTTGGGGCCTGCCGTAGTAACCTTGGCGTGCTGGGGGAGGGGGGGCTCCAGCTTTGGGGGGATGGAGTTCCAGGAGTCGCGTGTGGGGGCGGGGGCAGATCTGAGTCTGGATGTGATGGGTGACTCCTTCGTGCTCCCCTGTGGGGGGAAGGGTGAGCCCCATTGGGCCAAGGGGACAGCTGTGTCCCTTGCTGCAGCGAGATGGGGCATCCTGGGGGCAGGGCGCCCACACGGGTCTCTGGAGTCAGGTGCTGGGCTCTGAGGTCCTGCAGACGATGGGTCTCGGCTGGGACTGGGGGATTTCTCCCTGCTGCGGGAGCCCAGGCTTTAAGGTCTCTTGTGCTAGGGGGCCAGGCTGAGACCCAGCCAGCAGGAGGTGCCTGGTGCCCATTCGGGGAGCCCCAGGGAACCGCTCCGTCCACCCTCCTAAGGCTGGTGACCTTCAGCTCCTGCAGGGAGGCGCTGAGCCGCTCATGGTGTCCCTGCCCTGCCCATGTGCATTCTTGGCACCTTCTGGAGCTGCTGGGCCTTGGAGCCCCACGTCCCCAGGGAGCAGCCGGCGTGACTTGGCCGGGTTCCCCTGGCGGGTGGGCGGGCGGGGGGGGACCAAGCTGCGGGAGGGAAAATGAAAGCAGGTGATGCGGAAGGAGAAGTAGGTCAGGCGAGCTCTGGCCTCTCCCAGCAGGCAGCTCAGGGTGTGCATGCACTGCTGCTGCCAGCCCGTCCCTGCTGCTCCAGCCCCGGGCCCCGATGGGCAGCGCCTGGCAAGCGTGGTGAGTACTTCTCTGTGCACTGCCCCTCTGGGCGGGGTCCTTCTGCCCAGGGCCACCCCCCCTCCTTCTGGGCATTGTCTCCTCCCAGCCTGCAGCCCAGGCACTGATGTCAGGCTGGGCTCATCAGTGGCTCCCCCAGGGGTCCCGGTGAGGGGTGCTAGCTCTGCTCCCCGGCTGGCTGCCCCTGGCTCTTGCTCCAATCCTCTCCTACTCCATGTTCCCCCGGAGGGTCAGGCGTGGGGGGGGTCTTATCCAGTCTGACCCTGAGCCCCCTTCCGTGAGTCCTGGCTGATCGCCGTGGGGGAACAGGGCCTGACCCCAAGCGAGCTCCTGAATCCAGGCACTGCTCTGTGCTTCACCCCCTGGGTGTCCTCCCCCCAGCCTGGAGCTGCCCAGGGCCCCTCCGCTCTGTGCACCGCTGGGTGGGAGCAGAGCCTTTGCCCAGGGCAGGGAGTAGCGTGAAGGAAGGTGCCTTGCTGGGCTTCCCCATCTCCAGGTGACCCAGTGTTGGGGAGACCTGCCCTGGCAGAGCTGGGTGGAAGGGAGCTGGCGAAGGCCCCCGGTGCTGGGAGCCCCTGCTGGCAAGGGGGAGCAGAGCTTGGGGACATCCTGCTGCGCAGCACCTGTCCACACTGTCCTGTGGCCCTGAGGCCTCCCTGGTGCCGGGGGGTGGGCAGGGGCAGCAGCACTGGCTATAAGCCCCCCCCACCCCCCGTACTCAGGGTGCTGCATGGACATTAGAGTCCTCTCCTAATTAGTAGTAATTAACCCTGCACAGAGGGGTCGATGGGAAGGAGGTTTAGCAGAAGCGTGTGGGACTGCAGAGGAAATGAGTCCCCCACCCTGGGCGGCAGGGCTCAGCAGGGGGCGCTCTCCCCTGGCAGTGCTGGCCCCAGTGCAGGGCTAGGGGGCGCTGTGCTGCAGGGAGCGGGTGGGGGCTCAGCAGGGGGCGCTCTCCCTGGCAGTGCCGGCCCCAGTGCAGGGCTAGGGGGCGCTGTGCTGCAGGGAGCGGGTGGGGGCTCAGCAGGGGGCGCTCTCCCTGGCAAGGCCTGCCCCAGTGCAGGGCTAGGGGGCGCTGTGCTGCAGGGAGTGGGTGGGGGCTCAGCAGGGGGCGCTCTCCCCTGGCAGTGCTGGCCCCAGTGCAGGGCTAGGGGGCGCTGTGCTGCAGGGAGCGGGTGGGGGCTCAGCAGGGGGCGCTCTCCCTGGCAGTGCCGGCCCCAGTGCAGGGCTAGGGGGCGCTGTGCTGCAGGGAGCGGGTGGGGGCTCAGCAGGGGGCGCTCTCCCTGGCAAGGCCTGCCCCAGTGCAGGGCTAGGGGGCGCTGTGCTGCAGGGAGTGGGTGGGGGCTCAGCAGGGGGCGCTCTCCCCTGGCAGTGCTGGCCCCAGTGCAGGGCTAGGGGGCGCTGTGCTGCAGGGAGCGGGTGGGGGCTCAGCAGGGGGCGCTCTCCCTGGCAGTGCTGGCCCCACGCCCAGGGGGCAGCACTAGGGTGTAGTTGCCCCTTGTGACAGTCACTCGCCCCAGGATGCTGCTGCATCCTGCCCCGGGTCTGTGGGGAGCGGTTCCCAAGCCCATGGTTGGGGGGCCAGCACGGCCTGCCCCAGCGTGGCAGCCGGCACCGCGTGGGCTGTGGGAGGGTTGAGCCAGGCGGGTGGGGCTGGGATCCTGGCAGTGGCCTAGTTCTGAGCTCTATTCCAAGCTGTGGGGCTGTGGGGATTAGCACGGCCCACCCCGGCTGGCAGGGATCAGCGCTGGCCTGGCCGCTGGGCTCAGGTGCAGCTCGGTGGCCTCAGCAGCTGCCTTGGGGGCGGAAGCCGGGCTATTTTTGTTTTGGGGTGGGGTGGGGTGGGCTCCAAGCAGCCGCTGTCCTTACGGGGCGGCTCATCGGCTTGGCCTGGTGGCGGTGCTGAGCCCAGCGCCCTGCTGTCTGTGGCTCCGGCCCTGCTGGAGCGAGGCTGGGACCCTGCCGCCCTGCATCCCCATGTACGGGGGGATTCTGGGGACTGGTACGCGGGACGACGCCAGGGGGCTGGCGGGCTGGCCTCCCCCGTGAGCTGCAGTGTGGAGCTGGCTGGGGAATCGTCTTGCACCCGATGCTGCGCTCGTTCCATGGGGTTGGCACTGGGGGGGGGAGGGGGTCCTTGCTTGCAGCTCCTAGATGGGGCGGGGGGTTGTGGTCCCCACTCCTATGCTCTGTCCATTCAGCAGAGCTGCCTCCCTCCCTCCCTCCGCAGGCTGGGCTGGGCTGCGCTGCTCTCTGGGTCTTGGTGCTGCTAGTGTCAGAGACCAAAGGGGCAATGGTGGGTGCTGGGCCAGTGGGGCCTCCTGGGCTGAGATCTGCCCCAGCTCATTGCGCTGCTCCCACCTGGTGCCGGGCCGAGAGCTGGCACTGCCCAGGGGCCCTGCCCAGCCTCTTCCCACAGCCAGGGGCTGGCCGGCCTCCAGCCAGCTCCCATGACTGCTTGCACTCGTCTGGGTGGGGAAGCTGCTGAGGGGAGCGTGGAGGGGCGCTGAATGCAACAGGGGGGTCCTGTCCCCCACCCCAAGGCTGCAGAGCTGGGGGGGCCAGAGACCGGGAGCTGATCCAAGGGGAGAGTGTGGCTGCTGCTGGCTCGCCGAGCTGAGCCCCGGGGGGGAATTAACCCGCTAGTCCGGGGCAGGTGGAGGCAGTGGCTAAATGCAGCATCAAGGCCCTCCTGGGGCAGCAGCAGCCGTTCCGCCCCCCACCCCCCCGCAAGGCAGAGCCGGAGGGGCCGCACGTGCTTTGCAGCGCCTGTGCTCTGTAGCAGAGGTTCCCGCGAGGGGGGAGCCCTGTCCGTGCTTTGAACTGGGCTGGGGGAGGGATCTGTAGATCATAGAGGTGTGGGGGTTCCCTGGCACGCTGCTCCCAGGGCCTGGCTGGGTGGGTGGCTGAGCGGATCTCCCTCGGGGGCGGGGCGGGGGCGGGGGGGGGGAAATGGGCCTGGTGCTGAGGCTCCTGGATTGTCCCAGGCAGGGCAGGCTGAGCTGGTCCCGCTCCTGGGGGGGGTGGGGGGAGGCCTGTGCCCTGCCTCCGGGACTCACGCCCTGAGTTCATCTCCCTTTGCTTTGGGGTTTTTTGCTGTTTAATATTTCCTTCCTGTTCCCCCATCGACTGCGTTTCAGCAACTCCTTCCTTCCGCTGCTCCTGCCTCCCACGCGGCCCTGCCCCCCATGCCAGCTGCCCCCCAGAGCCATCGCTGGGTTGCGGGGCTTGCCCTGTGGAACCCCTCTCCTTGCAGGGGGGCCAGGTGGGCTGGGGTCTCCCCCCACACGTTGCTCTCCCAGCAGCCACAGCCTGATACAGGGATGTTCCCCCCCCCCCATGACCCTTCCCACCCGCTTGGCACGTGGCTCCCCAGCCACCCACAAGGGTCTGCGCCCTTGGTGTGAGCCCCCTGGGGCTGGGGCCCATCCCATGGCTCAGCCCCGGGAACCCTCTGGTGCAACTCATGGAGCCTACGAGTCCCAGCATGCAATGCTGCCTGGAGCATCTGGCAGCTTTCTGGGGCCTGCAGTCCCTTGGGGGTGGGGTGGGTCAGGGCTGCTTATCTGGGTGGGAGTAAAGGGTCCTGCAGGGAGGGGGGGTCAGGCTGGGGAGCTGTCCTGGGCGGGGGGGAAGTAGGTTTGAGGATCCATGCTTCCTTGCTTGTCTGCGTCTGACAGTGACATTGGTGGGGCCAGAGGTGTGTGTGTGGGGGTGCCCAGCTCTAGCTCGCATCCTGGGCCCAATCCCTTGGTGAATAACAGACACCTCCTCCCTAGAGTTGGCTGGGCGAGCTCCCCCCAGCACCTGGGCTGGCCCTGGCCCCCTTCCTGGGGCTCTCATAGGACCCTGGAGCTGGGCATGGAAGGACTGTCTAAGTGGAGGGGGGGATGAACCTGTCCGCCTAGGGCTTGCTCCTCAGGGTACTGGGAGCTGTAGGTGCCCAGGCCTGCTAGGCTGGCTGGGTCGGGGGCTTTGCTGACGTTGGCCTTGGGCATCCGTCCGCCATAGAGGAGCGGTGACCTGCCTTGGGTGGGGGATTCGGGGCAGATGGGGAGCTTGCACCTTGAGGCAGCCAGGCATGCTGGGCGCAGAGCCGTGGTGGGCGCTGAGAGTGCATGAGGGGCAGCTCTGGAGCGAGAATCCATCTGACCCCTTGCAGTCGGGGTCCGGGCTGAGACTGGCACGGGGAGAACGGGGGTTCTGGCCTGAGGCTGGCATGGTGGGGGTAGGGGGACAGCAGCTCTCCCAGCAGCATCGCCTCCAAGGAGGCCCTTGGCTGGGCTCTGAGCTTGCAGCGGGGGCACCTGGTAGTTGGTTTGCTGGAGTCCATCTGGCTTTGGCCTGGCTGGTGGGTGCTCCTGGTGCCCCCCGCGAAGACCCGTCCCTGCCAGTGACAGGGAGCAGTTTGTGGTTTGCTCTGGTGACTGAAAGCAGGAGGTTGCAACACCCCTGGGGGGCGGGGGTGGGACGACCCGGTGACTCACTTGCCACCAGCGGGATCCTTCTGACTCAGGGCTGCGTGCGACTCCTGTGCCCGTGCCCCTCCCTGCCCGCCTCGCCCACCTTATCTCCTGCCCTTAGCACCTGGCGCACCTGGGCTGGGGGGGCTGGCTCCGCTGCAGCCGTTCCCCTCCTTTATGGGGGCAAAGGGCAGGCGGGGAGGGCTGGCAGGCAGGTGCCTTGCGCCCTTCCTCTCGGAGCTGTGCCCACCGGGGGCAGCCTCTGCTGGCCCAGACTGGCTGCTCCGCTCCTGGCTGGCGGCTGGGGCCTGGCGCTCCCTGCAGTAGGGACCTGGCCCCGCGGCTGCTCTGACCGGGCCTGTGGGAACCTGGGCGGGGCCGGGGGTAGGGGGCTGCACTCTGCCCCAAGGTTGAGGGCTTGGTGCCAGGCTGGGCAAGGCTCCTGCCCTCTTGCCTGTGGGTGGCACCGGTGATGCTCTGGCTCCCGCTGATTGGTTCTGCTCGGTGAGATGGCTGCAGCTGAAAGCCGGAACCCTGTGGTCTGGTGTGTGTGGGGGGTTCAGTCCTGGCACCCCCCAAATGCCTTAAGGGGGCCTGACACTCATTGACTCCAGCAGGGGCACAGTACCTCTGGGACCCAGCCCCTTTAAACTCTTCACAGAAGGAGACCCCAAATGTTTCCTGGCTGCGTCCCACCGGGCTCAGCGTCAGCACCTGCCTGTTGGGGTGTGCCAGGGGTGTGTGTGTCATGCAGTGGGGGGTTTGGTGCAGCATGGGAGGGGTCGGTTGGCATGGGGGGCACTGCCCTGGCCCCGGCTGCCTGCTCTGTTGCGGGGCAGAGCAGCTGTGCGATTGTTCTCTGGATTTGTGCTTGGCGTGTTCCTGGCACTGCATTTGTGAAGCGCTGGTGGGTAACAACTCACCGCCATGGAGGGGGTCTTGGTGGCATCTCCGCCCCCTCCCTGGGGGGCTGGGTGCCATTGGGTGCCCTAGGTTGCTGCTCCCTTCCCCCTTTTCTGGCTGCCAGGGGCCCCCAGTGCTGCTGGGCAGGGGACCGAGCGTTCCTGGGGACTGGTGTGAGCATGGACTCGGCGGGCAGGGTGGGAGACTCTGGGGGGCTGTGGGGTTGGGAAACCGGCACTGGCCCATGGCCCCTCTCACCACCCGACCCCTCTGGTGTGGCCTGTCTCTCTGAGAGCCCCCAGTGCTGGAGCCGCTCCCTGACCGGGCTGGGGACTGCGGGTGCTGGGGCAGGAGGTCCCTGCTGCTGCTGCTCTCCTGGGTTCCCAGCGCCAGTTGCATCGAGTGCCCAACCCTGCTCCTGCGACGGCCCCTAGGGGCACTGTGGCTGCCCCTGTGCCTGGCAGGGTGGTGGGCTGCAGGGCGAGGCCTAGCGAGGGCTGTGGGTGGGCTGCAGGCTGTGGCAGGTGTGTTGCGAGAAGCCGCAGCTCTGCCAGGGTCGCCAACCCTGCAGGGTTGTCCTGGAGTCTCTGGGAACTAAAAATTGTGTCATGTGATGAAAGCTCCAGGAATCTGTCCAACCAAAGCTGGCACCATAGGCTCTGCCCAAGGGCTTGGAGCACCCAGTGCACTGGCAGGGGCAGTGCCAACAGCGGGTGGGTACAGATCAGTGGGAGGAGGTGGCCCCCACCGGCTCAGGGGCGTCACCCCTGGTGCGTAGGATGAGGGAGGGGTGAAGCTGAGTAAAGGGGGGTCTGGCTCTGATGACTGGCTCCGACTCTGGCCCCGCTGCTCAGGGCAGGAACAACGTGTGAGATACGACATGCGCACGGCACCTGCCCCATGCCCTGCCTGGGATCTCGTCCACTTGCTGGCTGCGCGGCTTGCCCAGCGCTGCCCGGAGCCTCTCTCGCTCCCCGCCCTACACTGCGGTGCTCTGCCCAGGGGCTGGCGGGAGCTCGCTGAGCACCCGGGGGTGCTGGCCATCCTGAATGGAGCCTCAAGGGGGGGCATGCTGGAGCCTCCCCTGGCCTAGAGGCTCTCCAGCACCTTCCAGCCGTGCACACGGGAGCTGGGGGCCTGCAGGCCCCCACCCCCCGGGGCACTGGGGGCAGCCAAGCTGCCAGCCCGTCTTTCTCCAGCATGCGGGGCCAGGCGTGTCGGGCCAGGTCTCTCCGGGGTGGCTCCTGGGGCCGGCTGGCCGGGCATGTCACGGCGCGCAGCGCAGCGCCTGGCTCTGGTGGTGATGCAGCCCTGCTCCCCGGGACGAGCCCAGGGTGGGAGCCGACAGAGCACAGCCGGCAGCTGCTGAGGCTCCCTGGGGGGCGGGCAGCGCACCCCACCCCCGGGGCTCCTGGGGGGCTGCGCTGGGCAGGGTGCTGGGGCTGCAATTAAGCCAGCAAGTGGAGCCTTATCCCACAGGCAGCAGGGCCCTCACTAGGATGGCTGGGGCAGGGGACCTGGGGGGAACCCCACCCCCATGGCTGGGCTGGGGGCAGCCCTGAGCCCCCTTCCCCCATGCGATTGGCCTCTGCATCCCCTGTTCCCCTCCCCACAGGGGCTGGCATGTGGGGAGGGGGTTCCCCCGGCTGTGCCTCACCCCGGGCGCTCTGACGCGTCGGCCTGGCGTGCTGGGAATTTCCTCTCTTTCGGGGCGGGGGGGCCCCCGGCGCCGCGGCCAGCTACCAAAGGGTTAATGCTGTGTGTGTTCTGGGGAGCGGGGCTGGGAGGTGCGTGACCCGGGGTGTGGGCGTCGACTCCTTTTGAGGTGGGATGGGAGGTGAAGTGTGAGCGGGGAGCAGGGCCAGGTTCACACGGAGCCTAGCCGCCCTGCCGAGAGCCAGCCGCGCGGGCACGCAGCCGAAGGTGAGGGGCCGTGGGCCCGGGGCACGCACTGGCACCTTTGGCGGGGAGTGGGCCTGTGTCACCGACTCACAGATCGTGCCCACTCTTGGCCCCGTCACAGCCTGGCAGCCCTGGCAGGGGCGAGCGGAGTCGGGCGTCTGGCCGTGCCCACTCTGCAGGCGCCAGGCGGTGCTGGGATTGTCTGGGGGGCGCTCTCCCCTGGGAGCTCTGTGCCCTGGTGGCTGTGGGGCAGGGAGGCTCTGGGGGGCTGCATGTTCTGGGAAGAGGATGCAGACATCTTGGCCCTTTGCTGGCATGGCAGGTACCCCTTGCCGGGGGGAGCTGTGCCCTGGCTTCCTCCCGGTGAGTCTGAACCTCGCGGTCCTGAACAGCCTCGGTCTGTGCCCACCTGCCCGGAGGGAAGGGCCTGGGGGAGCCAAGGCCCCAAGAGAGGCGGGACTGGCTTGGGGTGCCAGCGAGAGGCCGTGGCGGGGCTGCGAACGGGAGCCAGGTGCCCCCAGGTCTCAGCCCGGTGGCCTAGTGTCAGGCTGTCCCTGCCCCTCCCGCTGCCGTGCATGCTCTGCGGGGTGCTGGGTTCAGGTGGGCGACGATCTCCACCGGGGGCTGGGTGTGCTAGTGGCGATTGCCCCCGGCCACCCAGCTGTCCCCGGGCTGCCAGCCCTAAGGGGTCCCCAAAGGCCGGAGTGGGACCAAGCCAGTGAGCTGGACCCATCTGCACAAGGTGGGGAGACCCTCAGTGCTTGGGACCCAGCTAAACTAGGCCTGCCCTGTGGGGGGAGAGGCCTGGGGGAGATGGGGTTGGGACAGCCCGGCCTTGGGGGGAACGCAGGCCCAGGGGGTTGGGGATGCAGGCCCTGGGGGAGCTGGGGAGGGGGGCAGGCCGGCTCTGGATGTGTGTGTGGTTTGGGGGCTCTGGGGGAACTGGAGACAGGTTGGCCCTGTGGGGGATGTGTGCAGGCCCTGGGGGAGTCAGGGTTGGGCTGGGACGGGGGGGAGTTTGCAGGCCCTAGGGGAGCTGGGAGCAGGGCCACCTAGTCTCTCAGTTGGGCACTGTGGAGCAGAGCTGAGACCCCAGGTGTTATGGTGGGGTTGGTGCTGGATCTGAGGGGGGTGGATGCCCCCCACTTGTGGAGCTGCCCCACATCTAGGGGCCTTCTCCTGATGCCCCGGCTCTGCCCGGGTGACGGGTGGCTGGAGGCACCGGGAGGGTGAGCGTCAGCCTGGTCTGCTCGCTGGCCCTGGCGCCCTTGGGTGCCTCTTGCCCCAGGCACTGCCTGAGCCCTGCATTTGGGGGTGGGCTGGGGTTTAAGATGCACTGGGGGCCTGGCTCCAGGGGGCCTTGCCACCTGGCCTCCCCTGCAGCCTGCTACACAGCAGGCATGGCCGTGGGGGGGACGGGGCTCCCCCTTCCTTGGTGCTGGGCCTGGGATGGGATTGCGCTGGCATCTGGCCCGGCCTGTGAGCGGTGGGGGTGGGAGTTGCCCTGGCTCCTTAGGGCAATGGCTGGGTGTCTGCAAGGAGCGTGCGTCCCACGCACCGCCCCGACCCGACCCACTAGAGGAGCAGGGAAAGGCGTGAGTTCTCCCCAGTAACACCGCTGCCCACGAGGGCTGGCCCCGTTGCTGTGGGGGGCGGGGGGGGGAGTGCATGGTCCCTTCGCTGTACCCTGTGTGGGGGGGGTCCGTGGTCCCGTCGCTATGCCCGGGGGGGTCCGTGGTCCTGTCGCTGTGCCCTGCTGGGGGGGGGTCCGTGGTCCCGTTGCTGTGCCCTGTGTGTGTGTGTGGGGGGGTGGGAGTCCATGGTCCCGTCGCTGTGCCCTGTGTGTGTGTGTGGGGTCCGTGGTCCCGTTGCTGTGCCCTGTGGGGTCCGTGGTCCCATCGCTGTGCCCTGTGTGTGTGTGTGTGTGGGGGGGGGTCCGTGGTCCCGTTGCTGTGCCCTGTGGGGTCTGTGGTCCCGTCGCTGTGCCCTGTGTGTGTGTGTGTGTGTGTGGGGGGGGGGGGGGGTTGTCCGTGGTCTCGTCGCTGTGCCCTGTGGGGTCCGTGGTCCCGTCGCTGTGCCCTGTGTGTGTGTGTGTGGGGGGGTGTCCGTGGTCTCGTCGCTGTGCCCTGTGGGGTCCGTGGTCCCGTCGCTGTGCCCTGTGTGTGTGTGTGTGTGTGTGTGGGGGGGGGGGGAGTCTGTGGTCCTGTCGCTGTGCCCTGTGTGTGTGTGTGTGTGTGTGTCCGTGGTCCTGTCGCTGTGCCCTGTGGGGTCCGTGGTCCCATCGCTGTGCTCTGTGTGTGTGTGTGTGTGTGTGTGTGTGTGGGGGGGGTCCGTAGTCCCGTCGCTGTGCTCTGTGTGTGTGTGGGGGGGGGGGGGTCCGTGGTCCTGTTGCTGTGCCCGGGGGGGGGGTCCGTGGTCCCGTCGCTGGGTCCAGCTGCCGCCTGGCAGGGTGATGCTGTGATGGATGCAGTTGCGCTCAGAGGTTGACGCACAATTGGCTCCTGCCGGCAGCTTGACAGAGCGCTGCACAGAAGGGGGGGGGGGTCACACAACTCCCCTCCCCCTCACCATGGGGCTGCTCGCCCCCACCCCCTGCCATGGGGCGGGTGGGTTTTGTTTTCCTCCTTGTTTAAAACCATTTCCTTTCTTGTGTGTTGGTTGTTTTTCATAGAACGGCACCCGCTCAGCCCCCATCCCCCTGCCTGCGTGCACAACGGGGCTCCACTGCCACCAGACACGGGCCTGGCAGCACCCCGGTCATGGGCAGGCGGGGGGGTCTCTAATCTCAGCAGCTTCTCGCAGGGGCTGGGAGCCAGGAGTGGTGGGTTCTCTCCCTGGCTCTGGGGATGGGTGGGAGGGAAATACGTCCCAGTGGTTAGAGCTGCTCTCACCTCCCCTGTGACTCACATTTCCCAGTGCAGCTGTGAAGTCCCTCGACAGCGTCCCTCTCCTGGGGGGGCTGGCTCTGGTGTAACTCAAACAGTTACGGCTGCTGAGGCTGGGGGGCTGGGCCCCAGGCGGGATGGGGTGATCTCCAGTCCCTGCATGTTCCACTAGCAGCAGGGCATTTGGTTTCCCCCCGCCCAGGGGGTTAAATCACCATTGCCATGGGGCCCAGAGCAGCAGCCCAAAGCCAGGCCTGCCCCCAGGGAGGAGGGAGTGGGGCTGGAAGGAAGGGCTCTGCAGAAGGCTGGTGCTGGGGTTGGACGATGGTGAAGGGCAGCGCGTTTCTGGTGGGAGAGGCTCAGCGTTGTTCTCTGGATTGCCCCAGTGGCTGGAGCAGGGGCTGGCCAGGGCTAGCCAGTACCTCCGGGGTTTGCCCCCCATGTGTCCCCGTGGGGGTAGCTGGCTGCTGTCACATCTGAGGGGCTCTGATGGCTGCTGCTGGTTCTGTGACATGCCCAGCGATCCTTCGCCTGGTGCTGAGAGGCCGCTGCCTCTGGGGTGGGGTAGCTGTTTAGTAACACCCAGCAGTGCTGCCTAGTTCGGGGCTGAATGAAGCGTCTCCAGCTGGAAGTGCAGCGGCTTGAGGCTGCCCCGCAGAGAGGGTGTCCCAGGCCCTGGGTCCTGTCACAAAGGGCCGTGAGAGCAAGGAGGAGCTGAGCGGTTGGGCTGTGCCCTTGCCAGGTGGCACCCAGGCCCCTGCGATGCCAGGGGCAGGGCTCTGACCTGGGCTGCGGCTCGTTCCCTGGGAACCGGCTGGTTGCCAGGTGAAGCAGGGCAGGTAACTAATAAAGTTGCGCAAGGGCTGCTCCTGCGTTGCTGACACACGGGGCGGGGCGGGGCTGGCCTGTGCGTTGGGCCCAGCCCGCCGGGCGCACGGTGTCAGGCTGACCCGCTGGGGATCGCATTGTTCCCCAGCAGGGGCTGTGGCCCGGTTACCGGGGAGACGGCTGGGGCCTGTTGGGACCTGGGGAGCCGGGCCGCCCCCGCTCGGTGGGACGGCTGGGCCCTGGCGAGGCGCTGCTGCCCGCAGAGAGGAGCCGTGGGCGTGGGGAGCGGTGCTGCCTCGCCACAGTGATTGGGAACAGGCCCCCTTACCGGCACCGGCTCTGCCTTCCGGTGCCAGAGCTGTGCTGGAAAGAGTGAAATCACCCTGGGCCCAGGCCTGGCTGGGAGCTGACGCAGCTTCCAGACACCCTGCCCTGCCCTGCTGCCGCTGTGCATGGAGCAGGGGGACCCCCCGCCCCTGCTCCGTGGCTCGCCGGGGGGAGCGAGGGTGCTGCCTTGGCTTGCTTCGGGGCATCGTCGGCTCCTGCAGGCCCTGCTCGGTGCTGGGCGCTGCAGGCCTGAGTCACGGGTGGGCCCTGTCCCAAAGCGCCCAGCCCGGGCTGTGGATGATTCACGGCAGGGAAGGGCCTGGGTGCTATGAATGGGTCTGAGCTGGGGGCTGGGGGGGAGGGGGGACACTGGGTATTGCAACACAAGTGGCTGGGAAAGCAGGGGGGTGGGACGTAGGCCCCCTGCTCCTCCCCATCTCTGGGATCCTAAGGAGCATTGCTGGGCTGGGCTGGGTTGCAGGATCCCTGCCCATGCATGACCCACCGTGCCCCCTTGCAGGCCAGGCTGCGCTCTGCCGCAAGGTGAGGGGGGGCTGGAGTCCCACCTGCTCACAGCTTGGCCCAGCGGGGCTGGGGAGGTGCTGATGCTCCTGGCCCAGAAGAATGGGGGTGGGGGAGTTGCTTGCTGTTTTCTCTCAGCCTCGCAGCTGCAGGGGGTGGCTCCCTGGGCTGAGCCCTGGTCCCATCCCGCCCCCCCCCCCCCCCCCGGTCGAGCCCCCAGCCCCCTGTGTTTGGGGTTGGGGAACCGTCTCCGAAGGGGCTAGCTGGGGGGTCATGGGATCAGAGCCCTGGGGCCTGGCTGCTCCACGGGGCGGGGGCTGCGCCGTGCGGCCGCTCTCCATTTCCGGGCTGCGCTCTGCACCCACACACCTGCACCCCGCGTCGCTTATCGCTCTCATCTGCCTCGATGGTAACTCCGGCTCTGCATGCAGTGCTGCTCCCGCGGGGAGGATGCACGGGGGGGGGGGGCAGTAACAGGCAGTGCGTGTGACGGAAAGTCCCCCCCTTCCCGCCCGCTAGCCGCTGGGACGGGCCTGCCCCTTGGCAGTGCCATCCGGCCTGTGTGCCGACCGCTGCCCATCTGCCAGGCCGGGGGTAACGAGGCAGCTGACCCCCACTGCCCACTCAGCTGGGCCACGGCCCCCTGTTGCTGTGTCAGGTGCAGTGTCAGGAGCGCCCCTGAGAGCCGGTGCCCCCTGAGGAATTGCCCAAAGGGCTCTAGTGGGTCCCCCTGCCCCTCAGGGCTGGAGGAAGGGAGCGCCGAGGTGCTGGCTGTGGGGCCTGGCAGGCCTGGCTGGGCGCAGCAGCAGGGTGGGAAGCGCTGGCGGGGGCCTATCTCTCACACCCGCAGGGAGAACCACACCCGGGGGGGGCAGGAGCTGTGAAACTGCGAGAGACAGGGGGGGGGCGGGGGTGGATCTGACTCTGGCAGGGGAATCGAGAGCGAAACGCTGGGCTTCTCAGTTAGCTCTCGCTGCACCAAGCCATCGGCCCTGTGGGGAGCGGGTCCGGGTTGGGGGCTCCAGGGGGCCATTGGTGTAAGGGGCCCAGAATGGGGAGCCCCAGGGGGCCAACCCATGTGGGTGCGAGGGGCCCCCATCCCCCTGCATGCAGCCTGGGCTGCTGTGGAATTTCACATCGGGGACCTGGGCCATTTGGGTGTTTTGGAGGGGGGGGAATGTGTGTGTGTGTGTCCCCCCCCCCCCGCCATTAGCTGCCAGGCAGTCTGGTACGGCACTGGGAACCGGAAGAGCTGTGTGAGTGTGAAGGGCCCAGCCGGGCGCCCCTCTCCCGTGCGTGGGTTTGGGTTTGGGCGGCTCCGGCTGGCCCCAAAACAATATGGGGGGGGATTCCCGTGCCCCCTCCCCACTCTGCCCAGAGCCCTCTGCTATCCCAGGCCTCCCCTACCCCCCCGACGGTGCCCCCCACTGCCAGCCCGGAGCCGCCTCCTCTCCTGGGCATGCCCAGCCCCAGTTCTGCCAGTGCCCCTCCCTCCTGCCAGTCTTTCTGCTTCCCCCCTCTGCCCTTGGGGATGTTCTGGTATCCCCAACTCAGCGCCGGCTGGGTCCCCGTCCATGCCCCCCTCTGTGCCAGTGCTGTGGGTGAGGGGCTCCCTGAGGATCTCCTAGCAATGTGGGGGGGTCCCCCAACTCCTCCAGTGCCCCCCACTCACTCGGGGCTGATCTGCTGTGTGTGAAATCTCCTGCCCGCTAATCCCCCCAGCTAATCTCCCCTGCTAATCTGACTGGGGTTTTGTCACGGCTTGTCTGCGCTAAGGGGTGTGATGGGTTAATCCGTGCTAATCTGCTCCCTCTAATCCAGCCCCGCTTGCACCCTCTGAGAAACGCCAGCCAGAGAGGCTGCTGGGAGAAGGCACGGCCAAGTGCTCGGTGCCCAGTGCTGGAAGCCAGGACTCCTGGGTTCTGTCCCCAGCTCTGGGAGGGGAGTGGGGTCTGGTGAGTTAGAGTGAGGGGGGCCCTGGCTTGCTGTGTGACCACGGACCAGTCCCTGCCCCTCTCCTCCCTCCCCAGATGCTGAACGGGGGTGAGCACCAGCTAGCAGGAGCCCTTGCCTGGGGGCTCTTTGCTATGGCCTGGGGGGGGGGGGGCGGCGCTGAGGCCACAGCGGAGCATCCCCAGAGATGCGAGGCGAAGTGCCCCGTGGCAGGCGGTCTGGGTGCTGCGGGGCAGCAGGGTCTGTGTAGCTGGCACATCCCTTCGGTGGGCATCTGGGCAGGGGCTTGGACCAAACCCTGGAGATGGGCTTTCAGCCCTGCCGTGCCCTGCTGGCCCCGTGACGCTGCCCGCGCCAGGTGGGTGGCAGGGGCCGGCTTGACTTGGCTTCCGCTTTCCGGGGGAGGCTGCTGCCCGCTCCGCCGGCGGATCCTGCTTGGCAGAGAGGGGAGGGGCAGCTTCGCTCAGCGCTATTCCCACCTCCCTGCACCGGCAGGCAGCCTTAGCTGGCTGGTACCCAAGCACAGGGAGCGGCCGTGGGGGGCTGGGCCTGCTTGCCATGGGGCCGCCGTCCGCACCTCCCCCAGCTGGGCAAGAGGGGGCATGTCCCCCGCCTTCACGCACAGCTGGGGACAGGGAGGGGCCCCTCACTCACCCTCATTCCTTGCTACGCTCTGCCCCCACCCCCGCGCCGGGCGCTGATCCCGCGCCGCTTGGCCCCTCTCACCAGCTCGCAGTGGGGAGCGCTGGGGCAGGCTCCCCCGGCAGCAGCAGTCTCTGGTGGTGGGAGGTGGAGGGTGGGTGCCAGGACTCCTGGGTTCTATCCCTGGCTCTGGCTGACCTTGGCAAGTCCCAGCTGCCCCTGTACCGTTTGCCTCTCTGGCGGGTCTGGGGCTCTCGGAGCTCGTGTCGGCGCTGGGCCCTGGAGCTCTTAGGGGCCACAATGTGGCTGGGGAAGGGGGTGCTGTGGGGTGAGGCTGGGCTTGGCCTTGTGGGGGAGCCTGGGGGGCTGGCAGTGCCCCTGGACAAAGCCCAGCCCTGTATCCCAGCCAGGGAGGGGGTGCTAGGTCCAGGGAGCGGTCCCCATGGTACGTCTTGGGCCCATGTGGGAGGGGGGTTATTGCCCTCAGCTTTGGGGGGGGATGGGCCCGGTTGGCGCTGCTTGTCTCCGGGTCCGTGGCTCCCGTCACACCTGTGCCCCCTGGAGCCCCTCCAGCATGCCTGGGGCACCAAGCTGGGGTACGGTGCCCCAGCTCTGCCCCTCGCCTGGCCCTAGGGAAGTGCTGGGGTGGCCGGAGCTGCCTGCGCTATCCTGCCCCCTCCCCTGCCCGAGCAAGAGGTCTGGGAATGACCTACTCCTGTGTCCGGGGCCACTCCCTGTCCGGCTGCGGGAGGGGTGCTCCACGCAGTGCCTGTCCCAGGAGCCAGGCCCCCCAGCTGTGCAGCCCCCAGGTGTGGTGTGGTGGGGGAGGCTGGCCCTGGGGGACTGCATGGGGGGAAGAGGAGGAAATCTCCCCCTGCCCAGACTCAGGCGGGCCAGGGCTGAGCCCAGCCTGTCTCCCCCTGGCCGGGCCACTGTCAGTTTTGCAGTATAAATCCTGCCAGCCCTAGCTGGGGAAGGCCCTGCCCTTCCCCGCCGCACCCATGCTGGGCTGTGTGTGCTGGTGCCCCTCACCGCAGGGGCAGGACCCCGACCCCGGGTTCGCGCGGATCCTCCTCTGCCAAGGGCAGGAAAGGCGGCCCGGTCCCTGGTCTGGTTCCCAGCCTGGCTGGGCTCCGTGGGGCTCTTGACCTTGGCCGGGCCTCGTTCCCCAGCATGGGGGGCACAGGAAGAGTAGGGGTGACAGCCTGGGGAACCCTCGCTCGGTGCCAACGCAGCCCAGGTAGCAGCTGGACACACTTCCCTGCCCACCACCAGTCCCCTCACTGTCTGGGGCAGAGAGAGGCCAGTCCGCTTGGCCTCTGCTGGGGCTGCCGGCATGGGTCCCATGTGTGCCCATGGGGATGGGGGCATCTGCCCCATTTGGAGCTCGGTGGCGAGGTTGGGGCCTTGGGCCCATGTCTCGTGCCCACGTGGGAACTGGTGCGTGCCAGGGGAGGTCTCGGGGTTGGGCGCTGGGGGGCTGCGAGTGGCGTCTCAGGAAGCCGCCTGCGCCGGTTGCCAATTCAAATGCGGCGTGCTGAGATTTCCCCCTTTGGTGTGGTCGTACCGAGGGGGGCGGCGAGCGGGTGCTGCGGCTGCGTCTGGGCTGCGGGGGAAGGCGAAGCCCCGGTTCCTGGCAGGGGGCCTTTGCCCAAGAGTGAATCGAAGCCCTGGGCGTAGGTGCGTCCCCTGCCCTGCTCCCTGGGACCATAGGCATCATGCCCCCTCCCCAGCTCTGGCCTCCATCTGCACAGACTTATCTCCCCCTCCCTGGCTCTGGTCCCTGCTGGGGATAGGGAGCCCCTGGTAGCATCTGGCTTTAGTGCAGCTCAGTGGGTCCCCCAGAGAACCCTGGGGGGGGGGCAGGGCTGCTGAAACCCCTGAGATGGGGGGCAAGGAGCCGCTGAATTTCAGCACCTTCTCACCACCAGACGTTGCCCTCTGCTCGAGGGTCCTGCACATACTGCTTCCCCTCCCCCCTCGGCCTGGTTGGCATCAGTCAGCTCCTCGGGGCAGATTTTATCGGTGCCGTGGGAGCGTGGAGCCGGCGTTATCTCTTCTAGGAATCTGCTGTGCTGGGGGGCTGCACGCCCACTCCCCCTCTGCGCACCGGCATTGGCACCGCTCCGGGGCAGGGGGGGGTGTTTCCTCAATCGATGGCGGAGCTGGCGCACTTAACGCTTTCACCACAGAAGTTTCCTTTGAGTAGCTGCTCCCTCCCCCTTCCATCGCCACGCGGCCCCGTGGGCTGCTCCCCTCCCCCCAGGCCCTGTGGGGCTGAGGGCACTGGCTGCCCCCCGGAGCAGTGGAGGGGGTTATCCCTGGGACTTGGGTGTTGAAGCTCTGGGGAGGGCCCCAGCCCCCTGCAGGGCCTGGCTAGTCCCAGTGTGGGAGCTGCCTTTGCTGCCCCCCGGCCAAGCCTGGCAGGAGCTGAGGCTGGCGCGGCAGGGAGCGTGGGGGGCGGAAGGCTCTGACCAGGCCATGTCTCTGCCCGCAGGTGAGGAGGATGGGGAGCCCCGAGGATGACCTGATCGGCATCCCCTTCCCGGAGCACAGCAGCGAACTCCTGAGCAGTCTGAACGAGCAGCGGCAGCTCGGGGTGCTGTGCGACGTGACCATCCGGACGCAGGGGCTGGAGTACCGCACCCACCGGGCCGTGCTGGCCGGCTGCAGCCGCTACTTCAAGAAGCTGTTTGCGGGGCCGGGGCCGGGCACGGGGCAGGAGGTCTGCGAGCTGGACTTCGTGGGGCCCGAGGCGCTGGGCGCGCTGCTGGAGTTCGCCTACACGGCCACGCTCACCATCAGCAGCGCCAACATGGGCGAGGTGCTGCAGGCCGCCCAGCTGCTGGAGATCCCCTGCGTCATCGCCGCCTGTGTGGAGATCCTGCAGGGCAGCGGGCGGGAGGCGCCCGGGCCCGATGACGGGGACTGCGAGCGGGCACGCCGCTATCTCGAGGCCTTCGCCACCCTGCCGGACGGGGCCGGGGCCCCCCTGCTCCCTGCCCGCCCGGCCCCCCGCCGCAGCAAGAAGACCCGCAAGTTCCTGCAGGCCCGATCCTCCCGGCTCAATCACCACGCCGAAGAGCCGGGCCCCGGCAGCCCCTTGCCCGAGCCTCGGGAGCCATCTCCCCTGCTGCCCCCGGCGCCCGAGGGCCTGGCCCAGCCCTACGAGGGCTACGAGGCGGCTGAGGAGGAGGAGCTGCCCCCGCACCCCTACCCCTACCCGTATCCCTACCCCTACCAGGCAGCCCTGTCCCCCGAGGACGCTGGCTCCGATGAGGACCCCATTGACCCTGACCTCATGGCCTACCTGAGCTCCCTGCAGCAGGAGCCCCTGGCCCCTGGCCTGGACAGCCCCGACAAGCTGGTGCGCAAGCGTCGCTCCCAGATGCCCCAGGAGTGCCCCGTCTGCCACAAGATCATCCATGGCGCGGGCAAACTGCCCCGGCACATGCGCACCCACACCGGCGAGAAGCCGTTCGCCTGTGAGGTGTGCGGCGTCCGCTTCACCCGGTGAGTGCCCCCAGTGTGCCCCCACTTCATCCACTGAGTGCCTCCAGTGTGCCCCCACTTCATCCACTGAGTGCCTCCCGTGTGCCCCCGCTTCGTCCACCGAGTCCCCCCGTGTGCCCCTGTGCCCCCGCTTCACCCGGTGAGTCCCCCCGTGTGCCCCTGTGCCCCCGCTTCACCCGGTGAGTGCCCCCTGCATCCCCGCTTCGTCCACTGAGTCCCCCCGTGTGCCCCTGTGCCCCCACTTCACCCGGTGAGTGCCCCCCGCATCCCCACTTCGTCCACTGAGTCCCCCCGTGTGCCCCCACTTCACCCGGTGAGTGCCCCCTGCATCCCCGCTTCGTCCACTGAGTCGTGTGTCCCCCCCTCCCCCACCCCCCACACACTCCTGCTTCACCCGGTGAGTCTCCACCCGTGTGCCCCTGTGCCCCCGCTTCACCCGGTGAGTGCCCCCCGCATCCGCGCTTCGTCCACTGAGTCCCCCCGTGTGCCCCCGCTTCGTCCACTGAGTCCCCCCGTGTGCCCCCGCTTCACCCGGTGAGTGCCCCCTGCATCCCCGCCTCGTCCACTGAGTCGTGTGTCCCCCCCCCCCCCCACACACTCCTGCTTCACCCGGTGAGTCCCCCCCCCCGTGTGCCCCTGTGTGCCCCCGCTTCACCTGCTGAGTGCCTCACACATGCCCCCTGCACCCCCTACTTCATCCAGTCAGTTCCCCTCCTTCTCCCTCCCCCCGCTTTGCCTGCTGATTTCCCCATACGCACCCCTGCTTCTCGACTAAGGGTGGATATGCTAAAGGTCTATAAAATCATGACTGGTGAGGAGAAAGTAAACAAGGAAGTGTTATTTACTCCTTCTCCTAACACACGAACTAGGGGTCACCAAATGAAATTAATAGGCAGCAGGTTTAAAACAAATCAAAGGAAGTATTTCTTCACACAACGCACAGTCAATCTGTGGAACTCCTTGCCAGAGGATGTTGTGAAGGCCAAGACTATAACAGAGTTCCAAAAAGAACTAGATCAGTTCATGGAGGATAGGTCCATCAGTGCCCATTAGCCAGGCTGGGCAGGGATGGTGTCCCTGGCCTCTGTTTGCCAGAAGCTGGGAATGGGCGACAGGGGATGGGTCACTTGATGATTCCCTGTTCTGTTCATTCCCTCTGGGGCACCTGGCATTGGCCACTGTGGGAAGACAGGACCCTGGGCTAGATGGGACTTTGCTCTGACCCCGTCTGGCCGTTCCTATGTTCCCAGGCCAGGGGATGGATGACGGCGCCCAGCTGGGACAGTGGTTGTGCACGGTGCGGGGGGCACGGAGCAGCTGTCTGCCGGGGGAGTCGGGGCAGTTCTCGTGTGATCCTGGCCCTTGCTTGGGCATCTCCTGGCCCCGCGCCCTCTGCCACTGACCGGCACCTCCCGCCCCGGCCCCCGCTCACGGTTCTCTTCCCCACCCCCCACAGGAACGACAAGCTGAAGATTCACATGAGGAAGCACACGGGCGAGCGGCCCTACTCCTGCCAGCACTGCAGTGCCCGCTTCCTGCACAGCTACGACCTGAAGAACCACATGCACCTTCACACGGGCGCCCGGCCCTACGAGTGCTACCTCTGCCACAAGGCCTTCGCCAAGGACGACCACCTGCAGCGCCACCTCAAGGGCCAGAACTGCCTGGAGGTGCGGACGCGCCGGCGCCGCCGCGAAGAGCCGCCCCCGCCCCCTGCCGGCCCCCAGGGCCTCGACCTGTCCAACGGGCGCTTGGAGAGCCTGCGCCTCTCGCTGGCCCGCTTCTGGGACCCGGCCCGTGTCCCCCCGCCCAACGAGGACGAGGAAGAGGAGGAGGGGGAGGCAGAGGAGGGCCCACAGCTGGACGGGGCCGTCCCCGTGGAGACCGCGTAGGGCCCTGCCCCAGGCGGGCGGCCAGAGGCACTATCCCCAGGACCCTGGGGGGGGCTGCTGCGGGCACAGCTCCAGCAGCTCCCGCTCCGGGGTTGGGAGTGGGGTGAGCATGCGCTGGGCGGGGCCGAGGCCCAGCGCCCCCTGGGGATAGTGCATCACGGCGCCCCCAGCTGGAGCACACGGACCCAGCCCCTGGTGGGAGCGGGCACAAGAAGCAATAAGGACCGTCTGGGGCTTTCGGGCATGTGGGTCTCGTGGGGGGAGGGCAGCCGGGGCTGCCTGAGGAGTATGTCCCAGCTCCCCTGGAGCAGGGGCTGCGGGCTGGGCCTCTTCCCCTTCTTGTGTCTCACGGCTCTTCCAAGCGCTGGCAGAGGACTGGGAAACAAGACTTCTGGGAGGGGAGGGGGACTGGTGGGTTAGAATGGGGGGGCTGGGAGCCAGGACTCCTGGGTTCTTTCTCTGGCTCTAGGAGGGGAGTGGGGTCTAGTGGTTAGAGTGTGTGTGTGGGGGGTGGTGGCTGGGAGCCAGGGCTCCTGGTTCTATCCCTGGCTCTGGGAAGGGAGTGGGGGCTGGTGG
Organism: Malaclemys terrapin pileata; assembly: GCF_027887155.1. Taxonomy (NCBI): domain Eukaryota; kingdom Metazoa; phylum Chordata; order Testudines; family Emydidae; genus Malaclemys; species Malaclemys terrapin. The sequence continues at coordinate 782,227 of NC_071525.1, read as the reverse complement.
GTTAGAATTGGGGCGCTGGGAGCCAGGACTCCTGGGTTCTCTGTCCGGCTCTAGGAGGGGAGTGGGGGCTGGTGGTTAGAGGGGGGGGGGTGTGTGGCTGGGAGCCAGGACTCCTGGGTTCTGTCCCCAGGTCTGGGAGGGGAGTGGGGTCTAGTGGCTTGTGTGTGTGTGTGTGGAGGGGGGCTGGGAGCCGGGACTCCTGGTTCTATCCCTGGCTCTGGGAGGGGAGTGGGGGCTGGTGGGTTAGAATTGGGGCGCTGGGAGCCAGGACTCCTGGGTTCTGTCCCCAGGTCTGGGTGGGGTGGAGGCTGGGGGGAGTTAGAGATGTGGGGGGGTGGGAGCCAGGACTCCTGGGTTCTCTCCCTGCCTCTGGGAGGGTGGTGGGTTAGAGCAGGGGGCCAGGACTCCTGGGTTCTGTTCCCAGGTTGGGGTTGGGGTGGGGCTGCAGCCTGACCCTGCTCCCTGGGCGGGAAGCCATTCCCCACACAAACTGTCTCTCACTTGACGACGCAAGTTTCTGTTCCTGTTTTTCCCGTCGCTGTTTGTTCTGAATTATGCAAAGGGGGAAACTCCCCCTGGCGGATTTGCACAATGAAATGCTGGGGGGGCCTCGCCCTGCCCCTCCCCATAGCCTGGGGGGCAGTGCCAGGTGCTGGCTGCTGTGCCTGCACTACCCAAGGGGGGGTGAGACGGGATCTCGTGGTTCTGCCAGCTCACAGCCCCTCCCTGCTGGCTGGTGCTCAGAGCTGGGGGGGCGGGAGGGCAGCCTGTCCACACCGACCCAGCTGGCAGGGAGCCACCCGCCCCGCGGGTGGGACAGGCTGTACCTGGAGCCAGCTTGTATCAGGTGCCCCTTCCCTGTATGAATCAGGTGTGTTTAACCCTCCGTGTGCCAGGCCTGGCTGTGCCCCTAGCGCTGGGGTGTCGTGCCCTGACAGCTGGCCATGGGGCGCCACCTGGTGGCCTCCCTGGGGCATGTGGCCGGCCCTGCACCCCAGGGAGCTGGCTCTGCAGAGTGGGGACTTCACGCTCCCCCCTCCTGTGGGTTTGGCTGGCAGGGCCCTGGGGATGTGGGGGGTCACTTAGCGATGCGCTGGGAGGAGCAGTGCTGCCCCCCTCCCCCCTGGGCATTTGCCAGCCCCTGGTTTTTAAAGCTGTATGTTTTTATTTCCCGGCTGGGCGGTGGAGGAGGAAAAGCGCTTAGTGCCCTGGGGCAGAGCTGGTGTCCCCAAGCGCCCCCTTCTTAGCCCCCCCCATTGTAAATAGCTTGTGGACTAGAGCCCCCTGCCCCCAGCTGTCCACTGCAGGGAAATGCAAATCTAGGGTGCCCTCTGCACCTCCATGCCTTAACTGAGGAGCCGCCCCCCCCACCCCGACAGGCCTCACTTGCCCCTGCACTCCTTGCTGCTTTCTCTGGTTGCACTATTTGGGCAAGTTGGCCCAGGAAGGGGAGGGGGCCCAGACCCTCCTGCGGAGGCGGATGACCCCAGGGGCCACCCCAGAGCTGCGGCTTTCCTCCCCCGAGGGGCGTCTCTGCTGTTTGCACATTCCCGTCTGCCCTGGCAGCAGCGCCCCCCAGCCCCCGGAGCGCCCGGGGAGTATTAGCCCCCAATCAGAGTTTATCTATATTTAAAGAGATGATGTAATATATTTCTCCCCCCTCCTAGCCCCCAGTGCTGTCTGCTGTCATTGTCAGTCCTTTGCGGGGGGTGGGGGCCTGGCCTGGCCTGGCTTTAAAGTGCCTTATGGTGAACTTGAAATCTCAGCTACTTGAACTTCTCTAGTGTAAAGAAACCAAACTACAACTAGAATCAGCGGGAGCTGGCCCAGGGTCGGGCCCCGCACGCGCTTTTCAGTTGCTGTTGTTATTTTTATTTTTTAAATGAAGGCTGCTTGATAATAAACGGAGAAGCAGGGACCCTGGGCGCTCCTGTCTGTGTGTGGCTGGCTGCCTGGGGGAGCAGGGCCTGGCCCCAGACCCCTGGACCCTGCCTGTGCTGGGGACCCAGGGCTCCTGGCCCTCTCCTGCTCCTGCTCCTGGCCCTGGGGGGTGGCCTGGGCTCTGCAGGGTCAAGAGCGCCCCCTGGTGGGGCAGGAGGTAAATGGGGGTTTCTAGGGTAACAGTAGCCCCTGGCCCCAGAGAGACGGGGGATGCAGCCAGACATTGGCGGGCAGGACCATCTGCCCGGTGCCCCCACCCGCACGGTGCATCTGTCTCCTTGGCACGGGCCCGGCTCCTGGTGCTTCTCTCACTGGCTGGGATCTGGGATCATCTTCACTTCCTCCAGCTCCCCTGCCTCTGGGGGGCTGGGCCCCGGCAGGGCCCCTCCCTCCCCGTCACTGCCCTCGGGCTGGTCCTGGTAGCTGAAGTCCAGGTCGCTGCAGGGCAGAGAGAGGAGGCCCGTGAGATCAGTGCTGGCAGATGGGGGCCAGGTGCTGAAGGCCCCGCGCTCCCCTCCCACGCAATCGTGCTGGGCCCCGTGCACCTGCTCTCCCTCCTCCCCTCTCTGCTTCTTCCGGGGCTGGGAGCCCCTGCCCTTCAGCCCCGCGCAGCGGCTGCCAACATTGTCTTTAAAAAATCCGGGCTGGGCCATGTGTGGGTGCCTGCGAGACCCCCTGCGTGAGGTCACAGGCCTCCCCAGCTCTGGCCCAGCTGCCCCCTAGGAGAAATCCCTCCTGACTTTCAGGCCGGGCTGTAGTGGCGCCGGGCTGGGCAGGCGGGGGCCAGATTGCAGCCCCAGCCCCAGGGAGGCTGGAAACACAGGGGGAAAGGCAGCCTGGGCTGATGCAGTGTGGGGCAGGCAAGAGCCCTCCCCTAGAGCATAGGCCTCTTGGCTAATCCCTATGGGCCCTCGCACATAGACCTGCCCCACTTGGGCCTATGCCCCAGCCCCGTTCCCAGACGCTCACCTGGAGCTGTCGTCAGCCACTGCCATGGGGCTGGGCATGCTGGCCCCAGTGCTGTCTCCACTCTCGTCCTCCTCCAGCTGGGCCCAGACCCACGCAGCCAAGTCCTGGGGCAGGCGCCGGCCGGAGCCCTGGCCCTGCACCGCCTGCCGGATGCGTTGCCTCAGCAGCTGGCGCAGCCGACGCCTCTGCTCCTGCTCCTGCCCCCGCAGCGCCCGCGCGGCGTCCAGCCACAGCCCCACGGTCTCCTCGTCGCTGGAGTCGCTGGGGGGACGAGGGCCAGGCTCAGGCAGGGGACCCATCTCCTCCCGCTGGGCCCCTGGAATCTCACCCGCCCACAGCCGATGCCAGCCTCCCTTTCCCATCCCCCAGCTGGCGTGTTCCAAGCAGGAGCTCTGAACGACTGGCAGCAAAGGGCCAGTGCCAGCCGTGGGGGGGGGGGCAAGAAATAATGCACCGGCCCCCCCAACGCTACACGAGTGGCCCCCACGCGCTGGAGAGCTGTAAATATAGAGGAGCTGGTGGGTTTGGGGGTGTTTTGATCTTTATTCCCTGCCCCACCCCCGCGCCGTGTGGGACAATTAGTGTTTCCAGGGCTCTCGGATTCATTAAAGTGATTTTCTGCTTCCCCCCATCAGTTCTGTACCCCCAGCCCCACCTCTGCTCCTCCCGTAGCTCCAGGGGCTCTTTACCCCCTTTCCCAGGCCTGGGGGGCTACACTGGGGTCCCCTCTCCCCATCCTAGGCTGGGCGTTGGGGAGGCAGAGGAGCTGGGGGGCTGGAGCAGAGCCAGCCTGAGATCCTATTTCTTCTGTCTCCCACCCCATAAGAAGGGAGGGGGCAAGAACACTGCCTGCCTCCTTCAGCAGCTGATTGGCTGCCCTGCCCAGGGAGGTGGGACAGTGGGGCAGGCAGCCAATGGGAGGGGAGATGTCATCCCTCCCCCGGGACTTCTCATGGCATTGCCTGACGGACACCAGCCACGCGAGCCGTGCCCATGATGTCCCTGCCCCCAGCTGATGCCAGCCCCCTGCCATAGGCTCTGTGCCCCATGGTGGGCGCTGGGCGCTGGTGTCCCCAGGGCCCCTTCCACCCTCACTCACATCTCTTCATCCACGTCGCCCTGGTAGGCCAGGGGGGCCATGCAGATGGAGCAGACGTTGCTGAGCAGCTGGTAACATTCCCTGCAGTAGATCCCTGGGGAGGGGAGCAGGACAGGGGGAGGGAGGAGCGTCAGACTCAGCTCTGGCTGCCTGGGGGGGGGGAGGTGTCACACACCCACCCCTGTTCCCCTTCCAGCCCTGCCTTCTGCTGCCCCCTCAGTCCCAGGCTCCCCTCCCCTCGCTGTCACCTGCACCCCGCTTCCTACCTCTGCAGCCGGGGGTGATGCAGGTGATGAAGTCCTGGCGGGCGGCCCCCCCGCTGATGCGCCCACAGCCCATGCAGTACTGCTGGTGGACGCCCATCCTCCGCGCCAACCAGGCGCACAGGGGCAACCTATGGGCACAGAGCCGGGGGTCACCCACAGGAGGGGGGTCACTGGGCACGCACAATGGGGGGTTGCACAGTGGGGGGTTGCAGGGTGGGGTATGGGGGTGACTCAACCTGCACCGGAGGGGGAATTGCACGGCAAGGTGATGGTGAGGGGGTCACGCAGTGTGCACAGAGGGAGTTACTCAGGGTGCGGGTCACATGACATGCACAGCGGCGGGGACAAGCCCTGGGATCTCAGAGGGAGTAACGCCACCCCTCGCACGAGGGGCTCAGGGGTGTGAGCTGCCCCATGGGCCCCCCCCTCAGGTCTCCATATCTGCCAGTCAGGGGCCCTGGTGCTGCCCAGCCTCCCGGCTCCTTCCCCAGGGATGAATGGGGCGAGCTGGCCGCCAGGGCCTGGGATGGGTCCCGTGAGCCCCACACATGGAAAGACCCAGGGGACAGTTCCACCCTGCCCAGGCACCTGGCTTGAGACCGGGGGGGCTGGCCCGGTGGGGGGGGGGCTCCCTTACTTGGAGGCGAGGATGAGGATCAGGTTGGTGTGGCCTTCGTCGGCTGCCCGCTGCCTCGTGGCCCGGAGCAGGGAGCTCGCCAGGCCCGTCCGCCGTGTCAGAATGGTGTTGTAGAGGAAGCACGTCCGCTCCTAGGGCACAAAGGGGTGGATGGTGTGGGGGCTGGGGGTGAGCACTGGGGGGGGCAGGGCCTGGAATAATCATAGGGGGGAGGGATGGGTGTGGGGCGGGGGGCTGGGTGTGGGGCGGTGTCAGAGGCATGGGGTGGGGGGCTGGGTGTGGGGGGCGTGTCAGCGGCATGGGATGAGGGGATGGGTGGGGGGGGCATCAGCGGCACGGGGCTCGGTGTGGGGGGACGTCAGAGGCACGGGGCAGGGGGCTGGGTGTGGGGCGGTGTCAGAGGCACGGGGCGGGGGGCTCGGTGGGGAGGGGGCATGTCCATAGCAAGGGTCCATGTCCTGGCTGGGGGGAGGGATGGAGAGATTCCCATGCTGAGGGCCCAGGGAAGGGCCCAGGCCTACAGTCCCTCTGGCTAACGGGGGGTCTCACCTGCTCACGGGAGGGGTAATACGAGGCGCAGATGACCCTGCGCAAGCGCCCCACGTAGCTGCCGAAGATAGCGATGAAGAAGCACACACCGTACATGAGTCCTGTGAGCAGGAGGGGGCACCAGTCACACGTAGGGGGCTGGGCACAGCGGGGGGGGGTGAGGGGCTGCTGGGGCACAGCAGGGGAGCACAATGTGGGGGCAAGGGGCTGCTGGGCGCAGTGGGGGGCATCTGCCAGCCACGTTGATGGAGGGGGACTGAGGCTGACCCTGTGGGTGCAGCTCTCCCGTGTGGGCTGGTGAGCCATAGGGCCGGGCACGCGGGGCCTTGCACACGCACTGACATGGGCACCCCCGGTACACACACGTGCACCTGGCTGTGCACCGGCCTGCTGAGACAGCGCGGTCAGTGACGGCTAGTGCCCGGGTGCCCCCCCCCGGCAGGTCACCGATGAGCAGGTAGGTGCGGTAGTCCGGCTCAGCAGGGCGCAGGCGGCACTGGCGGGACAGGACGCTGACGTTGCCGCGCTGCAGGGAGTCGAACGCCGAGACCAGGTCGCGGTAGATCTCGCCCGTGTAGCCCGTCCCGTTCACACTGACGCTCATCACTACGGGGGCTGCGGGCAGATGGGCCAGGTTAGTGCATGGCTGGGTGTGGGCAGGGAGTGGCTGCGGGCCCAGCGGCTGGCGGGGCCGGGTGTAGGTGGGGAGCGGCTGGGGGTCCGGTTTCTGGCAGGGCCAGGTGTGGGCGGGGAGCGGCTGGGGGCCCAGCGGCTGGCGGGGCCGGGTGTAGGTGGGGAGTGGCTAGGGGTCCGGTTTCTGGCAGGGCCGGATGTGGGCGGGGAGCGGCTGGGGGCCCAGCTGCTGGCAGATCCGGGTGTAGGTGGGGAGCGGCTGGGGGTCCGGTTTCTGGTAGGGCCGGGTGTGGGCGGGGAACGGCTGGGGGCCCAGCGGCTGGCGGGGCCGGGTGTGGGCGGGGAGCGGCTGCAGGCCCAGTTTCTGGCAGGGCCGGGTTAGTGGCTGCGTGCCACCCTCCAATGTGCAATCCCTGGGGCCAGCAGGGGCAGGTGGGCCTTGCCAAGGGGGCAGCCCCAAAGGGTAGCCGGGGAGGGGCGGGTCTGGGCCGGAGGACTCACCCCTGGCGACGATCTCGCCATGCAGCTGGTAGCGGACCAGGTCGAGCAGCCAGAAGACCCCGTAGTCGAGGAGGATGAGGGCGAGGCCGAGGAGCACATGGCGTAGGACGCCGGCCAGGGCCAGGCTGTAACCGAAGCGCTCCCGGCGCGACAGGAACGGGGAGCCTGGGCCAGGCGGGAGGGAACCCCATTGAGAGCGGGTGGGAGCCAGGCGGGGAGCAGCCCCCTTTGCCCAAGGCCCTGCCCCTCTGCTCCACGCTCGGCCCTGCTGCAGCCCCTTACCCGGGCAGATGTACTTGGTGCTCTCCCGCGCGGAGAGGGGCAGCACCGTGGGCCTGCCCTGCTGCGCCCGCAGCACGTCCATGGCCAGGAAGCGCCCCGTGATGTAGATGTTGTCGAAGTCGTCGTCGTGCAGGTACCGTCTGCGATAGAGCAGGGCCCTGCGGGGACACCAGGCTGAGGGGGGCACGGCACAGGGAGCGGGGCAGGGGAACCAGGACTCGCTGGACGGGGAGTGGGGGCTGGTGGTTGGAGCAGGGGGCTGGGAGCCAGGACTCCTGGGTTCTGTCCCCAGGTCTGGGGGGCAGTGGGGGCTGGCGGTTGGAGCAGGGGGCTGGGAGCCAGGACTCCTGGGTTCTGTCCCCAGGTCTGGGGGGCAGTGGGGGCTGGCGGTTGGAGCAGGGGGCTGGGAGCCAGGACTCCTGGGTTCTGTCCCCAGGTCTGGGGGGCAGTGGGGTCTGGCGGTTGGAGCAGGGGGCTGGGAGCCCGGAGTCGGGCTCAGGGACGCACTCACTGCAGGTACAGGTAGAGGAGGACGCAGGAGGAGACGTGTGCGAAGAGGCCCAGCACCTCGCGGGCTGGCTGCAGCCGCAGCCCAACGGCCTCCATGATGTCCAGGGCCACCTGGGCCAGGCTCTTGGTGGAGTTGAGGCTGACGTCAAACTGGTGCACGGCCGAGATGTTGAACTCAAACTCCCTGCGCACGCGGCTCAGCACCTTCAGGACAGCTGGGGGGTCAGAGCCATGGGGGGGGGTGAGAACTGGGGGGGCAGAGCCACAGGGGGGGGTGGGGGGGTGAGAACTGGGGGGGGGGCAGAGCCACGGGGGGGGTGAGAACTGGGGGGGGCAGAGCCACAGGGGGGGTGAAAACTGGGGGGATCAGAGCCACGGGGGGGGTGGGGGGGTGAGAACTGGGGGGGCAGAGCCACGGGGGGGTGAGAACTGGGGGGGGCAGAGCCACAGGGGGGGTGAATACTGGGGGGATCAGAGCCACGGGCGGGTGAGAACTGGGGGGGCAGAGCCATGGGGGGGTTAGAACTGGGGGGGCAGAGCCATGGGGGGTGAGAGGTGTGACGGAGCAGGGAGCGGGACAGATTTGACCTGGGAATGTTGCAGGGGGGTTGCAGTGGGGATGTGGGACTTCCCTTGAAGGAAGCTACCTGAGCTGTAACCTGAGCCAGGAACGGGGGTGGGGAGAATTAACACCTTCTGCCCGGGAGACTGGACAAAGGAGAGGAGCAGCGGGAGGGGCTTGGAGTTTAGTTTCGGTTGGGGCTGGGTGGTGCAACGCAGGGAACCCCAAACTGGGGTCTAAGCTCCCTGAACCTCCCAGAGGGACCTAATTGAGGGGGTCTGGTCGTACCTACACGCTCTGCTTGAGACTGTGTTCCTGTCCTTAAATAAACCTTCTGCTTTACTGGCTGGCTGAGAGTCACAGTGAATCTCAGGAAGAGGGGTGCAGGGCCCTGACTCCCCCACACTCCGCGACAAGAGGTGGGGGGCAGAGCTATAGGGAGGTGGGGGGGGGTAAAGCCACAGGAGGGATGAGGCCTGGGGGGCAGAGTGACTGCAGTGGGGGAGACCCCAGTGGGCTGGAGGACGGGGAGACCTGGGGGAAGAGCAGGGGGGCTGAGGCCCAGGGGCAAAAGGATGTTGGGCACTGCAGTGCTGCTGAGCACATGGCGGGGGGGGGTGCCCCTTCCCAGGGCTGCATGGCAGTGCCTCCCCCAGCACATGGAGGGCTGTGTCCTGGGGACATGCCCCCCCACCCCGCTGCGGCCCCCAGCACTCACGGGCCACGACTCTCCTGCGCAGGAAGGGCTGCACGTATTGGGGGATGACGCAGAAGACCAGGAGCGCTGTGGGGAAAGTGGGAGGCTGCATGGGGGGAGCTGTGCCCAGGTGAGCTGGGGGGCTCCGTACCTATTGCCTTGGCCAGCCCCACCCAGCAGGCCCCAAGGGGCCCCACACTCTGCGGTCTAGGGTCACCGGGTCCTGCCTCGGTGCCCAAGGCTGCACCCTCACGGTCCCTTCCAGCCCCACGTTGCTGGGATTCTATGATTGAGCATGGCTCCGCCCCCTGGAGGGTACTCACTGTTGGCCCCGCCCCCTGGAGACACTCATACACCATTGGCACCACCACAGTGTACTTACTCACCATTGTCCCCGCCCAGGGAACTCACCATTAGCCCTGCCCCCAGGGAACTCACCCTTGGCCCTGCCTAGGGAACTCACCATTGGCCCCGCCCCCAGGGAACTCACCCTTGGCCCCGCCTAGGGAACTCACCATTAGCCCCGCCCCCAGGGAACTCACCATTGGCCAGGCCGCAGAGCGGCTTGAAGAGGAGGAGGATGTAGCAGAGGAAGAAGAGGGCGGGGATGACGCGCTCACACTCATCCTTGGCTGTGTCGAAGAGCCGCAGGCACTTGGTGTAGGGGGCGCCCAGGTCCTGGTTGCACACCTCGCCCACGTGCACCAGCCAGTACCACACGTTCCGCAGGGCCCGGGCTGTGGGGACGGCATGGCAGGGTACCCTGGGGCAGCAGGGCAGCGGCCTGAGGGTGGGCGAGGTGGTGTAGGGACGATGGACATGAGTAAGGGGTCGCAAGACGGTACGAAGGCGGGATCCTGGGGCACAGGGGAGGGGGCATGACGACAGGGCTGTGAGGGGGATTGGGGCATGAGGGCAGTGCTGTGGGGCACCATGTGGAGCACAGGAGATGGGCTTTGCTCCAAGCCACCGCTGGTACCTATGTCCCCCCGCCCTAGGGAGCACACAGAACGGAAGCAGGGTGGGGCTGGCTGAAGGGTTGGCTGGAGGGGTGCGGGGACAGGTCAGGGGACTGGGGTTGGCGGCTGGCTGGGAGTAGTGAATGGGGTCCCAGACTGGAGGCTGGCATGGAGGAACAAGTTGAGGGTCACAGTTTGGGGGCTTGCTAGGGTGAGGGGTCAGATAGGCCGGGGGCTGGCAGAGGGGGTGGATCGGGGTTTTCACTGGTGTGACGAAGTGGGACTGTTCTTAATGTTTCCTCTGAATACTGTGTGATTGCCTCAGTTTCCCCTATGCATTTCTTAAGTCTCCAGTGTGCATAAATGGCTGACACTCTGTCTCCTAGCAACAAATGGCCAGGGCCCTTCCCCCCTTTGTTTTACTGCTCCCTAGTCACTTACTGTAAGAAGCGCCATTCACAGGGTGCAGTACATCCCACTACTGCCACCAGTTGTCACGGAATCCCCGGGAACAGGGTCTAAAATAGAGCTTGTAGATCCCTCCGCCGGATCCATTCTGGGGCCCAGCGAGCCAGACATCCCTGTCTGCCCTCACTCCCCATCCCCAGGCACCTCCAAACTGAAACCCCCTCCTTCTCTGGGCTTTGTCTCTTTCTTGGGCCAGGAGATCACCTGATCTCTTTGTTCACCTTTAGCTATTTCCGTGCAAGGGAGAAGGGCCCTAGCCATTTGTTGCCAGGTGTCACGGAGTATTGGGGGACTCAGGGCCCTGCACCCCCGGCTTCCTGCGATTCACCATGACTCTCAGCCAGCCAGTAAAGCAGAAGGTTTATTTGGATGACAGGAATACAGTCCAAGACAGGTCTTGCAGGCACAGACAACAGGGACCCCCTCAGTTAGGTCCATCTTGGGGTCCCCGGGCATCCCAGCCCAGCCCCCCTTGGGAGGTCAGAGCCATCTCTGCCCCCCAGCCCTCTCTCCCTGCCTGCTTCCAGCACTCTGCCTCCAGCGACCCCTCCCACAGCCTTTGTTCAGTTTCCCGGGCTAAGGAGTCGCCTCCCCTTCAACCCCTTCCTGGGTTCTCATGTTACACACTCAGGTATGCGCCCTCGGGCGCCCTCGGGCAGATCCCATCCTGCAATGCAGACCATCCTAGTCACACTCCCCTGTCAGCATTCACAGACCACAGTGAGAACAGGCCCAGTTCGTCACATCTCTCCCCCCTTCGAGACCGAACTGAGCAGGGTCACTTTAGCCAGTGACCCGGGGAAGTTCGAACCTACCCCCGTTCCCATGGATGCCCCCGCATCCCTCCCATTCCTTGGTGAGAATTACACCAGGCCCCTCCAGTTTCACGCCCCCCCTTAGGTCGGGGGTGCTTGATGGCACTCGCAGTTCGCATGTGGGAAGGTTTATGCGGCCTGCGCCCTTTTCCCACCCCCATACCTCTGGGGTTCCAACTGGGCTGTGGTCTTCTCCCAGCGCTCCAGTCTGGAGGTCTGTGCTTTGGGCTCTCTTGGTTCAGAGCCGCCCTTTTAACCTTGGCCACCCTCTGGAAAGGATCCTTTATGCTGGGCAAGGGTCCTAAAGCTGTTTTCCCCTTGTCCCAGGCCTTCCTCCCCCTCTGACAGGGGTCACAGGATCCGCAGTACTGTCGGACAGTAACAAAGACCCCAGGCCAGTAAAAGCTCCGTAGCAGCCTCTGCTGGGTACGCCAGGTTCCCTGGTGCCCTGAGAGGGGAATGTCATGGGCCCGGCACAGCAGCTGGCGGCGATACTTCTGGGGTACCACCAGCTGCCTCCTGATCCCCCCTGACTCCATTTTCCCTGGGGGAGCCCATTCTCGGTACAGGAACCCCTTCTCCCACAGGAACCTTTTCCGGCCACCTCGTCCCATGGTCTGTACCGCATTGAGGTCAGCCAGGTCCCTTATCTTCCGCAAGGAGGGATCTCTCTGCAACTCGGCCTGGAACTCAGCAGCTGGGACAGGGATGGCCACCTGCTCTTTCTCGCCCGCTGGGTCCGAAGCTGCAGCCTCCCTGAGCCGCGTCCCTGGGCGTTCCCTCCCCACCAGCTTAGGGTCCCGCGCCTCAGGCAAAGCACCCCCCCCCAAGGCCAGGGGGCAGTGCCCCTTGCCGGCTCTGACCGCGGGTCACAACTAAGGCGGTCTGGGGGCTGCTTGGCCAGTCCTCTAGGTCCCCCCCCATCAACACCTCGGTGGGCAAATGGTGGTGCACTCCCACGTCCTTGGGGCCCTCCTTGGCCCCCCATTTCAGGTGTACCCTCGCTACGGGAACCTTGAATGGGGTCCCGCCCACCCCGGTCAGGGTCAGGAAGGTGTTGGGCACCACCCGATCTGGGGCCACCACCTCGGGCCGGGCCAGTGTCACCTCTGCGCCCGTGTCCCAGTAACCATAAACTTTCTTCCCCTCCACCTCCAGGGGAACAAGGCACTCGCTCCGCAGGGACAGCCCCGCGCCAACCCTGTAAACGGAGAACTTTGAATCCGGAGCATCTGGCCCCCCAGAGAAGCTAGCCTGGGGCTCTCCTCCCTCCTTAGCAGGTGGTACTCTGCCAGCCCCCCTTCCCTGGGAATGCTGCCTCTCGCCGGGCTGGGTCTCTACCCAGTCAACCCTCTGTGGGTTCGGCCTGCTCAGTCTGTCCCTGAGCCTGGGGCACTGGGCCCGTATGTGGCCCTTTTGGCCACAGTGGTAGCAGCCCATGTCCCATGGGCCCCCTTGAGTGGGTCGGATGGTCCTGATGCCGGATGTTCCCCTCTGATGGGGTTTTTCTGTATTTTCCCACGGGGAGGTCCCATGGTGACTCTCTCTCTGCGTTGTGGTGGGATTGCTCCTTTGGGACTCCTCCCTTTTATCTCCTGACCGGCTCTTTACGAACTCATCGGCCAGCCGGCCTGCCTGTCGCGGCTTCTCTGCGCCCGTGTCCCAGTAACCATAAACTTTCTTCCCCTCCACCTCCAGGGGAACAAGGCACTCGCTCCGCAGGGACAGCCCCGCGCCAACCCTGTAAACGGAGAACTTTGAATCCGGAGCATCTGGCCCCCCAGAGAAGCTAGCCTGGGGCTCTCCTCCCTCCTTAGCAGGTGGTACTCTGCCAGCCCCCCTTCCCTGGGAATGCTGCCTCTCGCCGGGCTGGGTCTCTACCCAGTCAACCCTCTGTGGGTTCGGCCTGCTCAGTCTGTCCCTGAGCCTGGGGCACTGGGCCCGTATGTGGCCCTTTTGGCCACAGTGGTAGCAGCCCATGTCCCATGGGCCCCCTTGAGTGGGTCGGATGGTCCTGATGCCGGATGTTCCCCTCTGATGGGGTTTTTCTGTATTTTCCCACGGGGAGGTCCCATGGTGACTCTCTCTCTGCGTTGTGGTGGGATTGCTCCTTTGGGACTCCTCCCTTTTATCTCCTGACCGGCTCTTTACGAACTCATCGGCCAGCCGGCCTGCCTGTCGCGGGTTCTCTGGCTTTCTGTCCACCAACCACAGCCTCAGGTCAGATGGGCACCGCTCATACAGTTGCTCCAGTACCAGCAGTTTGACCAGGTCCTCCTTCGTCTGGGCCCCATCAGCCCACTTGCTGGCGTATCCTTCCATGCGGGCGGCTAGTTGCAGATATGAGATCTCAGGGGTTTTATCCTGATTCCGGAACCTTTCCCGGTACATCTCAGGAGTCAGCCCAAACTCCCGTAGCAGGGCCTTTTTGAATAGCTCGTAGTCCCCTTTCTCTGCCTCTTCCAGTTGGCGGTACAATGCCACGGCTTTGGGGTCCAGTAAGGGGGTAAGGACCCGGAGTCTGTCCGCGGGATCAACCTGGTGCAGCTCGCAGGCCGTCTCAAAGGCCTCCAGGAAGTCATCCATGTCCTCCCCCTCCTTGTATGGGGCCATGATGCACTTATCAAAGCTCCGTGCAGTCCTGGGTCCCCCCTCACTCACCGCAGCCGGGGGTTCGCTGCCCCTCAGTCTCGCCAGTTCCAGTTCACGCTGATGCTGTCTCTCATTCTCCTGTCTCTGTCTCTCTTTCTCCTCCCGTTCATGCTGATGCTGTCTCTCTTTCTCCTCCCGTTCATGCTGTCTCTGTCTCTCTTCACGCTGATGCTGTCTCTCTTTCTCCTCCCGTTCACGCTGATGCTGTCTCTCTTTCTCCTCCCGTTCATGCTGACGCTGTCTCTCTTCATGCTGTCTCTGTTGTTCACGATCCTCCAGCTCCCTCAGTTTTAGCTCTTTCTCCCATTCCAGCCAATTTCGCTCCCCGGATGCCGAACGCCGCCGGGAGGATCCTCTGCTGGCCGGCGAGCTTCGCCGGGGGGACCCCCTGCTGGCCGGGGGGGTCACGGCGCCCTCGGTATTTGCTGGGCTCCTCCCCACCCTTCCCCTAGGCATAGGAAGGAGGGGTCTCGGGAAGCCCTCAGCAGCCGGCTGACCACTCCCAGCTGGGACAGACACTGGTGCCTGCGCTGCATTTGCCAGGCTGCTTCCCTGAGACACAGGGATCAGTTCATTCGCGCGATCTTCCGCCTCCAGCTGGGCAATGAGCTGTTCTTTGGTGAGCCTCCCAATGCGCAGCCGCCTCTGCTTGCACAGCTCCACCAGGTCGCTCTTAATCCGCTTGGCATACATCTTCCTGCTGGCCACTCACCGGCCTGTGTGCTCACAGCTCCCCACAGTTCCCAGGGGGCCCCCTAGTGTGCCAGCCCTTCTCGAGGTCACCGCCTCTCTGCCAGGGTCGAGCTGCAGACTCCTCCGCCCCTGGGACCACTCGCTGCGATCCCCCCGGGGGACCCTGTTACTGCAAAAGTCCTTCTCGCTGGTCACACACTCCCAGGGGTAATAACCGTCTCTCTCTCACTCTTCAGCACGCCTGGTCCCCGTCAATCCCCCTTCGTTTTACTGCTCCCCAGTCACTTACTGCAGGAAGCGCCGTCCACGGGGTGCAGTAGATCCCACGGCTGCCACCAGTTGTCACGGAGTATTGGGGGACTCAGGGCCCTGCACCCCCGGCTTCCTGCGATTCACCATGACTCTCAGCCAGCCAGTAAAGCAGAAGGTTTATTTGGATGACAGGAATACAGTCCAAGACAGGTCTTGCAGGCACAGACAACAGGGACCCCCTCAGTTAGGTCCATCTTGGGGTCCCCGGGCATCCCAGCCCAGCCCCCCTTGGGAGGTCAGAGCCATCTCTGCCCCCCAGCCCTCTCTCCCTGCCTGCTTCCAGCACTCTGCCTCCAGCGACCCCTCCCACAGCCTTTGTTCAGTTTCCCGGGCTAAGGAGTCGCCTCCCCTTCAACCCCTTCCTGGGTTCTCATGTTACACACTCAGGTATGCGCCCTCGGGCGCCCTCGGGCAGATCCCATCCTGCAATGCAGACCATCCTAGTCACACTCCCCTGTCAGCATTCACAGACCACAGTGAGAACAGGCCCAGTTCGTCACACCAGGATACAGAGTGTTGGCCATTTATGCGCACTGGAGACTTAAGAAATGCAGGGAGGAAACTGAGGCACCCACACAGTATTCAGAGGAAACATTAAGAACAGTCCCACTTCCTCACAGGTGGATGAGGGGGTGGAGTCAGATGGGGCGGGGTGGGACAGGTGGGAGATTATGTCTGGGGGAAGTGGGCAGGCCGCAGGCTGAGTTGACCTGGGTGGGGCTGGCTGGGGGCAGGTGGAGCAGGTGGGGGGCTGGCCGGGGGGCAGGTGGAGCAGGTGGGGGGCTGGCCAGGGGGCTGGTGGAGCAGGTCGCAGGCTGAGCTGACCCGGGCTGCGGGGGGCCAGCAGGAGGCGGTCGCTGTCAGTGCCGTGTCCCGGCTGCCCCCCCGTCCACTCACCAACGTGCCGCACGGAGTCCATGACGGCGCGGAAGAACTTGCGGACGCGGTCGCCCACCACCTTGGCCTTCTGGGCAATGGCCTTGATCCTGGTCAGTGCGCCTGGGGGCGGGACACGGTGAGCACCCAGGAGACAGCCCCCCACAAGGGCTCCCCCCGCTGCTCCCCACATGGGGTGCCCCCCAGCACCCCCCACGGGATACCCCAATACCCTGAAACACCTAGCCCTCCCCCCAGCTTCCACAATGGATCCCTCCCTGCCCCCCCGTCCCCCTCTCACTGAGCAGCGGCTCCCTGGCTTTCTGCAGCAGCTCGGCCGTCTGGTTGAGGGTGAGCTCGGCTCCGCAGGACACGGACTGGGCCGCCCGGGCGAAGTTCCGCAGGATGTTGGTGCAGGGCCCCTGCATGGCCATGCCCAGCGCCACCAGCAGCAGCATGTGCTTCCCCTCCTCTGCAGGGGGCGGCAGTCACCCCACGGCGTCAGTGGGGCAGGCAGGGCAGGGTCTGGGGGGGATGCAGGGTGCCACGGGGGATAGACTGGGAGCTGGGCGCTGGGGGAGGGTGTGGGGCGAGTGGCACCAGGACAGCTGCCCCCACTTCTGCCCACTCCCTGTGGCCGCTCGCGGTGTGCCAGGCAGGGGCACGGCTGGTATATTGGGCTAGGGCCAGGGGACCCCAGGGGGCGTGAGGGTGACGCCGGGTGATCCCGGCACTGGGTTTCGGGGGTCACTTACTGGAGAAGACGTGGGGCAGCATGAGCAGGACGGTGACGCGCACCTTGCTGGAGAAGGCCATGCCCAGCCCCAGGCCGGCGCCCAGGCTGGCGGTGGACACCAGGCAGTACCAGACGTTGTAACTCTCCGCGAAGAGCACCAGGGCACCGTAGAGGCTGGCCAGGGTCATGCCCAGGGCGAAGCCGCCCGTGCTGCGCACCACGCCCCGCACGGGGCTCTCCCCCGCCAGCCCTGATCCCCCACTGCGCTTCCTGCTCCTGGGCCGTGGGCCCTGCTTTGACGTGCCCAGGACCCTGCGGAGAGCTGAGACAAGCCCCATGGAGCTGGCGCTGGTGGGGGGGACCCCCCAATCCTCCGCTTCGCCCCACGGAATGGGGCCCGGGGCTGCGGAGAGACGAGGCATCGCTGGGACCCAGACACCTCCAGATGCGGCCCCTCTCCCCACCCCTCCTCAGCCTCCTCCCCGCCCCACCCCCAGCCTGCTTGGCTCTCTCCTGCTCCAGGTGCCCGCTACGTGCCCGGCTCTCACCACACCTGGGGGGGCATGGGGCTGGCTCCTGCCTGCTCAGCCTGTGGGGGGCGTTGAGCTCGGCTGGTCCGGGGGGCTGTGTGATGCACAGATCAGCTGGGCCCCGCTGCGGACAAGGCTGGGGCTGGCCCATGCGGCTCTGGGGTGGTAGAACCAGCTGGCCCTGGCCCCCACCAACTAGTGGGGGACCTTGTTTCTCCTTCTTACCAGCCCAGTCTGTGGGGCTCTGCATTCGAGGTGGCACACGCCAAGGGGCCGCGGCAGCGGGGTGTGTGGGGATGGGGGCAGCTGTGCAGTGGTGCGGGGACCCGGTGTCCCACTCCTGGAGAGTCACAGGCACCGGGGCCCGGTCAGATCTCACTCGGGCAGGATTCCATGGCGGGCATCGCTGCCCGTTGCCGGGATACGGGGCACTGGCGGGCGCAGGGAGCCCCAGGCGTCGCTGCCCGTTGCCGGGATACGGGGCACTGGCGGGCGCAGGGAGCCCCAGGCGTCGCTGCCCGTTGCCGGGATACGGGGCACTGGCGGGCGCAGGGAGCCCCAGGCGTCGCTGCCCGTTGCCGGGATACGGGGCACTGGCGGGCGCAGGGAGCCCCAGGCGTCGCTGCCCGTTGCCGGGATACGGGGCACTGGCGGGCGCAGGGAGCCCCAGGCGTCGCTGCCCGTTGCCGGGATACGGGGCACTGGCGGGCGCAGGGAGCCCCAGGCGTCGCTGCCCGTTGCCGGGATACGGGGCACTGGCGGGCGCAGGGAGCCCCAGGCGTCGCTGCCCGTTGCCGGGATACGGGGCACTGGCGGGCGCAGGGAGCCCTGGAGCCACAGCGGAGGGAGGACAGCACAGGTGGCATGGAGAGACCGAGGCGGCAGAAACCGCCGAATACGAGTGAGACCCACTCTCAGGGATCCTGGCCTGGGCCCCAGCCCCTTGAATCCCAGGCCCTGTTACTGGCGGGGCAGCCCCCCATGGCGCCCTCCCCTGGGGAGACCCGGCATTAACCCCTGTCTCTCCCCACAGCCCTGAAGCGAGCCGTGCTCGGCCTGCTGCCCGCCTGCTGTGCCCGCTTCCTCTGGAGCCAGCCCGACCAGTTCTGCCTCTGCAAGTTCTTCCTGGGCGCAGGCGTTGGGGGCTTCCTGGCCCTGGGTGAGCCCAGCCGGGACTTGTAGGGGGGCTGGGGAGGCCTTTGAGGTCCCTGCTGCGGGTGAGGGGGGGGTTAAACGGAGGGGCTGCTTGGGAGCCTGTGATGGGGGCCAGTAATGCCAGGGCATTGGTGACAACAGGGATGTTGGGGTGTCTGGGGGCACTGGGGTATCGGGGGGATATTGGGGTGGGGGGTCACCCCAGTTTAGCTACATCAGCCTCCAACCCCATTTTGTTAGAGCGGTGCCATTGCCTTGCGCTGACCAGGCTGCAGCCTTCCTGGGCGTGGCACAGCTGGGGGGCGGGGCGTGTGTGGGGCCGGAGGGAGGGATGTGTGGGCAGGGAAGGGCCCCCGGGGCTCAGGGCAGCGCCAACATTCCAGCTTCTTGGCTGTCCAGGCCTCTCCCAGCTCCTCATCTTCCCCATGAGCCTCGACGAGGGTCACAAGATCGAGCTGATGTACGGGCTGGCAGGTGGGTGCCCAGAGGGTCGGTGCCCCCTGGTGGGTAGGTGCCCATGGTGAGGGGTCAGTGCCCCATGGTGAGTGGGTGCCCAGAGGGTCGGTGCCCCATGGTGGGTAGGTGCCCATGGTGAGGGGTCAGTGCCCCATGGTGAGTGGGTGCCCAGGGGGGCAGTGCCCCATGGTGGGTGGTTGCCCATGGTAGGGGGGGCAGTTCCCCATGGTGGGTGGGTGCCCAGGGCAGGGCTGTTTGTGTTTCCTGTGGTGGGTGGGTGCCTTGTGGGCCTGACTGGTGCCCAGCTGGGCCGCAGGCTGTGGGGAGAAGCCACCAGCTCTCTCAGCCCCTCTCCCCTGCAGGTGTCAATGCCCTGGGCTGGGGCATCTCCCCGCACTTCCGCTGCGCCAGCCTCCTGGTCGCCCCCAAGTTCCTGGGCAAGGAGGGGCGGCTCTACCTGCTCACCTACGTCCTAGCTGCCGTCTATGACGGTAAGGAGACAGGCCAAGGCTGGAGATAGGTGGGCGCGGGGCCCCCTTACTGGGCACCTGGTGTGACCCCCCCCACTGGGTACCAGGTGTGACCCCTCCCTCCCCACTGCGCCCTCACTGGGCACCTGGGGGTGACCTCCCCCCCTCTCCCCCCCGACTATAACAATGCTGCCTCTGGCGGGACACAACTGAGAGTATCAATTCAGGACAAATTGCTCAGAGCAGGGCAGTCACAGCCCAAGGCTGGGGTCCTTTACACACCAAACCAGCCAGACAGAGGGGACTTCGGTCTCACCCCACTGGATAACCACAAGTCACACAAGCAAATCCCTCAGACACTCCAGTTTCCCAGTATCCCCACCAGCGCCACTCGTTACGGGGACGAATGATTATGAAAACCAACACCCCAGTAAAAGAAAAAAGTTTCCCTCGATCCCAAAGGACCAAGCCCCAGACCCAGGTCAATATACCAGTCAGATCTTACCCACAAATCACACTGTTGCCAATTCTTTACAATCTAAAATCTAAAGGTTTATTCATAAAAAGAAAGAAATATAGATGAGCACTAGAATTGGTTACATGGAATCAATTCCATACAGTAATGGCCAAGTTCTTGGTTCAGACTTGTAGCCGGGATGGGATAAGCTGCAGGTTCAAATCAAGTCTCTGGAGAACATCCCCAGCTGGGACGGGTCCTTCAGTCCTTAGTTCAGAGCTTCAGTGTAGCAAAGTCCCTCCAGAGGCAAGAAGCAGGATTGAAGACAAGATGGAGGAGCTGCAGCAACTTTTGATAGTCTCTTGCCATGTGCGCTCTGCTTTCTTTGTTCAAAAGACAAGCTGCCCAGCACATGGCCTGGAAAAACCTCCGAGTTCTGTCCATGGGCAGGTCCCTGCATGTCTTGCTGAGTCACAAGGTGTATCTGCTTCTCTCAGTGGGTCAGTTGCGTAGCTGACGGTCCGTAATGGGCCATCAAGCAGGGTAGGCAGCGCTGACACCAACTTGTCTGGGGTGTCACCCAGAAGCACACACGGAGTTGGAAATACAGACGGTCTAGAGCTGATACTTATAACTTTCAATACAAAAAGATCCATGCACCCAGATAGCATCATCATACCCAGCAAACCAGAACCTTGTCGTAGACACTTTACTTGATCTCCTTTGTACAAGATTTGGTGCCACTACAGGACTTTGGTTGCAACCATGACGTATATGGTCCCAGTTTGTGTCAATAATGTCACCCCCCTCCTCACTGCACCCTCACCGGGCACCTGGTATGACCCCCTCCACACCCACTGCACCCTCACCGGGCACCTGGTATGACCCCCTCCACACCCACTGCACCCTCACCGGGTACCTGGTGTGACCCCCCCCCCCAGCCACTGCACCCTCACCGGGTACCTGGTGTGACACCCCCCCCCAGCCACTGCACCCTCACTCGGGGTATGGCAAGGGGGGGTTGCGTTTTTCACCCCATCTCAGCAGGGGGCTGGCAGGTGGTTCTGGGGCAGGGTGGGGGCTGCCAGGTGGTTCTGGCCCCAGGCCTTGCCCTGGCGCCAGGGGCTGTGACCTGGCCACATGGCCCATCCCCAGGCCCCATCGCCAACATGCGGCACAACCTAGACGAGGTGATCCGCTCCGTGGGCTGCACTGTGGAGCTGCAGATCAACCACAGCCGGCAGATCTGGAGGGTGTCCACGGCCCCCCTGCGCGCCGTGCTGCGCGACATGGTGGTGAGGAGCAGGGAGCCTGGGCAGGAGACCGGCTGGGATGGGCAATGAGGAACTCGGGCCAGGGGGGGCACAGTGTGTGTGCGGTGGAGGGAGCGTGGGGGATTGTGGGGGGAGGCCTGGAGCACTGGGGAGCCTGGCTGGGAGGGGGGCAAAGACACCAGGATGGCGGGGAGCCCAGCTCGGGGGGCGCACGGACACCAGGGAGCCTGGCGGGGGGGGGCGCGGGGATACCGGGGAGCCTGGTGGGGGGCGCACGGGCACCGGGGAACCTGGCGGGGGCGGGAGGCATGGGGACACCGGGGAGCCTGGCGGGAGGGGCGCACGGACACCGGGGAGCCTGGCGGTGGGGGGCACAGGGATACCAGGGAGCCCGGCTGGGGCGGGCAGATGAGCTGGGCAATTGAGGACAGGCACTGGGGTAAGGGCAGTGGGACAGGAGCTGCACTGGGTAGTGGTTCCTCGGGGTCCACCACTCAGCCCAGGGTGGGGTCCCCCCATCGGCAGACCCCCCCCCCCCCGTGAGCACTTTTTCCCCCAGCAGAAGGGCGGGCAGACCCTCAATGCAGAGACCCGGAACGTCTCGCAGGCGTTCGCGGGGCTAAACGAGCAGGTGGCCAGCGAGGCGGGGTACGGCGTGAGGCGCCCGCGCCAGGCACAGGGGCACCACGCCCCCAGCACACAGCAGCTGTACGAGCAGAAAACCAAACTGCGCTGCAAATGTGAGTGTGCCCAGGCTGCGCAGGAGTGGGGGGCACAGTGCCAGGCGGGCTGTGGGGGGCCGGGGGCCGAGGCAGGGCCAGGCTGCACCAGGCAGGGCTGCGGCTCCGCTCGCTCTGTCGGGCTGAGCCGGGGGGCTGCGCTGGGCTGTGGCGAGAGGCCCGAGTGACCTGCTCCTCCCCCCCAGACGTGATTGACGAGGCGATCGGGCGTTGCCAGGCCTGGTTCGACACCAAGCACACGGCCTGTCTGCGGCGCGTTGCGGTGCCCCTCATCAGCCACCTTCTCTGCCTGCCCATGAAGTTCAAGTTCCTCTGCCACGTGGTGCAGGGTGAGTCTTTGGGGCTGTTGCGGAGTGTGGGGGAGTTAGGGCCCTGCACCCCTCTTCCCGAGATTCACTGCGACTCTCAACCAGCCAGTAAAGCAGAAGGTTTATTTAAGGACAGGAACACCGTCTCAAGCAGAGCGTGTAGGTACGACCAGACCCCCTCAATTAGGTCCCTCTGGGAGGTTCAGGGAGCTTAGACCCCAGCTTGGGGTTCCCTGCGTTGCACCACCCAGCCCCAACCGAAACTAAACTCCCAGCCCCTCCCGCTGCTCCTCTCCTTTGTTCAGTCTCCCGGGCAGAAGGTGTTAATTCTCCCCACCCCCGTTCCTGGCTCAGGTTACAGCTCAGGTAGCTTCCTTCAAGGGAAGTCCCCCCTCCTCACTGCAATCCCCCTGCAACATTCCCAGGTCAAATCTGCCCTGCTCCCTGCTCCGTCACAGGGGCGACCCTGGGCTGGGGGCAGCGGTGGGGGAGGGGAAGGGGCCAGAGGGTGACCCCATGGTGGAGGACCTGGGAGCCCCGGGCTGGGGGGAGCAGGGCTGCTGCGTGCCCAGGTCCAGGGACGTGGGTGGTGGGGAGGTCAAGGCCTGCTGCAGAGGGTGAGAGACCCTCGTTCCATCGCTCCTCCCCACGCTGGGACCCTCCCTCATCCGGGGCCCCGGTGCTGCCAGACCCCGGCTCTGAGCCCAGAAGAGCCAGGAAGCCCCCACACACCTTTAGCGGCCCCGAGGGACAGGTGGGGCTGTGCCCACGACGGGGGACAGGTGAGGGGCTCCCCACTCCATGCAGCTCACTTCACCCCCGCCCCCCCAGTGATGCACGCCTGGTGCAGGGACAAGATCCCCGTGGAGGGCAACTTCGGCCAAACCTACGACAAGGTGAACGGCTCCGTGGCCAGCATCAGCCAGGACTTCAGCGCCCAGCTGGTCGTCAAGGTGTGAACGCCCTGTCCGCAAAGTAACGCCCGCCCTTCCCCCATCCCTATGGTGTGACGCCCGCCCTTCTCCCTGCCCCTGATGTAACGCCCGCCCTTCCCCCATCCCTAGGGTGTGACACCCACCCCTCCCCCCAAGATGTGACACCCACCACTTCCCACATCACTCTAGGGCAGAATGAGTGCCCCCCCCGGGGTGTGAGCCCGACCTTTCCCCCCGGCCAGGCCCCAATGGTGCAGAAAGCCTCCCCTGTACAAAGTGCCCCCAGAGGTGAGATGCCCAGCGCCCACGCCTGCTGGGACCATGGGGAGGGCTGCACGCCCCTGCTGACTGGCTCTCTGCCCCCCAGCACGAGGCCCAGGACACGCTGGTGGGCGTGAACGTGTCCCGGGAGCGGCTCACCGAGGAGGTGACCTCGCACGTGCGTCAGCAGAGCGTGCGGCTGGGCCAGGCCATCTCCGTGCTGCGCCTGCTGCTCTCCTGCACCTTCCTCTTCGTCTTCATCTCGTGAGCTCAGCCACCGGCCTGCGGGGGGCAGGGGACGGGCTCTGTTCCCTTGCATGGGATGGCACCGAGCCCCCACGCCCACATGCCCTGGGGGGATGTTATGGGACGCAGCACGGCCTAGGGGGTAGAGCACGGCCTGGGACTCTGGAGACTGGGATTGGCCACTGGGTGACCTGGGGCAAGTCCTGTTCCAACTCCATGCCTCAGTTTCCCCATGTGTAAAACGAAAACCGGGATCCTGACCTTGTAAAGCCCGTTGCGACCTCTGGACGAGCTGTGTGCAGACTGGGACGAGGCCTCCCCTGGCAGCAAGGGGTGGGCCCTGTGCCCCATGTGCCTGTCTGGCAGTGCCCAGCATGGGGGGGTTGGCCCAGCGGGGCCCCAGGTCTCAGCTCCCCCACTCATCTCCCAGCGCTTTCTCCTACACGAACCACTACAACCACGATATCCGCTTCGACAACCTCTATGTCACCACCTACTTCCGCCAGCTCGACGCCCGGCGCTGGAAGCAGGTGAGGGCACCTGGCCTGGCTCGGGGAGGGCATGGGGAGCCGCGGGCTGGGGATCAGAGGGCTCGGGGATGGGGTCTCAGGCAGACAGTCCACGAATTGTCCTGCACCCTGTTGCCATTCCAGGTGAGTGCCCCTGGCCGGGAGGTGGGGTGAGGGCCCTCGGGAGGGGCAGGCCCTGGGTGCCAGCCCGTGCTGCTCTGCTTTGTCTCTCCAGAAGAAGCGTACGTTGCTGCCCCTGCGCCGGGCCGAGGTCTCCGGCGTGATCTTCCCCTGCAGGCCGGCCATGCAGCCGCCCGAGCTGAAGAGCCTGGTGAGTGGGGGCCGGGGGCCACGCTGGCACAGGCTGTCCTGGCTGCCCGGCGGCGTCACCCCCGTGGGAGCCCTGGCGGCTGCGCTGACCGAGCATCGCAGGTGTGCCTTGCGGGAGCACTGGGCTGGAAGCAGGGGACGTTTGGTTGGCCGGGGGGCTGGGGGAGGCTGTAACGCTCTTCTCCCCCTCAGATGCTGGAGCTGCTGGAGTGCATCCCCCCGCTGCTCTTCCTCCTGCTGGCCTGGGGCCTCGACCATGTGCTCTACACCATGTTCAGCGTTATCCGGCACCACTCCTTCGTGCAGTACTCCTTCCGTAGTGAGTGCCTGGCACGGGCAGCCGCCCCCCAATGGCACCGTCCCCAGGGACAGCGCAGCTCCCCTGCCCCATGGCACCGTCCCCAGGGACAGGCACAGCTCCCCTGCCCCATGGCACCGTCCCCAGGGACAGACACAGCTCCCCGCCCCATGGAACCATCCACAGAGGGGGCAGTGCCCCCAGCCCCATGGCACCGTCCCCAGGGACAGGCACAGCTCCCCTGCCCCATGGCACCGTCCCCAGGGACAGGCACAGCTCCCCTGCCCCATGGAACCATCCGCAGAGGGGGCAGTGCCCCCAGCCCCATGGCACCGTCCCCAGGGACAGGCACAGCTCCCCCACCCCATGGAACCATCCCCAGAGGGGGCAGTGCCCCCAGCCTCATGGCACCATTTCTGGATGATGGCCTCCCTCCAGCAGCAGCAAGTGCCTTTCACAACGTCTGGTAGAGGGCACCGGCACTCCAGCCCCACAGGCAGGGCTCGCCAACTCCCCTCCCTGCCTTCCCTAGGCCTCTACAACCCCCCCCCCCCGTGTGTGTGTCCCAGGGTCCCCCTCCCCATGACCCCGACTCTCTGCCCGCTGCAGGCAGCCACCACCTGGAGGTGCGGGTCGGGGGCCGCTCCCTGCTGGCCCGGCTGCTCCGAAGCACCATCGGCGCCTTGAACACGTCCTCCGAGATGGCGCTGGAGTCGACTAACCTGGGTGAGGGTGGGGGAGATGGACACCCCTCCCCCACATGGAGGGTGCCCAACCCCCAGGCATGGGGATCCTGAGGGCGCAGGCTCCCGTGGCCTGGCCCATCTCTGCCCAGCCGGGGGGCTGCTGCCCAGGCCAAGCCCAGCCACTCTCCAGACCCTTGGGCCCTGCTCCCTCCCTGTAGATATTCCCCCCTTCCCTCTGGAAATTCACTGGGGTCGTCCCGAGTGAGACGAGGGGAACAGGGAGCCGAGGCCTCACCCTGTCTGTCTGTCCGGCCCCGCAGCCTGCCTGCCGCAGCTCCAGGCCATGACGCAGAGCGACTACCTTTCCAGCTGCCTGCCCCTGGGGGCCCTGGTGCTGCTGTGTCTGGGGCAGGTGTATGCCCACCGCCTGCGCCGCGTCATTGCTGCCTTCTATTTCCCCAAGGTGAGCCCCCCGCCCTGCGCTGACCCCGAATCCTGCCCCTGGCTGAGACCCCCCAGTGACCCCTCCCCCATCCCCGAATCCCCCCCCGACCTGAGGACCTGCCGTGACTCCTCCCTCCCCTCTATCCCCAATACCCCGCTGACCCTCCAACGCTTCCTCTCTTCCGCCATCTCCCCTCTGGTCCCTCCACACGCCCTCCCTCCTGTCTCTGTTAATGGGGCCCAGGTAGATTCCAGCCAGGGCCCCCTGCCTGGGCTGGGGGCTGACCCTGCTCTCCCCAAACTCCTGGGGGTGGGGTCACCCCCAGATCCCAGGGGAGTGGAGCTGGGGGAGGGGCTCTGCCTCCCTGCCCCCACGGCCCCTCAGGCTCTCCCCTCCGGCCAGCGGGAGAAGAAGCGGGTTCTCTTCCTGTACAACGAGCTGCTGCGTAAGCGCCAAGCCTTCGTCCGGCTGCAGAGGAGACGCATCGCCCGGCACGCCCGGCGGCACCAGGCCTTTGTGAGTGCGGGCGTCGGCTGGGCTGGGCGGGGATGGCGAGGGGCAGGGGAGGGCCCTGCAGCCCCCACGTACGTACACACCTCTGCACGCCCAGGGCAACACGCGCCTCTGGGCACCTGTGGAGACAGCAGCCACACTCACGCCAGATGGTGAGAGCCATCGCACACCCCTTTGCACAATTGCGCACATGCTCACACATGCATGGGGGAGCCATTGCACACACCCTCTGCACACCTGTGCACACACTCGCTCATCTGTGGGAGATGTTCCACGCCCGTTGCCACAGGTGGACGGCCACCCCTCCCCGCGCAGCCCTCCCCAGCTTGCGTTATTCTGCTCCTCCCCCACTCTGTCTGCTGTCCCCAATTCCAGGGCAGGGCTTCCCCTGCTCGGCCCAAGTCCCATCATGGGCTCTGGCTCCCACTCTGACCCCACAGCCAGGACAAGACCCCGGCCTGGGCTGCGGGGGAGGATGCCAAGCAAAAGCCCAGGGAAACGGCCTCTCCCAGTCCCTGGGGAGAAGGACCCACTGCCCACGCCTGCCTAGAGCGCCCGGTCTTGGGTCTTGTCCCTGCTGCAGGAGAAGCCCCTGCTGGAGCGTTTCTACCTCTGGTGCCCACTTCTGCGCCGCTGCCTGCGCCGGTACTGCGTGCTGTGCGGTTCGCCCGAGAGCCGCACCTCCCAGCCGTGCCCGACGCCCACCTGCGGCACCATCTACTGCCGGCCCTGCTGGAGGGACATGGGGCAGGTCTGCTTCGCCTGCACCCCCGGCCACGCGCCCCTGTCTGGAGACAGCAGCAGCGAGGAGCAGATGACCTACGCGGACTGAGGCGTGGGGGGCCAGCGGGAGGTTCCTCCCCAGGTTGGGGCTCCTGGCTCATTAAACAGACGCTGCTCTTGGCCTTGGTGGCGGTCTCCTGTCCCCCTCTAGCGGCTGGGGCACAGTCAGGATAACGGCCTGCTGCTCCTGCTGGCAGCCTGTGGTCGGGGCAGTCCCGGGGAGCTGGTGTTTGCAGACCAGGGGCTGATCCTCAACTCTCCCCTCCCATCTTTGGTCCCCCCCCCCCATTGCCCCAGCCCCCCCCGCCAATGCCTGTGACCCAGCGAGAGCAGCTGGGAGCCAGCACCACTAAGGGCAGAACAGGAGAACTTGGGGCACCTTAGAGACTAACACATTTCTTGGAGCATAAGCTGTCGTGGGCTACAGCCCACTTCATGGGATGCATAGACTGGAACATACAGTGAGGAGATACTGTATATACACATAGAGAGAAGATGCCATACCAGCTCTAAGAGGCTAATGAATGAAGATAACCTCTATCAGCAGGAAAAAACCTTTTGTAGTGATAATCAAGAGGGTCAGTTACAGACCGCTGACAAGAGGTGTAAGGAGAGTCATAAGGAAATAGATTCAAGTAGTGTAAGGACTCAGCCATTCCCAGTCTTGATTCAAGCCAGAGTTTTGTATGACTCAGCTCCAGCCCCAGATGTGTGGAGCCAACT
Source organism: Malaclemys terrapin pileata (assembly GCF_027887155.1). NCBI lineage: Eukaryota > Metazoa > Chordata > Testudines > Emydidae > Malaclemys > Malaclemys terrapin. The sequence continues at coordinate 754,951 of NC_071525.1, read as the reverse complement.
CCCCCTTCAAAGGTAGTCCCCCCTCCCCATCTCCAAGCGGCCCCCGGCCCATCTGGGTCGCCCTGAAGCCTTGCAGCAGTAGAAGCTTCTCCTGTTAGCCCGGTCCTCCTGCGCCATGGTCAGCACTGCAGGGGACAAAAGGGACAGAGAGAGTGGGGGCTTGGGAGAGATTTGGGGGCACAGGGGGTGGGACTGGAGAGTGAGCAGGGCAGAGGGATCAGAGGGGGTGGGGGACAGAGCAGGGGGTGAGCAGGGCAGACGGTGTTTGGGGGGAGGAGGTGGGGAGTGGGGCGGCAGGGACAGAGCCCATTCAGGGGGCGGGGGGGGTGAGCAGGGCAGTTGGGGGGCAGGGGGATCAGGGGGTGTTTGGGGGCAGGGGGAGGGGAACCGGGCAGTTGGGGGGCAGAGGGATTGGGGTGTTTGGGGCAGCAGGGGGGAATGGGGCAGTTGGGGGGCAGAGGGATCATGGGGAGTTGGGGGAATGGGGTGGGGAGCGAGGTAGTTGGGGGCAGAGGGGGGCTGAGCAGGGCAGTTGGGGGGCAGACGGGTCAGGGGAGTTTGGGGGCAGGCGGTGGGGAGCGGGGCAGTTGCGGGGCAGAGTCTGGGGGGCAGGCCGAGGGGATCGGGGCTGTTTGGGGACAGAGGGGGGCTGAGCAGAGCAGTTGGGGGCAGAGGTGTCGGGGTGTGAGGGGCAGTAGGGGGGCAGAGGGGTCGGGGTGTGGGGGGCAGGCGGAAGGGAGCGGGGCAATTGGGGGGCAGAGGGGTCAGGGTGTGGGGGGCAGGCAGAGGGGAGCGGGGCAGTTGGGGGGCAGAGGGATCGGGGTGTGTGGGGGGAAGGTGGAGGGGAGTGGGGCAGTTGGGGGGCAGGAGTCTGGGGGGCAGGCGGAGGGGAGTGGGGCAGTTGGGGGCAGAGGGGTCGGGGTGTGGGGGGCAGTAGGGGGCAGAGGGGTCAGGGTGTGGGGGGCAGGCGGAGGGGAGTGGGGCAATTGGGGGGCAGAGGGGTCAGGGTGTGGAGGGCAGTAGGGGGGCAGAGGGGTCAGGGTGTGGGGGGCAGGCAGAGGGGAGTGGGGCAATTTGGGGGGCAGAGGGGTCAGGGTGTGGGGAGCAAGCGGAGGGGAGCGGGGCAGTTGGGGGGCAGAGGGGTCGAGGTGTGGGGGGCAGGTGGAGGGGAGCGGGGCAGGTGGAGGGGAGCGGGCCGTGGGGGGGCAGACAGAGGGGAGCAGGGCAGAGGGATCGGGGTGTGGGGGGCAGGCGGGAGGGAGTGGGGCAGTTGGGGGGCAGAGGGGTCGGGGTGTTGGGGGCAGGCAGGAGGGAGGGGGCAGTTGGGGGGCAGAGGGATCGGGCTGTGTGGGGCAGGCGGAAGGGAGGGGGCAGGTGGGGGGCAGAGGGATAGGGCTGTGGGGGGCAGGCGGAGGGGAGAGGGCAGGTGGGGGGCAGGGGTCTGGGGGGCAGGTGGAGGGGAGCGGGGCAGTTGGGGGCAGAGGGGTCGGGGTATGGGGCGAAGGCGGAGGGGAGAGGGCAGTTGGGGGCAGAGGGGTCGAGGGCAGACAGAGGGGAGCGGGGCAGTTGAGGGGCAGAGGGATCGGCTGTGGGGGGCAGGCGGAGGGGAGGGGGCAGAGGGGTCGGGATGTGGGAGGCAGGCGGAGGGGAGAGGGCAGTTGGGGGGCAGAGGGATCGGGCTGTGGGGGGCAGGCGGAAGGGAGGGGGCAGGTGGGGGCAGAGGGGTCGGGCTGTGGGAGGCAGGCGGAGGGGAGAGGGCAGTTGGGGGGCAGAGGGATCGGGCTGTGGGGGGCAGGCGGAGGGGAGCGGGGCAGTTGGGGGGCAGAGGGGTCGGGCTGTGGGGGGCAGGCGGAGGGGAGAGGGCAGTTGGGGGGCAGAGGGGTCGGGGTGTTGGGGGCAGGCAGGAGGGAGGGGGTAGTTGGGGGGCAGAGGGATCGGGCTGTGTGGGGCAGGCGGAAGGGAGGGGGCAGGTGGGGGGCAGAGGGATAGGGCTGTGGGGGGCAGGCGGAGGGGAGAGGGCAGTTGGGGGGCAGGGGTCTGGGGGGCAGGTGGAGGGGAGCGGGGCAGTTGGGGGCAGAGGGGTCGGGGTATGGGGCGAAGGCGGAGGGGAGAGGGCAGTTGGGGGCAGAGGGGTCGAGGGCAGACAGAGGGGAGCGGGGCAGTTGAGGGGCAGAGGGATCGGCTGTGGGGGGCAGGCGGAGGGGAGGGGGCAGAGGGGTCGGGATGTGGGAGGCAGGCGGAGGGGAGAGGGCAGTTGGGGGGCAGAGGGATCGGGGTGTGGGGGGCAGGCGGAGGGGAGCGGGGCAGTTGGGGGGCAGAGGGGTCGGGCTGTGGGGGGCAGGCGGAGGGGAGAGGGCAGTTGGGGGGCAGAGGGGTCGGGGTGTTGGGGGCAGGCGGGAGGGAGGGGGCAGGTGGGGGGCAGAGGGGTCGGGGTGTTGGGGGCAGGCGGGAGGGAGTGGGGCAGTTGGGGGGAAGAGGGGTCGGGGTGTTGGGGGCAGGCGGAGGGGAGCGGGGCAGTTGGGGGGCAGAGGGGTCGGGCTGTGGGAGGCAGGCGGAGGGGAGAGGGCAGTTGGGGGGCAGAGGGATCGGGCTGTGGGGGCAGGCGGAGGGGAGCGGGGCAGTTGGGGGGCAGAGGGGTCGGGCTGTGGGGGGCAGGCGGAGGGGAGAGGGCAGTTGGGGGGCAGGCGGAGGGGAGAGGGCAGTTGGGGGGCAGAGGGATCGGGCTGTGGGGGGCAGGCGGAGGGGAGCGGGGCAGTTGGGGGGCAGAGGGGTCGGGCTGTGGGGGGCAGGCGGAGGGGAGAGGGCAGTTGGGGGGCAGGCGGAGGGGAGAGGGCAGTTGGGGGGCAGAGGGATCGGGCTGTGGGGGGCAGGCGGAGGGGAGCGGGGCAGTTGGGGGGCAGAGGGGTCGGGCTGTGGGGGGCAGGCTGAGGGGAGGGGGCAGTTGGGGGGCAGAGGGATCGGGCTGTGGGGGGCAGGCGGAGGGGAGAGGGCAGTTGGGGGCAGAGGGGTCGGGCTGTGGGGGGCAGGCGGAGGGGAGAGGGCAGTTGGGGGGCAGAGGGGTCGGGCTGTGGGGGGCAGGCCGAGGGGAGGGGGCAGTTGGGGGGCAGAGGGATCGGGCTGTGGGGGGCAGGCGGAGGGGAGAGGGCAGTTGGGGGACAGGAGTCTGGGGGGCAGGTGGAGGGGAGGGGGCAGTTGGGGGCAGAGGGCTCGGGCAGGCGGAGAGGAGCGGCCGGCGGACCATGCCGAGCTCCCCGGGGGCGGGCGGAGGCGGAGCTCGCTGGGCGGACCCGAGCCCTGGCAGGGCCGGCCGGGGAGGGGAACTTCCCGGCCGAGCGGGCGCTGCCAGGCCCGGCCCCGCTCCGCTCCGTGGAGCCGGGAGGGCGAGGCGGGGGCGGCCCGGCCGGAGCGGGGCTGGGATAAACCCGCCGCCGCGCCCCGCACGCCAGGAGCCAGGACCGGCGGCTGAGCCCCGCCATGGGGCTGCGGCTGCTCGTCGGGCTGCTCTGGGCCCTGGGCGGCAGCGGCTCGGGGCTCCCCGGGCCCCGCCACGAGTCCGGGCCCCACGGAGCCGGCTGGGGCGCCCGGCGCGCAGGTGAGCGGGCGGCGGGGGAGACCCCGGGCTGCCCTGGGTGCGGGGGGGCACGGAGACCGCGTAAGTCACTGGGGTCGGGGGGATTAGAGGGGGGGGGCTGGGAGCCAGGACTCCTGGGTCCTCTCCCCGGCTCGGCGGCGGGGAGCGGGGTGCGGGCGCCTGTCTGCGGCTGGGACGAGCCCCGCGCTGCCTTTCCCAGCACCTGGCGACCCTACAGGGAGAGGCCGCGACAGGTGCGAACCGGTGCTCATGTGACTCCTGGAGACTTTGGGCCCAGCCCCCTTCCCCCCCCCCGGCTGCGCAGGTGCCCGTCGGGGCTGGCTGAGCTGTGGGGCCAGGTGCCATGAGGGTGCCGTGGGAGGCCGGAGGTTCCTGTCTGACACGGGTGGGGGAGCTGGGCCCACTGTGCTTTTCCTTGCCTGCCGTGCCCAGAGCACCCCTCTAGGTGAGGGTGGTGGGGGCCCCAGAGCCGTGGGGCTTGGAGCTAATGCCCCAGTGAGAGGCAGAGAGCAGCTTCCCTCTTGGGGCAATTGGCTCAGGCTCTCTGCAGACTCAGGCAGGTTTCGCTGCGTCAGTTGTACTCAAGGCAGCTCCCCCCCCATCATGCAACTGACTCTGCCTGTGTTTGCAGAGAGCCTGGGACAATCGGTTGGGGGGCAGGCATTGGCACAGGGCCTGGCATCGCTGGGGTGGGGGTGGGCTGCATCTACGAGCCCTAGGGAGAGCCGTATGGAGCCAGGGGGCTGCAGGTCATGGAGGCTGCCAGGGGGCTGGGAAGGCAGGGCCCTGGTGTCCCTGCACCAGTGGGGTGGAGGAGGGTCAGGGGATACGGGGAGGCGGGCTGAGCCCCCTTCCCAGGGTAAGCTTTGCCATCACAGGCCCTGGGGGTGGGAGTAGATGCAGAGTGCCTGCGGAGGAGATGGGTGAGGGGGTTGAGCTCTTCCCTTGACATCCCCCCCAATCCTTGGCCGTGCCTGCGGGGCAGGTGTCTAGGCTTGCCCAGGGGATAAATGTCTTCCCCCCTCCCCCGCCCCCCCCCCCGTGCTATCTGCTGCCCAGCCCCCGGCTGGTGTCTCAGCAGAGCCAAATGGACTGTGAAGCCTGAACTCCTGTTGGGGGGGGGTGGACGGAGGGAGCTGGGGTTACCTAGGCCCCCCCGGGGAGACCCAGCATTACAATTATCTGGGGCAGGGGTGGGTCTCCTAGTAGGGCGGGAAGGTCTGTGCTGGCATCCTACCCCGACCGGCTCCTCCAGCTCCACCCGGGGGCTTGGCGTGTGGCCAGGGGCTGGGAGGAAGGACGGGGGTGGCTGATTGCCCCGCCCTGACCCCGCCAGGTCGCCTGGCTTCAGGTGCAGCTTTGGAGGGATGGGCCCTGCCGTAGGTGAAGGGCTTTCTCTGTGCGGCCCCCGGCGGCTGGAGCCCTGTGGGGCTGGGGGCTGCCCAGGCCTGCTGGGCCTTGGCCAGGCCGTCTCAGAGTGGGACCCTTGGCAGTTCTTTCCTGATGCACACGTGGGTCTCTCAGCGCTGCCTGCCCAGTTCAGGCAGGAGACAGCCCCATGCTGGGAGCCCCCCAAGTCACCCTGATTCCCCCCACTTACGCCCTCAGTTCCCTAGGCTTTGTCTACACCAGCACACCTCCCCTCCCGACAAACACGCCGGTGTGTTAGCGCTAAGTCAGCCCGGGAGATGCTCTCCCACCACCGCTCGTTAGGGGTGGTTTGATTAGCTGTGGGAGAGCTGTCCCCTGGCATGGAGCGGGCCCTGGCAGTGGTACAGCCGTGCCGTAGTGTAGACATGGCCTACGTATCCCGAAAGCTGCACCGTCTCTCCGCGGGACAGGGGACACACGCAAGTGAACGGCGGGAACAGGGTGTGGGCCCTGCTCTGAGCGCTTGCCGAGAAAGGGGCGTGCGCCCCATCTGCGGTGTGGGAGTGAAGAGCCAGAGACACTCGCCAGGCCACACAGGGTGCCAGGCTCAGAGCTGGGAATGGGACCCAGGAGTCCTGGCTCCCAGCCTGCCCCTGATCCTTCCCGGGGCACCGAGTCAGATGTGGAATAGGGCAGGGGTCTGGATCCCAGGGCACGCTCTGTGCACCTGCCCGGCCTGGAGCCAAAGGGGAGTCTGGGGCCCCATGTGCCCATCTGGGGGAGGGGTGCCGTGCTCTAGGAGCGCATGGATCTGTGCTGCGCGGGGCGAGGCCTGGGTGAAGAGGGGCCCCCGGGGTGATGGCTTTGTTCTCGGCCCCGTGCAGGTGGCAGCTCCAGGCGGCAGCGTGAGGACCTGGGACATTATTGGCACGTGACGCCCCGGATCCTGCAGGGCAACCAGACACTCAGCATGGCCGAGACAGAGCTGGTAAGGACTCTGTCCTCCTCCCCAGCAGCCACTGACTGCATTCCCTGGCACCCCTGCTCCCCCCAACTGATGCACCCCCCCCTCCCGGCTCGTCCCTCAGCAGGGACCTCTCCCTGGGCCGGGCGGGACCCAGTCCAGCTGGCAGGGAGGGGCACTTGGGGAGCCCTAGCGCTTCCCTCCCAGCCCCATGGGTGCTACTCTCGCATCACTCCCCCCACCCCAACTGGATTCCTCGGGTCCCTTTCCGGGCACAGGAAACCCAGCCCCTGTCCCGGCTCTGGCCTCCGGGTTCCCAGCGCCTGCCCAGTCCCCGGGGTCCCGGCAGGGAGCAAATACCTGCAGCCTCTGGGGGGGATGGGAGCATGGGGAGACCCCCAGCCCTGCAAGGATGGGGGAGAAGGGACCTGCTGCATTCCAGCTCCCCCCATCCCTTTGTGGGAGTCCCCGGCCCCAGCAGGCCCCGCTGCCTTGAGTGGCTTCCTCAGGGGCATCTGGGACTCGGGGATGCCTGGAGAAGGTCCCTTCAGACCCACACTGGGGGAAGGGCAGGGAAGGAGACGCTGTCCCTGTAGACTCCCCCGTCCCCCCCCAGCCAGGCCGGCTGTGTGAGCTCATTCCCACCCGCCCCCCCGCCGGAAGGGCCTGGCCCGGCCACAGCTAGGGATCCTCTGTGGCATTTCCTCTTTGCTCCGTGCTGGGCAGGAAGCGCAGGGTGTGTGTGTGGGGGGGTGGGACACCTCCTGCGACACCCCACCCCCAGGACAATGAGCTAATGAGGGAGGGGCGCTTCCTGGTGAGCTCCGGGAGGGGACCTCCATCCTGACCTCTCCCTGACCCCCGGCACTCTAGGGCCTAACCGAGACCACATGAGTGGTGGGGGCTGCCCCGTACCCCGCTCCCTCCGTTCCCCCCTCACCTGCCGGCACAGCTTGGGCCCCGTCGGCGATGCTGGCTGGGGAGGGTCCGAGCTGGGCGACCCCAGTCCCGGGCTGGACAGAGCTGCAATGCCAGGGTGGGGTGAGCCTGGGCATGGTCTGCCAGGGGGCATTGGCGGGTGCCCCCCCCACGCTTCCTCCTCCCAAACACCCTCCATGTGGCCATTTCCTAGCAGGATCCCCCCGCCCAGCTTCATGCACGGGGGGGCTCAGCCCTGGGGCAGGGGCAGAGGGGCTGGCTTCACCCCTCTCCCAGTCCTGGAGACTCCATCCCACCCCCACGGCTGCCCTGGGGCCGGATCGGGGCGCCCCCCTGGTGGGGACCAGCCCTAAGTTACCTCCTGGGTGAGTGATGGGGGTGACTCCCAGGCTGGGGGTCGTTGGCTGCTGGGCCTGTAACCCGCTCCTTGGTCTCCCCCAGGACAACTTCCCAGCCCGGCTGCAGGTGGCCCTGGACCTGGAGGGGGTGCAGCTTGTGCTGGAGTTAGACCAAAACCGGTGAGTGGGGGTCAGGGAGCTGGGGAGTTGCAGGGGGGCTGGGAGGCCCTATGGGGAGGGAGCTGGGAGGCTGCAGGGGGGGCTGGGAAGCCCTGGGGGGCAGGGAGCTGCAGGGGGTGGCCGGGGTTGTCCTGGGAGGACCCTGGGGGGTGGGAGCTGGGGGGCTGCAGTGGGTGGCCGGGGCACCCGTGTGTTGTTCCAGGGAGCCCTGGGGGTCAGGGAGCTGGGGAGCTGCGTGGGGGGCTGGGAGCTAGGGGGTGGCCGGGGTGCCCATGTATTGCTCTAGGGGAGCCCAGGGGGCTGTGCAGGGGCAGTGGCCTGGCAGCAGATTGGCTCCAGCTGGGTCATGCTCCCCCTGGCCCCGCCTGCCCCTCCCCAGGCCCCGTGGAGGGGGAACACCCTCCGTCTCTGTTCTTGGGGAGCAAGGCCGTGTCCCTCTGGCCTATGGGGATGCTCCCATTGTAGCACTGGGGGCCGTGCTCCAATGGGCAGTGAAGTCCCTGGCACTCCAGTGGCGTTGGCAGCCCGTGGCTGGGGGGGAAGCCTGTCCCTGGGCTCCCTCTCACTGTCTGTCTCTCTCTCTGGCAGGGAGGTGGCTCCGGGCGCCCGGGCACTACTCTATTACCTGCCCAACGGCACGCGGGTGACGCAGGCCGCTGGCTCGCAGGTAGGTTTGTGGCTGGCCACGTAGGTGTCACGGATTCACGGGATCAGTCTCTGGCAGACCCCTGCAGCGTGGCAGACCCCTAGGGGCCCCACTCCTCCCCCAGGGCAGGCCATGCGGCTTCACCACCCCCTTAGACCGAACCGCTCGGGCACCTGCCCTCCTGCTTCACCCAGCAGGTGACTCTGATGGCAGTGCCCTGGCCATGGCAGGCGGGACTCGGGCTGGTGGTGGTGCTGCGAGCTTCCCCAGGGCAGTGCCCTGTCATTGGCACTGTTGTATTTGTACTGGTACCAGTGTCCCCTCTCCTGTTGCTCGCCAAGGTGTTATGCTCATACAAAGCACACGGGATCTTTATAGAGGAAGGCAAATATGCAGCATTTATTGAAAATACAACAGTTAGCATATGCGTCTCTCTCTCTCTCTCTCTCCCTCCCCCTCTCCCCCACGCCCCCCTCTCCCCCCGCAGTGATGTTTATAGTTACCAGTCTGTTGTAGATCGAGTCAATCTAAAGGCCAGTTCGATTGAGCACGAGTGTGGAGCTGGGCTCTTTTCAGAGTAGCAGCGTGTTAGTCTGTATCCGCAAAAAGAACAGGAGGACTTGTGGCTCCTTAGAGACTAACACATTTATTTGAGCATAAGCTTTCGTGGGCTACAGCCCGAAGAAGTGGCAGTCCTCCTGTTCTTTGAGCTGGGCTGTCAGTCGCGACCCAATGCTCTCAGGCTTTGCAGGACTGAACCCAGAGTTCCATGGCAAAACACCCCAGCTTGATAGTTGTACATTCCCATTTGAGTCCATGCATTTTGCAATGTTATCCTGTAACTATTAGTCCTTAAGTGGTGTTAATCTTGGGGTTTTCTGCTGTTATCATTTGATGGTTCTTGTCTGCTTCCCATCGTTATCTCCTATCTGTTGTCTCGCCTTCGGGGGGGTCCCTGCCTCACCTCTGAGGCCGTCAATGCTGCTAACATGTTTAGCATCGAGTACAATGGATGTTTTCTGATTGTCTCTTGGTCTTTCCAAGTCTCTCACTTTTTCTTGCCCATCTGGACATTTGTGATGGCTTTCACACCTCATCTTTTCTTGATGCAGACATTCCTCATTCACACAAACAATCTCTGACAGAAACCTTCAAAGGTATCCAGACAGCAGTATTGCATATTCAGCAGAATACATTGTAAATCAAGCCTTGCTAATCTTATAACTAAAACAATTCACCTTGGGGCTTCAGGCCCTCAACATTCCTCTAATCTTCTTAACATAGATACAATACAAGATCCTGTCTCTTACTTACTGTGACGAACTGGGACTGTTCTTAATGTGGCCTTTGAATGCAGAGCGGGGAGTGTTGGCTGGGAAGGCAGGGGAGTGGGGAGGGAGTCTGCATGGGGGGATGGGAGACTGGCCGAGGGAAGATACCTGAGCATGTAACATGAGAACCCAGGAAGGGATTAGAGGCCAGGTGACACCTTTGCCCGGGAAACTGAACAAAGGGTGGGGGGAGAGTTTCAGAGCTGGCTGGTGGAATGGCTGGGAGGCAGACGGGGCTCTGACCTCCCAAGGGGGCTCTGGTGCCCTGGGACCCCAAGATGGACCTAACTGAGAGGGTCCTGTTGTCTGTGCCTGCAAGACCTGTCTTGGACTGTGTCCCTGTTGTCTAAATAAACCTTCTGCTTTACTGGCTGGCTGAGAGTCATGGTGAATCGCAGGAAGCCGGGGGTGCCAGGCCTTGTGTCCCCCCACACTCCGTGACACTTACTAAAACCTTAAAACAAAGAAATGTCTATTTAACTAGAGTGCCTAATTTGTAATACATATCGGAAACCATAGTAGACGTTATAACTTCTCCTAAAACAAAAGGGAGACCATCATCAGTCATGAGGATTGTTCTGGTCTCATTCCTTTTGGCTATTCAAAAAGGGGGGGTGACAAGATGAAATCAAATCCTACATTAATTCTCATGGGACATTATAAAATCCTGCCCCTACAAGGGCTGCTCTGCAGGGGGAGAGGTCCCGGCTGGGCCCCCCCGAGAGCTCGGCTAGGTCCCTCCTGCTCAGAGCTGCAGCTAAACTCAGCTTCTCTCTGCTGCAGGGAAACTGCTGCTACCGGGGCCATGTCCGGGAGTATCCAGGTTCCTGGGCCAGTGTCTGCGCCTGCTCCGGACTCAGGTGGGGGAGAGCTCTGCAGCTCCAGACTGGGGGCTGAAATCGGAGATGGGGGGGGGGGGGCAGGGGCAATGGGAGGGGGTGCCCTGGCCAATGGAAAGAGGCGGGGGGGGCATCTCTCTGGGTTTTAAAGAGGGGCCGTTCTGGGTGCCCCTCGGTCCCGACCTGCAGCCCCAGTGATCTTAGCCCAGCAGGGGCTGCGGTTTGGCTGAGCCCCTGATCCCTGCCTCTCTTGTGACCTGCCCTGCCCGTCCCTGCCGCCCAGCTAACGCCCCGTCTCCCCCTCCTCTCCTAGCGGCATCCTCGTGGCCTCGGAGAACAGGAGCTACGGCCTGGAGCCGGACCCCCAGGGGCCCCGCGGGAGGCACCTGGCCTACAGGCCCTGGGATATGCGGCTGGGACACAGGGAGTGTGGGCTGGGCCCTCCCAACCACACGCAGCCGCTGCTGGACCCGGAGCCGCGCAGGGTAGGTGCGGGAGGGGAATTGGGGGTGTCTGGGGCCACAGCCCCCCCCAAGTCTCATTCGTCTCTGGGATGGGGGGAGCTGTTGCCTGGGCTGCTACTGCCTGCCCACGGGACCCCCAGTTCTGGCTCTCGTGTCCATGTGGTCGCTGAGTGCCCTGCTCCCCACTCACTGGCTCGCTCTTCTCCCCAGGGGAAGCGGGAGGCAGCCCCAGAGCAGCCCTTCGTGGAGCTGGTGATGGTGGTGGACCATGCAGAGGTGAGTGACTCCGGCCATGGGGCGGGGGGGGGGGGGGGGGGGGATCTGCCTCACTCTCCTGGGCCCCAGGGAGGCTACTTCCCCCCCCCCCCCCCCCATGTGATGTGATATGATGTGGGCTGTGACGGAACAGGGAGCGGGGCGGATTCAACCTGGGAATGTTGCAGGGGGGTTGCATTGGGGATGGGGGACTTCCCTTGAAGGAAATTACCTGAGCCAGGAGGGGGTGGGGAGAAATAACACCTTCTGCCTGGGAGACTGAACAAAGGAGAGGAGGAGCTGGGGGGAGGGGGAAGAGAGGAGCTGCGGGAGGAGTTTTGGTTTGGTTTCAGTTTGGGCTGGGAGGTGCAACACAAGGAACCCCAAACTGGGGTCTAAGCTCCCTAAATCCCCCAGAAGGACTTGATTGAGGGGGTCTGGTTGTACATACACGCTCTGCTTGGGACTGTGTTCCTGTCATCTAATAAACCTTCTGGGTTACTGGCTGGCTGAGAGTCACGGTGAATCCCAGGAAGAGGGGTGCAGGGCCCTGACTCCCCCACACTCTGTGACAACCTCCTCTCCCCCCTGCAGTTCCAGAATTACCCCAACATGGAACGGATCCAGACCCGGATGCTGGAGATCGCCAACCAGGTGGACACGGTGGGTCCCTAATGGCCCCTGGGATGCCCTCTTCCCCCCCCCCCCCCAGCTCTGCCAGTGCCCCTCACTCCCACCCCACAGCCCTGGTTATCCCAGCTCTGTGGTGTTCCCCTCCCCCCCCAGCTCCACAGCCCTCACTCCCGTCCTGCAGCCCCAGTTATCCCAGGTCTGTGTCATTCCCTCCCTGCCCCCAGCTCCACGCCCCCCTCACTCCCATCCTGCAGCCCTGTTGTCCCAGCCCTGACTCCCGGTGTGGACTGCCCTGGTGCGGGCAGTGGTGCCATCAGTGACTCTGGTCTGGCCCCCACTGCCCGGCCAGCATCTCTAACCCCAGCTTCCACCCCCAGTTCTATCGGCCCCTGGGCATCCGCGTGGCGCTGCTGGCGGTGGAAGTGTGGAACCAGGGGGACCCCATCACCGTGGGGCCCAGCGCCCGGGCCACGCTGGAGCGCTTCCTGCAGTGGAGGCAGAAAGAGCTGCTGCCCCGGCTCCCGCATGACAACGCCCAGCTGCTCACGTGAGTGCGGGGGCTGGGGGGGGCCAGGCTGGAATCTGTCCGATGCCAGGCGCACGTGGCCAGGATCTGGGCTCCGGCCCCCCCTAACACTCGCTCTCTCTTGCAGGGGGGCCCCGCTGGAGGGGGTGGCGGTGGGGATGGCGTCCCAGGCCTCCATGTGCTCGGCCGCGCGATCGGGCGGGGTCAGCGTGGTGAGTACCTCCCCTCCCCCCTCCAGCCCCATCCCCACCCGCTCTGATCCAGCCTCTCTGCGCAGGATCACTCGGTCAGCGTCCTGGTCGTGGCCTCCACCGTGGCTCACCAGCTGGGCCACAACCTGGGCATGACCCATGACGGTGCCGGGCGCCAGTGTGACTGCCTCGGCCCCTACCAGGAGCGGAGCTGCATCATGGCGCCGCCCACGGGGTAAGTTTGGGGGTGCCTCGGCATGGGGGCGCAGGGGGGTCCCCGGGCCCTGCCCCCCCCCCCCACTAATGGGCTCCCCTCCACAGGCTGATGCCCGGTCTGAGCTTCAGCAGCTGCAGCCGGCAGGACGTGGAGCGGAGCCTGCGCCGGGGCCAGGGCTGGTGCCTCTTCAACGTGCCCGAGCCCAAGAGCTTGGTCGTGCGCCCGCAGTGCGGGAACTGGCTGGTGGAGAAGGACGAGACGTGCGACTGCGGCCTCCGGGGGGTAAGAGAGGGGAGGGGCGGGGGGATGAGGGGATGTTTGCTCCCCCCCCTCCGTCCCCAGGGCCCCGCTGTCACGGACTCACAGATTGTGCCCACTCTTGGCCCCGTGCGGTCCATGGGGGGGTGCCCCTTTCAGTGAGACAGCCCTTCTTGGGGGTCCCCTCTCTCTCCGGGTCAGGCCCCTCCACCTCCTGCAGCCGCACCTCTCGGAGCCTTAGCACGTCTGTCTCTGCCGTGGGCCCCCTCAGGGAGTCCCCTCGCTCTGGACCCCCAGGGCCGGCTCCAGGGTTTTTGCTGCCCCAAGCAGGAAAAAAAAAGAGGCGCGATCGCGATCAGCTCTGCCGCCGCTGCTTCAGTCTTCGGCAGCAATTCGGCGGCTGGTCCTTCGCTCCGAGAGGGAGTGAGGGACCCGCTGCCAAATTGCCACCAAAGAACCGGCCGTGCCGCCTCTCTCCGTTGGCCGCCCGAAGCACCTGCTTGCTGGGCTGGTGCCTGGAGCCGGCCCTGCCTCCACCCCCCCCGAAGGGGTTGATGCAACCCTGTTCTCTAGCCCGGAGCGACTCTCAGCCAGCGTAAAACAAGAGGGTTTATTGAGAGTTGAACCCAGCACAGGAAACTCTCTGACCCTCAGGCCTGGCCTCCCTCAGACCAGCACATCCCAGTCTCTCTGCATCCAGGTGGGCTCTGCCTGCTCCCCCTCTCCAGCCCAGAGCCCCCCTGCTTCCCAGCTGGGCATCCGAGATCCCAGGCCCCGCCTCTGTCCATTATCTTCTCTCCAGGTAAACAGGGTCGTAAATGGGTCTCCTGGGCCTCCTCTCCCCTCTTCTGTCCTCTGGTCCCTCTGTCTGGAACCAGCTGGTCAGGTCACCGGGGTCCCCTCTCCCCGCAGCCCATTGTCCTCCCACTGGCCAGAACCGGCTGCAACTCCTGAGCTGGGCCTCCGGGTCGCCAGGTCACCAGTCACTGGGGTCTCCATCCTCCAGGCTATCGGCTGGGGTCCCAAGTTCCCTCTCTGGTCCTGTGTCCCAACAAACTCTCTCTCCCCTCACCTCGTTAAACCAGTAACACCCAGGGAAACTGAGTCTCAGCCCCATCTGCATGCAAACCACTGGAAAACCACGGAAAAAACAAGAAAATCCCCCACTTTGACACAGGCGCTCACCCCGCCCCTCTGCCCCACAGGAGTGCACTGACCCCTGCTGCAACGCCAGCAGCTGCCAGCTGGCCCCTGGAGCTGAGTGCGCCACAGGGGATACCTGCTGCCAGGACTGCAAGGTGAGTGGGAAGGTGTCACGGAGTGTGGGGGAGTCAGGGCCCTGCACCCCTCTTCCTGAGATTCACCGTGACTCTCAGCCAGCCAGTAACACAGAAGGTTTATTAGATGACAGGAACACAGTCCCAAGCAGAGCGTGTAGGTACAACCAGAACCCCTCAATCAAGTCCTTCTGGGGGGTTTAGGGAGCTTAGACCCCAGCTTGGGGTTCCCTGCGTTGCACCACCCAGCCCAAACCAAAACTCCTCCCGCAGCTCCTCTCTTCCCCCTCCCCCCAGCTCCTCCTCTCCTTTGTTCAGTCTCCCGGGCAGAAGGTGTCACCTCTCCCACCCCCCTCCTGGCTCAGGTTACAGCCCCAGCTCCTCCTCTCCTTTGTTCAGTCTCCCGGGCAGAAGGTGTCACCTCTCCCACCCCCCTCCTGGCTCAGGTTACAGCTCAGGTAACTTCCTTCAAGGGAAGTCCCACATCCCCACTGCAACCCCCCTGCAACATTCCCAGGTCAAATCTGCCCCGCTCCCTGCTCCGTCACAGAAGGGCCCTGCTAGTGCCCCTCACTCCTGACCCGCAGCCCCCTGCCAGCCCAGCCCTGGGCTCCCTCTCGTCACACGACCAAATGGCAGCACAATGAATATTAACGGCGGGGGAAGGAACGGGTTATACCTGGGCTACGGTCGCTGGAGTCCAGTGGCAGGGCTGCTGCCAGGAACTAGCTGAAGCAATCCCAGACCCACTGGTGTTTCTCGTCGAGAGCCCCCAGAGGGCGGAGACGGGCAGACGTAGGGCCCAGGGCGTTACCGACTCATCGGCCTGACCTCGCTGGCTGGCAAGAGCAAACTGTTCAACACCTCGGAGCCCCTGGAGCAGGCGCTAAGGAGCGGCCGGTGCGGACTGGTCACGGACATCCCCAGCCAGCCTCTGGCGGGGTCAGCGGGGAGCGTGGGAGGTGTTGGGTTTAGTCAGGCTTTGAGCACCGTCCCACACAACAGCTGGTTTTACTGCAAGGGGTGGGGGGGTCACGGCTCTGCGGGGTCGGCTCTGTGCCCCCAGCTTGGGCCCTTTGATTTGCCAGACCCCCCCATGGGTTCCCCTCATCCCTCAGGGCAGGCCATGCAGCCTCCTGAACATGGGGGCTCCGGCCTCCTGCTTCACCCCGGGAGCACTACCAGAGGCCAGGCCAAGGACCCCCCGTTCTGACTCTCTCTGATCCCCAGCTGCGAGGGGCCGGCTCCATGTGCCGGGAGCCCCGTGGTGAATGCGACCTCCCCGAGTTCTGTGACGGGCTCTCTCCACGCTGCCCTCCCAACACGTACCTGCAGGATGGGCAACCCTGCGCCGGGGGCCGGGCCTCCTGCTACGGGGGGGCCTGCACCACCTACCAGGGCCAGTGCCAGGAGCTGTGGGGCCCAGGTAAGGGGCAGGGGGCTGGGGGGAAGGGCGGGATGCCGTGGAGCTGAGTGGGGGGAGGGGGGTGCCGAGGCCCCGGCGATGCTTACAGCTCTCTGTCCCATGCAGGTTCGGTCCCCGTCTCTGACGTCTGCATGGCCTCCCTGAATGCCAGGGGGGATGAGCATGGGCACTGCGGGCAGCGCCCCAACGGCACCTACATCCCCTGTGCCCAGTGGTGAGTGACCCCTGTACACACCACCCATCTGTGTCCCCCTCCCCCCCCACCCCCCCCGGGTCCGTCCATCCTCCTGACCCCTGTCTGCCCGTGTAGGGACGCTGGCTGCGGGAGGCTGCAGTGTCAGGGGGGCAGTGCCCAGGGCACCCTGGAGGATGGGGTAGCACCCGGCTGCCGCGGGACCCCCCTGCCCCTGGGCGAGGATGTGAGCGACCTGGCCATGGTGCTGCCGGGCACGGCCTGTGGCCCCGGGAAGGTGAGCTGGGGGGACACCCTGGGGTACAGGGGAGGAGCAGGTGCAGCAGCCAAGTGGGAAGGGGGTTGCTGCCCCCCCCCCCCCATGCTGGGCCAGGGCCTCCCCATCTCTCTCATGACTCCCTCTCTCTCCGGGCAGGTGTGCAGCAGAGGCCAGTGCCGGGACGTCTCCGAGCTGGGAGTGCAGGAGTGTGGGAGCCAATGCCACGGGCACGGGGTGAGCAGAGCAGCAGGTCTGGGGCGGGGCGGGGGGGGCTGTGCTGTCCCTTCGCTGAGAGCCCGTTGTTGTACTTAAAGTGCTGCACAGGATCTTTTCAGGGGGAATAAGGCAAAACGCCACATTTATTAGTGATACATGTATTCATTAACACTGTATCATATGCATATAATATATTACACTTACACTCACACACACACACAAACACACTCCGTCTTGTTGTTACCAACTAGCTGCTCCCCTTAACTTCACTGGCCAGGTGAGTTAGATGGGGGAGGGGGTGGAGCCGGGCTTCTGCTGATCCGGATCGATGCTCCCATGTTGACAAGACGAGACCCGGGGTCCTCTGCAAGACACCTCACTTTTATAGCAGCTTTCCTTTTATGCAAATCTATACCAGATTCAAACTCTGTGTCTGTGTCCATTGGTCCTTTGTGCTGCTTTCTTTTGAGTGTTGTCCCAATGCTGCAAAGAGGGTGTTTCCAAAAGAAGGTGCTTGCTTCTAACCCCCGAGGCCGTCGGTATGTCTGCTTGACTTTAATGAGCCCACTTGACACGTTTTGTTGTCCTTGGGTCTGGCTCCCAGCCCCTCTCCAACAGTTGAGGCTGTCTGGAGGTGCTGCCTTCCATGCCTTGCTCATCCACACCTCATTCATTCAACAGGGCAATTGATTAAGGGGAGGGGGAGAGAGAGCTCTTGTTCTACTGCTAGCAAAAAGAAATTTTTCTTCTATCTTATTCTATCCTTAGGGGCTATAATATTATACCAAGGGCAATGCAAAGTTTCTAAATGAGGCTTTGATACAAAGTCCCATGAAAACAGAGGTCACACGTGGGTAGACCCACCACAAGGTTATATGAAGAGGCACAATGTGAAGTCATATGAAAATTATCAGAGATTTATCTACATTGTCCCCCTTTTGACCTCTCAAGAACAATTCTTGAGTGGTCACCATATAAATCTTTTGTATTTGTTGCAAACAAACCAAACAATTATAACCAGGTGAATATAACTAAAACCATTACAATTGACTAAACACCAAATATAACAAACACAAATGCAAATAATTATAATTATAATAATTGGAAATACAACAAAACCATTACCATTCCAATAATTGGGTACATTGACAAACAAAATGAGGCCAAGTTTGATGCTGCAATAGCCATCAAACAATAAAAGTCACTGAGGTCAGGACCTTCTTAAGCACACACAACAAATAAGATTTTGTAGGAGTACGACAGTTGTTATGCAAGGTTAAGCTGATTTGGACTTAAACTAACATTCAGTTGCTAAAATGTTGTAGAATTCCCTATTTTTAACATTTGTTTTTAGAGGTTTCTGGGGACCTGAAAGATGGGGCCATACAATTATGGGCCAAGGTCTTACAGGTTATGGGGGCCCAAGAACTACCCTTCAGGGCTTGGGGAAATAGAACCAGAGTGCATAGAGGAAAGTGTGGAATTAACAATACAAGCAAATGTAACTAACAATACAAATGTATTAATAACAAAAATTAACAACAAAATGGCTATTAGAGAACCTAACAAAAAATAACCCTGATGCACTGGGGACCAAAGTGTTTTGGACACAAGGGGTGATTGATAAGTTGGATGGACATGGGGGAAGTAGAGAGAGGAAAAGACATTTGCCCTGTCTAGTGTAGTATCCCCTCTCTCTCTGGACCCAATGCTAGCACAGGACACCACCAGAGACAGACACAGAACATGCAACACAGAACACTGAACACAGACTTTGTCATGACACTAGAACCATGGTATTTTATAACTCTTCAGCTGGTACCAGCTCTTTTGATGTTTTGGTTTAAAGCCTGAAAGATAGAAGCTTGGAAACAAATTTATTATATGCATATAATACAGTGTTAATGAATACATGTATTACTAATAAATGTGGCGTTTTGTCTTATTCCCCCTGAAAAGATCCTGTGCAGTACTTTAAGTACAACACCGTCCGTGACGAGGCTCCTTGTGTCTCCTCAGGTCTGCAACAACAAGGGGCACTGCCACTGTGAGGCGGGCTGGGCCGCCCCCGCCTGCAACAGCCCAGGGGCCGGAGGCAGCGTGGACAGCGGCCCCGGGGGCCTGGAGCAAGGTGAGGGGGCTGGGGGTGGGCAGGGCATGGGGGTGGGGCTTATCGCACTGTTTCTGACACTGATGAGGCTGGGACCCAGGCGTCCGGCAGGGCGGGGTGGGACTCAGACCCAGCTCTCCCTGGGGTGGGGCTGTGGAACCCGAGGGCCAAGCTGGGCATGCGCGGCGCATGCAGGGCCCCCCCCAGCTGCGTGGGGCGTGAGAAGAATGGGGCTTTGTGTGCCGGTGCCAGGCGGGCGGGGGGGGAGGGACTTTGCTGCCAGGGACACTAACAGGCTGTTCTCCTGCCAGGGGGCAGCGCGCTCCCCACCACCCTGCTGATCCTGGCCACGGTGATCCTGGTCCTCGCTCTGGGGTTTTGCTACGCCAAGCGCACCGGCCTGCACCAGCACCTCTGCCAGCTCGGCAAGGGCACCAGCTGCCAGTACAGGTAACGCCGCGCCCCCCACGCCCCCCAGCGCCTGCCTCCCCCCCCCCACCCGTCCCCCCGTGTGTCCCCAGCACAGTAACCACCTCTGCTCCCTGCCTCTGGGGAGAGCCTCCCCCCTGGGTCGTGTGATACGTTCTGGGCCCGGGGTGCGACCCTGACTCTGTTCTCCCTGCAGCGCCAAGCCAGGGCCCCAGGTGCAACTGCTCAGCGCAGGAGTCTCGGCCGACCCGAACGGGTAACTCGCTCGGGGGGGGCAGGGGCTGGGGCTGGACAGTGGGTTCATTGGGAGCTTCCCCACGGCAGTGCCGTGTCCATGGGCCCCGGTGGATAGATGGGGGAGTGGCATGGGTTCCCCTGACTATATTCCCAAATCCCCCCCCCCAAGTGGGGGGCTCCCCCCCCCCCCCCCCCGAAGCAGGAAGCCCTGTCCTCCAGGCTCCGAACGGGGGGACTCTCTGCTGGTGACTGGTCGCTGAGCGCTGTCCAGTCCCTCACCCCCAGCTCTGCGGGGCCTGGCAGTTTGCGGGGGGGGCAGGGGGCTGGCCAAGGGCTGGGGATCGGCCTCCCCAGGAGGTTAGGGGGTGTGGCCGCAGCAGCAGCACAGACGGTGGGGTGCCTGGTCGCCATGGGCCTGCCATGCTGGGGGCAGCTAGCCCTGGCGAGATGCCGCCCTGATCTCCCATGGGGGGCTCCTGCCTGCCCCCCGACTGGGGAATTGGGGACACGAGGGCCGGGCATGCCTGGGGGCAGTGCCGGCCTGGGGGGCCACCTGGGGCCTTGCAACCTGGCTCCAGCCTGACCAGAGACAAGGACGCCCCCGCCGGCTCCCAGTCCCATCCCGCCCGGGGGGGGTCAGGACCACAGCTGGGAGCTGAACCCAGGAGTCCTGACCCCCACCCCGCCTTGCCAATCCCCTGACCACCCCTGTGTGTTCAGCCTTGCCCCCCCCACGCCCCCTCCCCCCCCCCATGGCTCCCTGGCCTGCAGTTTCCTGGCAGGGGTTGGCCGCAGAAGGGTTAACCCTGAGGGTTGGGGATGTGTGAGGTGGGGGGACCCTGCCCTGCGGGCACCTGAGACGTGTTTCCTCCCCAGGATCTCTCAGCCGGAGCCGCGAGGCTCCACCGAGCCCCACCCCGGGCGCCCGCGGCCCCTGCCTGCAGAGCTGCAGATGATGCCCATCAGTAAGGTGAGTCCAGCACTGCCCGCCCCGCCTGGGGCCCCAGAGGCTTGGCTCATTGCTGGGGCAACTGGGGCTAGGCTGGGGGGCAGGGTCCTGCTCCTATGGGCCATATGTTCCGGGGATGGGCTCTGAGCCGCTACAGCGGGGCACTGGGGGGACCTGCGCTCCAGGGCGGGGGGGCTCCATAGGGGGCTCTCCCCCTGGCCGTGCTGGCCCCAGGGGCACTGGGGGTGCTGTGCTCCTGGGCGGGGGCTCCGTAGGGGGCTCTCCTCCGGCCATGCTGGCCCCAGGGGCACTGGGGGTGCTGCGCTCCAGGGCGGGGGGGCTCCGTAGTGCGCTCTCCCCCGGCCATGCTGGCCCCAGGGGCACTGGGGGTGCTGTGCTCCCGGGCGGGGGCTCCGTTGGAGGCTCTCCCCTGGCCATGCTGATCCCAGGGGCACTGGGGGGCCTGTGCTCCAGGGCGGGGGGGCTCCGTTGGGGGCTCTCCCCCGGCTGTGCTGGCCCCAGGGGCACTGGGGGTGCTGCGCTCCAGGGCGGGGGTTCCGTAGGGGGCTCTCCCCCTGGCAGTGCTGGCCCCAGGGGTACTGGGGGGTGCTGTGCTCCCGGGCGGGGGGGCTCTGTAGGGGGCTCTCCTCCAGCTGTGCTGGATCAGTGTTCTGGGGAACTAGGGGGCACTTGTGAGAGTCGGGCTCCCGACACGCCAGGGGGAGAATGGGAGGTTTAAACCCCCCCGGAATGAGTAATTGAGTTACCGAGTGGTGGAGTCCTACGTTCACCCGCCGCCCGAGTGTCTCAGGTGAGCGCTCTCCAGCCAGCAAGTCGCCCCTGCGCGTGCCGGGCTGTGCCGGGCATGAGGGCTGCGGCTGGGAAGGGGTGTGCATGGGTGTGCATGTGGGTGTGTGTGCGGGTATGGAACTGTGATTGGAACAGTGGTGCCACTTCAGCTTCCCCTCGCACCAGCGTGGCGAGGCAAGTCACAGCCCTGTGCCATGGGGGCAGCAGGGGGCGTTCTCCGCTCTTCTCTGGCCCCAGGGCAGTGATGGGGGGCCGTGCCGCAGGGAGCGTTACGGGGGGGCAGCAGGGGGAGCTCTCCCCTGGCAGTTGGGGCTGGCCCCGTGGGGCGCTGCGGGGCAGGGGGCGCTCTCCCCTGGCAGGCAGGGCTGGCCCCAGGGCGGTGATGGGTGGGGCCGTGCCGTAGGGAGCGTTATGGGGGGCAGCAGGGGGTGCTGGTCCCTGCCCCCCACATAGGGCTGCTGTGTTGCTGGAGGTGCTGTCTGTGGCTTGGGGTACAGCCGAGCACTTCACTCGCTGACCATCCCTGGCCCGGCCACGAGGCTTGGGGTGCTGAGCCCGGCTCTATGCCCCCTCCCTCCCTGGCAGTGTTGGGGGTGGGCAGTGGATGCCGCTGGGCGAGGGGCTCTGGGGTGGGGGGGTCCGATTGCTCTGTGGAGCCCTGGGCCAGCCCTAGTGTGAGGGGAGGGGATTGGCCCCTAGGGAGTGGGGTGAATCCCCCCCAAAAGGAAGGGGCCTCCCGCCTGGGGAGCAGCCTGGCTCGGGGCTGTGCCTCAACCCAGGGCCCCCTGACGCTGGCGTGGGCTGCGACCTCTTGGGATCCTGGGGGGTCCTTGCGAGTGGCGCCTGCGCGGGGGCAGGGGGAGGCAATCTGCTCTGCCCTGGGGGGACGTGGGCAGGCGGGCGCGCGTCTCTGTCCTGCGAGTTGACTCCGCATGCTGCATGGCGACTGACTGACCGACTGACCGCTGCCTGCATGGTCCCCCGGCCCGTCTCTTAACCCCCGTCCTGGTCTCACTGACACCCCCGCCTGTCTCACTGACCCCCCCACTCCTACCCCCTCCCCCCCGCTGCCGCTTTCTCCTCCTCTTCTTTCTGCAGCCCATTCCCCACGGCTGGGCCCGGCCTGACCCACCTTCCAAGCCGCTCCCGCCTGACCCGCTTCCTAAGGAATCCCAGGTAACGTCCTTGGGCCCTGGCGGGCGCGGATGGGGGCCCAGGGCAGCGGCTGCTGTAACCCCCCACCGAGGCCCCTGCATGCCTGTCACTGCATGGACTCACCCAGGGTACTGAGCTCTGCCCGGCTGACACGGGCTCTGCCCCCACGGGGCTGGACTCCAGGGCTTGGTTCGGCCTCCTGTCCTGTGCGCTGGGGGGTGATGGGGTCAGAGCAGCAGTGAGGGCAGGGCCTGAGCGTGAAACTGGCCCCCGCAGGGTCACCCGTAAGTCTCTCTTCCTCAGCCCCGATGTGGGGGCAGGGCGTAGCCCCGTGGGCCATGCACCCCTGTGCTGGGCTGTGGGGTCCTGGGTGCACCCATGGGATGGAGCCTTTGCCCCAAGCTCTCCCCCAAGCCTGACACGCACACCTCAGCCCAGGGGCCCAGCACGCCTTGCCCAGGGTCTCACGCCTGGCCACTGGAGGTGCACTGGGCCGGCAGCTCCCCACGGGCCCCCTGGCATTAGCACCCAGGCTGGGAGATTTTAGCCCCATCCCATTGGCATTGGGCTCCCCGCGGGGCAGCCTTGGCCCCGCTCTGTCCCTGGAGCCCCCAGTCCGGTGCTGGGCTCCCATCTCCCCCCGGCTGAGGCAGGCAGGACCTGCCTCTTCCCCAGGGGTCTGTGCGGACCCCCAACAGCTGCCAGCGTGGGGCGCTGTGTCGCTGTTTCATTGTCCCTGCTCTCTCTGCCCAGGCCTTGCTGCGGGACAGGCCGCCCCCCCCCACGCGCCCACTGCCTGCAGACCCTGTGCTGAAAGGCACTCAGGTAACCGCGCCACGCGGGGTGATGCTGGCGGTGGCACGGATCTGTGTGTGGGGAGGGATGTCTGGCTGTGGGGGCCAGGCCGCCTGTGTGGGGTGGGGGGGATCCACCTCGTCTCCCCCCAAGGGATGTGCAGGGCACAGCTGGCGGGGCGGGGAGCAGTGGGTGCTGCGTGAGCTCCCTCGCCTTGCACGGGGCCCCGGGACATGAGCCCTCCTCAGTAACTCGCCCTGACGTTTCTCCGCAGCCACCAGGCCCTGCCCGGCTGCCTCTGCCCAAGAGGCCGCTGCCCTCGGATCCCCCCGGGCCCCTCGTCTCCGGGTCTGAGCTGTCCTCGGTGCACTCCTACGGCCCCCACGTCATGGTGCTGCCCTCCAGGTGAGCGCTGGCTGCAGACACGGCTCGGGGGGCGTCTCGCTCACTGGCACTGGGGGGTGGGCTGAGCTGGGACACTGGGCGGGGGGTGACTAAGGCAGACCCCTGCCCCCATTACTTACCTGTTTCACATTTCCTCTCTCCCCCAGGCCAGCTCCCCCGCCCCCCGCTGGGCATCTCCAGTACACCTAGC
Organism: Malaclemys terrapin pileata; assembly: GCF_027887155.1. Classification (NCBI taxonomy): domain Eukaryota; kingdom Metazoa; phylum Chordata; order Testudines; family Emydidae; genus Malaclemys; species Malaclemys terrapin. The sequence goes on along the minus strand of NC_071525.1, from coordinate 731,756 downwards.
GTGAGATGGATACCGCTGCCTGCATGTGGGCTGTCCGGGCTCTCCCTCGCTGCCTGTTGGACTCAGGGTTACTGGGCCCCCCGTCGCTGGCATGGCCCCCCCATGCCCCCTCCGTTGCTGACTCTGGAAGTTCCCGAGCGCTGGGATCTCTCTGGGCTCCTCCCCCTCCCCCACAGAGACGCCCGCCAGCTCGGGGACGCTGCGGAGCCGGATCGGAACTAGCCTTGGGCTGCAGGAGACTCGGCCTGTTACCCAGGAACAGCGTCCGCAGCAGAGTGTATTTGCCCAAAGCCCCTCTCCTGCCCACACCCTGCCAGGGCGCCATCCCCTCGGCTGGACCTGCCAATCCCCTGCCCTGGGAACTGGGCCCCGAGAGGCCTTGGGTGCTGGGGGCTGCAAGCACTGGGTGTGGCTGGGCGCACCCCAGGGGAGCGGCTGCGTCTGGGCAGGGAGCACGGGTGAGAGTGGGAGCGTGCCGGAGCTTGTCCTGGGAGATTCGGCACCACCAGAGCCATTCGCTGGGACGCTGCCTGGCTGGGGTGGGAGGGACTCCCTGGTGGGGGGCTCCCCCTTCCTCTGGGGCGCTGGCTGCTTCTGAACCCGCTTTAGATTATCTGCAAACTGTCTAATAAAGGGGCTGGGAGCTGCCTGAGTTAACTCCTTCCACTCCAACGTGAATTCTCTGTGCCCCTGGGACTGGCATGTAGTGCTGGCCACACCCTGGCAGTGCCCCAGACTCTGCCCATCCTGGGGCCAGCTCTCCCTCAGGGGGCATGCGGCACTCTCGTGACGCCAGGAGCCCTCCAGGGGGCTCAGATCCCTTCTCCATGTGGCCTAATGGAGGCTTCAGGGGGATTCCCCTCAGCCTTGGGGCGCTGCAGGGCAGTAGCTTTGAAGGGCCAGAGCAGGACCCCAGTCCAGAGCCTCCCACTCCCATCCCCACCCTGGAGAACTGCCCTGCCACCAGGGCCCAGCAGGGAGCAAAGCCCAGGTCTGATCTACTCCCAGGGCCAGAACCCAGGACTCCTGACTCCCAGCCTCCCCCTGGGCATGCTCTGCTGGGGGTCTCCAGGATGGGGTTGGGTTGCCAGGGGGAAAGGAGGTTCTGTGCCCCCCCAGCATGGCACAGGAGGGGAGCCGGATGTCTTTGTTCTGGCTGGGGCGTGTGTGTGGCCCAGGCACCAGTGGCTCAGAGGTGGGTGGCTCAGGGGGCTGCCAAGCCCCCCCCACGTTTGCCATTGACCTTCCCCTGCCCAAACCCACTAGATTCCCCCTCCCAGAGCTGGGCATAAACCCAGGGTTCCTGCCTACTCCCCTCTTCCCAGAGCTGGAGCGAGTCCAGCCCCTCCGAGGGCCAGGCTGGGTGCCCTGGGGCAGGGTTAGTGCGTAGCCCTCCCCCCTGCATGGCGGGTTGGGCGCAGCGGGAAGGGCCAGGCCCAGGATGAATTCTATTGCCTCCTCCTATGGGGGGAGGGCAGTGGGGGGAGCCCTCTGAACTGGTGCCATTGACCTGCCTGGGGGGCTGGGGTTGGGCCCTGCTGCTTGCTGGAGCCAAGACCCCGAAATTCCCCCGATGGTTACCCCGATGCTCCACTAGGTGGCGCGGCGGCTCAAGCTCCAGCCAGGCACAGAGCCAGGCAGCCTGGGAGGGGCGAGTTTGGGGATCCCCGGGGGTGGGGTGGGGGTGTCTCTATTCCTAAGGGGGAACCCTTCCCCCTCAAGGGCAGGCATGGGGGGCCCCCTCTGCCTCTGGGTACCTTCCCCTTGGGGGCAGACTCTCCATCCCCCCTCAAGCTCACCCATCCCTGTTTCCCCAGCGCCCTGCAGGGGGTTGGTCCCCATACGTAAGAGCTATGGACGTCCCCCGGGGGTGCTGCTGGGGTGTGTTGGCATCACTGCCCCCCCCGGCAGTTCCCATCCCCCCCAACGCTGTGCACCCAGGACCAGCCCCGGAGCATGGCTCCAGAATCTCACCCCTAGCTCAGCCTGGTGCGGTCGCTGCAGGTCCGTGCTGCCAGGTGTCGCTCGATGGGCAGGACTGCGCCAAGGGGGTGGGGGCCGGTGGTAGTATGTCCCCTGGCCCTGTGCCCGGCTCCGTCCCATGGCGCTGGCCCTAGGGCCTGAGTCCCGGCTTCTCCCCCGCGCCAGCCCAGGTAGCGAGCACAAAGGCTGCTGTTCCTTGCACTGTGTGTGCCAGAACCACTCAGTGCCGGCACCGCCCCCCCCCCCCCCCCCAAAACACAGAACAAAGTTTCTCTTGTGCTGCCTGGCTGCATGGATCCACTTACCTTTTATTGCCACAAGGGCTGTGGCATTGGCCTGGCTCTGTGACTAGACCCAGCCGGGGGAGGCGCTGCTGGGAGTGCAGCGTAACCAGGCTGGGGCGGGCGCTGCTTAGAGTGGGGGGCACTCGCAGCGGCTCTGGCCCTTGCACCAGGACTCCAGCAGGCTCTGAGGAGTCAGAGGGAGGTGTGACGCCTGTCAGCACGGGGGCAGGGGCAGGCCTTGGCTCTGAGATGCAGCCCCCAGGGGAGAGGGGTGCCAGGGCCTGTGCCCCTGGGGCAGGGACCACGGCCTGACCCTGCCATGGGGAGCTGAGGCTGCATTGCTGGGGATGTTTCCTGCTCACCTGGCAGAATGCTGGGGGGTCGGGGGGGGGTGCTGCATGGCCAGGAGCTGGGCAGACTGGGCCCGGCAGGGGGGTCCCAGGGCTGCAAGGTGAGTGCACCTGGACAGCTCAGCGAGAAGATGGGGTGGGGAGAGCTCAGGGAGGACAGGTCCATCTGGGGCCTCCCCGGCTATGCTGCCAAGGGGGGGGGTGTGCCGGGCCGTACAATGGGGTCTGTGGAGCGGGCTGGCTTTCGCAGACCGAAGCTCCTTGCCAAGCCCAGCTGGGGCTTTGGAAAAGTGCCCGCGCTGTCTCTGAAGGGACTCCCCCAAACGCAGTGGTTAGGACCGGCTCTGCCCTTCCGCTCCCCCCAGCAGCCCAACTGGGAGCCGCCCCCACTGATCTTAGGGGAGGCCCCAAGACAGGCCCCCTTTGGTGAGATCTCAAACTGATTCGCTTCCCCGAGATAAGGGGAAGGTTTGACTAAGCGGGGGGCCACTGGAAGTCAGGCTGCCTGGGCTCTCGTTCCAGCATGGGGAGGGGAGAGACGTCTAGTGGGGTCCTTGATGCAGGCCCAGGGTAGCTGGGGTCGGCATAGGGAGGTGATTTTACCTCCCCCCTGGGCACTGCTGGAAGCCAGAGACCCACAATTTAAGGACGCTGATGAGCTGGTGAGGGGGCAGAGCGGAGCCCCCAGCCTGGTAAAGGGTTAGACTAGGGGTCTGATCCAGCCGGGCTCCTGGGTTCACCCTGGGTAGCTTATGAGAGGGAAGGCCCGGCCTGGGGGGGACAAACGGGATCACGAGAGCTCCGACGGCTGGGAGTAGAAATCAGCCAAATTCAGACTAGACCTAAACTGCCAGACCATAACCACTGGGCAGGCACCATAGTGGGGCTGGGGGGATTTCCATCCCTGGCAGGTTAATCCCAGGGCTCTGCTCTGGTTCACCCAGGACTGGAGGCGGGGAAGGGGAAAGCCCCGGCATGGCTCTGGCCTAGGTGACCCCAGGGCTCCGCTCTGGCCTTATCCTTCATGCAGTGAGTGCAGCCTTTCTCATACTGGGGGGCCTGACCCAAAAGGGTGTCACAAGACTATTGTAGGGGGCAGAGGTGGCTCCAGGCACCAGCGCAGCAAGTGTGTGCCAGGGGCGGCAAGTTGGGGGGGGGGGTGTCGCTGTGAGGGTGGCAGTCAGGCGGCCTTCGGCGGCATGCCTGCGGGAGGTCTGCCGGTCCCGCGGCTTTGCTGGCAATTCAGCGGCTACGTGGAAGGCACGGGACTGGCAGTTCACCTGCAGAAACGCTGCCAAATCTCCGTGACCAGCGGACCACCCGCAGGCATGCCACCGAAGGCCGCCTGACTGCCGTGCTTGGGGCAGCAAACAACATAGAGCCGCCCTGGTAGGGGGGTTGCGAGAGCGGCGGCTGCTGGCCCGGCCCCAGCTCTGAAGGCAGCGCCGCGGCCAGCAGCAGCGCAGAAGTGAGGGTGGCATGAGAAAGGGAGGGGGGGCGTCACAGCCTGGAATATTTTCAAAGCGAGTCACAGCAAAAAAGTTGGAGCCCAGCCCTGCAGCGTCCCTAGGGCTGCTCCACGCCAGGGGGGCGGAAAGGGCCGTCCCCCCCCCCCGGGAAATGGGGACACTTCGTCCAGAACCGCGGCCGGGAAACCAAAACTTGGGTCCAAATCTTTGGGGTTTTCCCCCCAGTGCCCGGCTCCGCTGAGCTGTTAACGGGGGCGGGGGCGGGGGCAGGTGCGCTCGGCCCCTAAAGGGTTAAGCTGGGACTCGGGGAACTTTGTTGGGGTGGCTGCGCTCCAGCCGCTGATTGGCCCGAAGTTGGAGCTGGGGGCGGGGCCCGCCCGGCCCCTTCGCCGCCCGCCCCCCCGCCTGGCAGCCCCGCGCCCGCTGCCCGACCGGCCGGAGCGATGCGCCCGGCGCTGGTGCTGCAGCTCCTGCTCTGGGGGCGGCTGGTGTGGGGGCGGCTCCGGCCGGGGCGCATCCCTCGGCACAGCGTCTACTGGAACTCGAGCAACCCCAGGTACGGCCCGGCCCGGCCCGGCCCGGCCCGGGGGCCGTAGGGAGCGGGAGTGCTCGGGGCGCCGGCCCGGCCTGGCGCGCTCGGGGGGCTCCGTGCCTGGGGGTCCCCGGCCGGTCCCGGCTCCGCGCTGCGCGCCCGGCGGCTCCTTTGTCTACCCGGCCCGCCCCGCCCCTCCGGCCCCGCAGCCCTGCGCTGATGGGGGCCCGGCTGCGCCCTGCAGCTCGCCCTGGGCTCGCAGCTCCGGCCGGGCTAGTCCCGGTCCGGGCTCCCCGGCCCCAGCAGCGACTGGCCGGTAAAATGCCCCGGGGGGCGCTGCGGGCGGTGCGAGGGCTGGACCAGCCCCTGCCCAACTGGGCCGGGCGGCGGGGCAGGGAGCGGGCGTTGCGCTGGGCAGGTCCTGCCAACCTCACCTGTGCCAGGCCGGCGTTCCTGAGCGGCGCCGCCCGGCCAGGGGGCGAGTCGGGGCGAGTCTGGGGCGACTCGCTCCCCGGGAAACGTCCCGCCTCCTACAGCGCCCGGCGCCCTGCAAAGGGGCATGGGGTTGGGGGGCCTGCTGCTGCCTGAACCGGGTGGAAAGTGCTGGCCCCATAGGCCCTCCCCAGTGATCGCAGCTGGCCCTGCACCCAACGTGGACGTGGCAGGGCCCCGCGCTGCTCCTGGCTGTGCCCAGGGGATGTGCCTGCCCTCCCCCCCCCCCCTCTCAGCCTTATCTGTAGCCTTGAACTGGGAACTCTCCTGTCTGCCCGGGCGTGAGCCCGTGGCACCGAGCCCCAGGGCTGAGCTGGCAGGTGGGTTCTGGGGCTGGAGCGTCAGGAAGCAGCTTTGGGGCCTGCATCTGCTGTTTCTGTCCCCCCCCCCCCCCCCGCCCAGTGTGGCAGCGGCTCCTGGCCCCTCTCTGCAGGCAGCATGAGGGTGCCACTCCCCCCCTCCAATGGCGAGGGCACCTGGGCTGTGCCCGAAGGCTTCAGGACAGGCTGTGCCCTGTGACACGGCGGGAGGGTGGCGATGGGGGAGCTGCAGGGCCCTCCCTCTAGAAAGTTGAATTGTGTTTGAGACTTGACTAAACCAGACTGTGCCCGGGGCGGGGGGCTGAGGGGACTGGCAGTCTAGGGCATGGGGGTCCCTGACCTTTCCCTGCTATTCCAGGCAGGAGGGTCCTGGCTCGTCCCCGTGGTGCTGGGCACAGGCTGTGCCAGGCTGCCCCGGAAGGTCTTGCACAGGTGCACTCCATCTCCCCTCCCCCTCCCCCTGCCGCCTCATTTTCAGAGCTCTGTCAAGCGGATGCCAGCCTGCTCGCTGGGCTCCGGCCTGCTGGGGGGCAGGGAGAGAGCTGGCTCCCAATGCGGTAGCATTGGGGGCGATTTGGGGCAAACCCCACCATGAGCTCCTGACTTCTGCCGCGGGACGCGCTTGGAGCTGCAGCTCTTCTGGGGTGATAACGCTGAGAGTCCTGCCCCCCAAATCACTCTGTCCAAGGGCTGTTAGCCCCTTACCCCTCAGCTTCGGGGCACAGAGCACATGCAGGCCCCTTGCCTGTGCTGAGACCCACTCCACCCAGCCCCTGTGGGCTTGGCCCCCTGCAGGGGTTAAGGTTGCTGATGCTCTGAGTGGGGTGGGAGGGATGGGGCTCGACCTGTGCCAGACACACAGCGGTTACTGTGCCAGACCGTCACACCGGAGCCTGGGCCCTGCTGAGGGGAAGGGGCTTCCCCAGGACCTGAGCACAAGTTGGGGGAAAGGGGGCAGGCCTGGGAGCCGTAACCTGGGCAGGGCTCGGGTACAAGGAGGAAGTGGTGGTAGAGGAGTCCAGCATCTGGGGCAGGGGGATGCCCAGGGCCAGGTCTGTGGGGGGCTCTGGGCCTCCAGGGAAGCCCCTGGGGAGGCTGTGAGGGGGTCCAAATTCCCCTCTTACTCATGGGTGAGGGTCTGTGTCCAGGTGAGATAAGAGGGCTCCCTCCCCCGTGGTGCTGGCGTCTGGGCCAGCCAGGGGCGAATGGCTGCATGAGGGGGGCACTCCGTGACCTGCCCCGTTATGCGTCTTTGTCCCATGGCTTGGGGCCGGTGCTGGCGGGAGCTGGCAGAGCAGGGTGTAGGTGGGGCCGGCTGGCCACCCACTCCCCCCACGGCAGCGTGGCTAATAGCCGCGGCCCAGCTGCCCGAGTCAGGACTGAGGTGCTGGCTGATCCAGCATCAGCCTTTGCCGAGGCCGGTGCAGGGACTAGCCGGGCTGTGCTCACCGCGCACTGCCGACCCCGCTACCCAGGGACCTGCCTTGGACGGCCTTGCTGTAGGGCCCTCCCTGGTGTCCTGCAGCATAGAGGCTGGATTGTAGGCTGGGGGAGAGGCTCAGCAGGGCGTGCACCCCTAGTGCTGGGCATTCCCATCAGAGCTGCCCCCCACGGGACGTGGAGGTGGCACGTGGGCCAGGGGGCACCTGGACTTCGGTCTGTGGCTGGGAGGCCAGGTCAGAACTAGGTCGTAGTTTTCACTGCGCCCCCCTAGGCAGCCCGTCCCCAGCCCTGTGTGTGCCCGCGCCAAGGGAGTGACGCATCAGGGCCGTGAGTAGCAGGATGCCCCTTGGAGCCGGGCCCCGCTGTCCTCCTTGGCTATGCCAGGCAGGTTCCCAACTGCCTAGCCCAGGAGATGGCGTGGGGCAGAGGGGAGGGGGGCAGCGGGGCTTGGCCTGCAGCCCTGTTTACATCCCGGGCTGTTGCCCAGTGAACACAGACAACGCCAGCCCTGCCCTGCCCGGGGGAGGCGGATCGGCCAGGTGTCTGCATTTGGCTGGTGGGTGGGGCAGGGCAGTGTGAGCTCTTACCTGCCCAGCCCTCGTTAAACGGGCACTGATGTCCCAGCCCACTGCCTGCCAGGGCAGGGCACTGCCTGTCGCTCCCTGCCTCCTGGGCACAGCCGCCAAGTTGCCCTTGCAGCCTGGCAGAGCAGGGGGTGCAGCTGGACTGGGGCTCCTCTCAGCTGCCCTTGGTGGGTCTGTCTCATGCTCAGGGTGGATTGACAGCGGGCACAGCCCAGTCCCCTGCCCCTCCTGGTCTCATTCCTGCGCTGTAACCACTAGACCGTTCTCCCTCCCATTGCCAGCGCTGCCCAGTCCAGCCTCAATCCTGCACCGCATCCACTGGGAATCTGGATCCTGTGTGAGCTGCCCCCGGGCCTGGCCATGCGTGGGTCTGTGCACAGGCGTGTGAGCTCCCCTGGGCCTGGCCGTGCACTGTGTGTGTGTGCACAGGCGTGTGAGCTCCCCTGGGCCTGGCCGTGTGTGGGTCTGTGCACAGGCGTGTGAGCTCCCCTGGGCCTGGCCGTGCGTGGGTCTGTGCACAGGCGTGTGAGCTCTCCTGGGCTTGGCCGTGCACTGTGTGTGTGTGCACAGGCGTGTGAGCTCCCCTGGGCCTGTCCGTGCACTGTGTGTGTGTGCACAGGCATGTGAGCTCCCTGGACCGGGCCATGCACTGTGCACACCAGACTTTGCACAGCGGCCCGTGGTGGCCCCAGCAGCCCGGTGTGTGAGCAGCGTCCCTTCCCCCCACTGGTCTGTCACAGCCGATCAGCGCAGCGGGGCGCTGAGGCCTGCGCTTGGGGCAGGGGCTTTGTGCGCGCTCAGCTCATGGCCCGGCGTGGCTGGGCTCTGAGCCGCGGCCCTGGCTCCCCATCCGCCCCGCCGAGCGCATTCAGTTCCAGCAGGCTGAGCCTAATCGGAGCTGATGCCTTTTTGTTCAGCGAGGCCGGCTGCCCGGTAGCTGTTTCAACAACAGGCTGGAGCCGAGCGCTGCGTGGGAGCCAGCGGCTGACACGTCCACTCCAGGTGTTGGGGCCTGGGCCTGCCAGCGCCTGGCCTGACCACCGGGGGAGAGGGTCTGGGGCTGTCCCCCTCGCACGGCCCCAAAGCTGGCGTGTGCAGTGGGGTGAGTCGGGGGCCAAGCGCAGCTGTCAGTCCCTTGACCCCGTTGGCTCTGCCTGTCTGGCCTGTGCTCCCCTGGGAGCTGGCACCTGCTGGGTCCATCCCTCTGTCTGAAGTGCCCAGGAGGGGCGAGCAGGAATCTCATCACCCTGTCCCAGCGCCCTCCCCCTGCAGGCAGGGCCAAGGTCACCAGCACAGGAAATGGGCACACAGGAATCTGTAAAGCCAACGCAAGCCACCCCCGAGTTCCCAGTTCCTTCCCTGGCGTTAGCTGGTGCCCTGTAACCAGCCAACGGGAACCAACCCTGGAGACACACACGGACTCTGGGAGAAGGCAGGGGCAGGGGAGGAGGGTGCAGCTGTCAGCATGTGGGGCCTGGCTGAGACCGTTGGGTGTCATGGCCTGGGCAGCTTCACCCCTCTGCCCAGGCAGCCGGCTCTGAGCCCACAGGCAGCGCGGGCACTTGTCAGCCCCGGGCCAGACCTTCTCCGGCTGCTTGGTACAGTGGGCAGATGGTGGGTGTGGCTGAACTCTGGCTCCCTTTCCCCCACAGCTGCTCCGGACAGGGTTTGCTGGGTGTGGAGGGGGTGCTGCTGTCCCCAACCTTCCCAGCTCCCTGCCCCTCCTGGCACCATGGCTGCTAACCCCACCAGCTCCCTGCCCCCTTGCTGGCCCCCCTTAGCCCTCCTGGCACCATGGCTCTGGGCCCACTCCCTGGCCCCTTCTCTCGCCCAGGTTCCTGCATGACGACTATGCTGTCCAGGTCTCCATCGATGACTACCTGGACATCTACTGCCCGCACTACGAGCACCCCGTGGCCACGGGCCAGGCCGAGACCTTCAGCCTGCACATGGCGGACTCCGAGGGCTACCGGGGCTGCTACGAGACGCCTGGTACCTTCAAGCGCTGGGAATGCAACCGGCCCCATGCGCCCTTCGGGCCCGTCCTCTTCTCCGAGAAGATCCAGCGCTTCACGCCCTTCTCGCTGGGCTTCGAGTTCCAGCCGGGGGAGACCTACTACTACATCTGTGAGTGTCCCCCGGGCCTGCTTGTGCCCCCAGGGACCCCCCAGGCCCTGCCAAGCGGGGCTGGCTCCAGGCGGAGCTGTGGGCTGGGTGCATGTGGGAGCAGCTGGGAGGCAGTGCCCTGACAGGGGTCTGTCCCCGTTTCCCCAGCCCACTGCAGTGTGCCAGGTGGCCAGGAGGGGGCGCCCTTTGCCCAGATCTTGGCTGCTGCCTGAGTTGGGCCCTGGCTGGGTACCCCTGCTCCAGCCAGCCAATGCCAGCTGCCCCTGTGACGAAGTGGGACTGTTCTTAATGTTGCCTCTGAATACTGTGTGGGTGCCTCAGTTTCCCCTATGCATTTCTTAAGTCTCTAGGTGGTGGGGAAAGGCCAGTGTGCATAAATCACTGACACTCTGTCTCCCTGGCAACAAATGGCCAGGGCCCCTTCCCCCCCTGCAAGGAAATAGCTAAAGGTGAACAAAGGGATCAGGTGACCTCCTGGCCCAGGAAAGAGACAAAGCCGGGAGAAGGGCTGGAGGGGGTTTCAGAGTTGGAGCTACCTGGGGACTAGGATTGAGGGCAGACGTGGGTGTCTGGCTCTCTGAACCCCATAATGGACCCGGCCGAGGGGTCCTGTTCGCCGCTGTACCTACAAGCTCTGTTTTAGACCGTGTTCCTGTCATCTAATAAAGCTCTGTGTTACTGGCTGGCTGAGAGTCACGTCTGACTGCGAAGTGGGGGTGCAGGACCCTCTGGCTTCCCCAGGACCCCGCCTGGGGGGACTCGCTGTGGGAAGCGCACGGAGGGGCAGATGATGAATGCTCCCAGGAGAGACCCAGGAGGTGAAGCCGTGTGAGCTTCTTGCCCTGAAGACAGTCTGCTCCAAGGGAGAGGAGGCTCCCCAAAGTCCTGCCTGGCTTTGTGGGGAGCAGTTCCAGAGCATCGCCCGGGGACTCCGTGACAACCCCCAAGAGCTCGCTGGCCCAGGCTGCCAGGGCCTGGGCTCTGAGAGGGGTGGGGAGCGGCTCCCCGGGGTCTCTCCCCCCCACACCACAGGCCATCCAAACAACCTGTTGCTATGCCTCTGTGCTGGGTGGGGAGGTGGTGCTGGTGCAGCACCCCACAGTGGCCGGCCTGGGGGAGCGTTGGTCTGCTCAGGGTGCGAGTGAGGAGTGGGCTGTTGGGGGCAGGGCTCCCCCGGGGTCGTAGCCTCACTGCTCTCCCCAGCAGCTCTGGCCGAGGGGTGCGCAGAGATCCCCAGTGCCTGGGGGGCGTGGCGGGCACTGCCCTGTGGGTGGAGGGGCCGGTGCCCGCAGGCAAGCCAGGGAGTAGCTGGGTCCGTTGGCGTCCCCCTGACGGTGACCCCTTCTGACCCTGCTTTTCCCCCGCCCCGAGGGAGGGGCTGGACTGATGTTTCCCAGCTGGGTGTGGGGCGACTCTCTTCTGCTGGGCCCAGGGGCTTCCTGCTGCACTAAGACCCCCGCCACGGAGCCGCGCGCCAGGCGCTTGGGAGCTGCTCATAAATCCCCCTCAATGGCCCCTCGAGGGGAGGGGTCCGAGCGGGCCGGGGCTCCCGCGGAGTGGGGACTGGAGGGGGAGCCCGGATGCCTGGGTTCGGGGCAGGCCTGGCTCCCGGCTGTGCCCATGTGGGCAGTGCCCTGATGTCCCTGTCTCTGCCCCCAGCTGTCCCCACCCCAGAGAGCGCCGGGCGGTGCCTGAGGCTACGAGTGGTCGTCTGCTGCAAGGCAACAAGTGAGTCCGTCTGGCCGGGCGATGGGGGGGCGGAGCAGGGGCCCCCCTACGCAGCAGGAGCTTGCTAATGGGACCCAGACATGGGGTGGGCATGAGCCCTGGGGAGGGGGAGGGGCCCTCCCGTTCTCCATCTAGACTCTTCCCAGAATCCCTTGCGGCAGGAGGAGGGCGTCTCTGTCTGGGGGACTCCAGGTGTCTGGCTGGTTCCACCCTGGGGTGGGGGCTGTGCTGCTGGCACTGCGGGGAGGGGACCCCCGGTTCTCTCTGGCTCCCGCGGGGGGGAGGGAGGCTGCTGATTTCGGAAGGAAATGCCATAGACACCCCCACACCCTGTTGGGGGGGCAGACGCACATTGGTGCAGGGAGGCTGGCCAAGGCCAGTTCCCAGGATCCAGGGGGAGGGCAGCACAAGGGCAGTGCTGGGGATTCGGGGGGCTTCCTGTTGGAGACAGAGTTTGATTTGTTTCCAGCAACAAAGCCTGTGACAGAAGTTCCCAAATCTCAGCCCCGTGGGAGAGGGGGGTCAGAGGGTGAGTGTGTGTGTGTGGGGTGCTACATGCCCCAGGGAGATGGGGGGGAAGGGCAGGAGGGGGGTTGGGGTGAGTATGTGGGGGGCTGCTACATGCCCCAGGGAGATTGGGGGGGGGAAGGGCAGGAGGCGGGTCAGGAGGTGGGTATGTGTGTGTGGGGGGGTGCTATGTGCCCCATGGTGGTGGGGGGCATGGGCAGGAGGGGGTCGGGGGGCTACATGCCTTGGGCGGGGGGGCATGGGCAGGAGGGGGTCAGGGGGGGAGTATGTGTGTGTGGAGGGGTGCTACATGCCTTGGGTGGGGGGGCATGGGCAGCAGGGGGGGTCGGGGGAGCTCACCATGACCAGCTCCCCCCAGCTCCCAGGGCCTTTTGCTCTTGTTCTCTCTGCAGACACCGAGTCGCCGGGTCACAGCACCGCGCTGGCCACGCTCCGGCCCCACGGCCCCTGCCTCAGCCTCGCCCTCATCCCCCTCCCCCTCCTGTGGCTCTGACCCCCCCTGCACTCTTGGGGGGTGGGGTCTCCTTGCTGCAAAGTTGGGGTTTTTTGGACTTTGTTCCCCCCAAACCCTCCAAGCGGCCGACCCCACGCCGTGGATTGTGGGGTGGGCGCCTTCACCCCAGCTCAGTCCCCCGGCTCAGCTGCTCCACCTGCCAGTCCCCAGAGCGCCCAGGCCGAGGTGCCGGAGCCCAGGATGTGCCGGTCCCAGAGACGCCCCGTGCTGGCGTTCAGCTGGAGGAGGAGAGGCTGGCTGGGCGGTAAGAAGGGGTGCCTGGGTGGAGGGCAGGTACCAGGGATGTTAGCAAGGCCAGGGTGCCTGGGACTGGCCGGGAGCTGGGGTGCAGTGTCTCCAGGGGGTGCAGGGAGGAGCTGGGGGGCTCACGGTGGGAGGTGGGGGGGGCCTGGTGCTGGTATGCTGTGGGGATGAAGGGAGCCCTGGATAGACCTGCCCCCCGTCTGCTCCATCTTCAGGAGAGGTGATTTGCCGGGTGGGGGGCGGGGTCCCAGGCAGGCTCCCCCTTGGTGCTGATTTCTGGGCCCGGGCTCCTAACTCAGCGCTCAGTCCCTGGGCACCGTGCCCACCCTCCTGCTCCAGCCCGGCGTGCTCCCCTGATGGGCTCTCTCCCTCCCCAGGGCCCTTCTCCGTCGTCCCCGCTGCTGCTGGTCAAACGCCCGCCTCCATCCTGGCCTCATTGGCCCCTCCTGGTGGTCGGGGCTCTGTGCACCTGTGAAATGGGCCTTTGCTGATGGACGACTCCCAGAGACTCCAGCAGGAGGGACCCTGCCGGGGGGGCTGTCGTCGGGGGGGGGCCTCCTCCTCGCCTGGCATGTTCCCAAAGGCCCCATAGGGAGTCGGAGGATCCTATTGGCTCTGGCCCTGCAGGGTGCGGCCCTGGACAGCACCCAGGAGTTGGGCCCCCCCCCCCCCTCCACTGGCAGGGCTGGACGCTCTCCCCCGGAGCCCCTCACACCTCGGGCCCTGGTGCTGGGCGCCCTCGTGGTAAAGCCCCTCGCTCTGGCGAGGCTGATCTGTCTTCTGTGAAGACGCCCCTCTGGGCCGTGTACAGTTCATATTTTTGTATCTGTGTTAGCGACTGAGCCAACCAATAAAGCGTTTGCAAGACGCCGGCGGCTCCGCTGGCCCCGATACCGCCAGCCCCTGAGGCTGCAGCCGGGCCACATGCCGGGCGCTGCCCCCCTCGCTGTAGGGTGGCTCTCAGAGGAGCTGGTGCTGGTCCGTACCGTGCCCATCCGTGTGCTGCCTGGCCCCTGCTCTCCCCCCAGGCCCTGCCCAGTGGCTCACAGGGGTTGGGTCCCATGCGGCTGGCTCGGGGTGACTCTGCCCCGATCTCAGGGGGCACATCCCCCCCACGTGCATCGCCCGTGCCCTGTGCCTCAGCCTGCCAGGCAGCAGGTCCCTGGGAGAGGCCTGTGGGTCTGGAGTGAGGGGTGGGGGGAGCCCCGTGTGGGATTGTGGGGGGCCCTCCCCTGGCCTTGGCGTTGCTCCCACAATCCCAGCCGATGCGGAGCTTCCTCCTGGCCCCAAGGGGCCATGCAGGGGGCTCCCCCTCTGCCTGTTGCCTCAGCACAGCAGCTGGGCTGGGGGCCCACCACCCTGGGGGGACCCCAGAGCCCTGGAAAAGGGAGGGAGTGTTGTGTTCATTGGTACCCCCCCCCCGCTCTTCAGGTCTTCTGGAGCCTGTCACAGGCCCTTGGGCGCTGGAGGGGGTTGGGGGGGGATGGTCAGAGGGAGGGGGGGCTGGCAGGGGCGGGGCGCATGGTGGGTTGGCTCATGCTCCCCGTTCCCGCTGGGGGTTGAATTGCTGCGAGTGGGATCGGGGAGCCGGGCCCCGCTCGCTGCTGCGCCTCGCCAGCAGGGGGTGCCACGGCGCTGCGGGGCCCTCCAGCAGGGGGCGCTGCTCGGCGGGGCTGGCGGGGGCCACGTGGGGAGGCCGATGCCGACCTGCCCTGAGTGATGGCAAGAGCAGCCTGTGGCCCGGCCAGGCTGGGTTTCCGTGGAGACGGGGACGGGGCAGCAGGGAATCGATAACCCGCTCAGCGCGGCAGAGCCAGCGCGGGCACCGCCGGGCACGGCCCCCGCAGCTCTCCCGGGGCTGGTCCTGGGGGCACCGGAGACGGCTCCCTATGCCCGGGGCTGCTGTCTGGGTGGTGGAGGAGGCTAATGCAGCAGTCAGGGGGTTAACTGGTTTCACTCAGCAGCTGGACTGGGGTCACTGGGCTCCGTGGGGTGGGAACGGGCAGGGGGTGCCCCACTCAGTCACCGCTCTCCTGCCTGGTACCTGGGAGCAGGTCTCTGCTCTCCGGGGCGTCTCGGGGGCCACCCGAGGGCCTGCGGGGAGCCCGGCGGGCAGGGAGCCCCGTCCCCAGGCCCAGGGCTGTTGCTGCAGGCAAGGGGAACCCGCGCAGGAGCCGGCGGCTGCTCGCTCTCCGGCTGGGCTGAGGCTGGCGCCCGGCCAGCGATCGATGGGGAATGTTGCGCTGATTAGCCGAGCGCGCTGGCTGCAGCGCCGGGAGATGTTAACAGCGAGACTCCGCCGGAGACACACAGCGGGGAGGATCGGGGGGGGGAGGGGCAGGCCTGCATGGCGGCGGGGGGCAGCGTGGGGGTGAGCGGAGAGTTGGGGCCCCATGGTGCTGTGCTCAGCTGGGGGCACCGAGACACAAGCGGGCTGCAGCCCTGGCCTGGGGCTGGGGTGTCCTTCCCTGCAGCCCCCGGCCGGCACCCGGCACCCAGCCCCCCGTCTCCCCTTCCTGCCCCCAAAGCCTCTTGGGAAGAGAATAAACTGCAGTGGGTTGCTGAGAGCAGAGGGCGGCCCCCCCACCCCGGGCAGTCAGTGCCCTTCCCCACCCCCTGCGCCCCCAGCAGCAGGTGCATGGGGCCCAGCTGGTGGCTGGCATGTGGGGCGGGCACCTCGCTGCCAGGGAGTTGTTAATTTCCAGGCCTGTCATTGCTGCGTGTTGCTGGCAACGCGACAACAAGGAGGCGGCAGCAGCATCAGCGCTCAGATCAACAACTGTGAGTGACTCCTGCAATGCAGAGCTCCCCTGCCACTGCCCGGCCGGGGCCACTGCTACCGGCAACTCCCCGGCACCAGTGCCCAGCCGGGGCCCCCGGCACTGCCAGCTCCCCTGCACCGGTGCCCAGCCGGGACCCCCACTGCTGCCCGCTCCCCTGCACCAGTGCCCAGCCGGGGCCCCCGGCACTGCCAGCTCCCCTGCACCGGTGCCCAGCTGGGGCCCCCGGCACTGCGAGCTTTCCTGTGGCGGTGCCCAAAGTGCCACGTCTCTGCCCACCCTCTGCTCTTCAGCAGCACCCGGGCATGAGCTGCAATTGTACGTTCCCAATGAAAACAGCTGTAAAAAGCCCATCCCATGGATTTATTCCCTGGAGCTGGCGCCCCCGCCCCGTCTAACTCTGCCCCCCCCACACGCCTAAACGAGGCAATTAGAATACGCAGCGCGGATAGGTGCTAGAGGAGAATTAGTGCCAGCCATAAAGCAGCGTGACTAGCCTGGTTATGAGCCCATCCATCCTCTGGCAGCGCCCACAAATCTGCCAGCCCTGTGCAGCGGTGTCTGCAGGGAGACAGCCCCACCCCCAGCTGGGCTCAGCGGAGCCCGTCCCTGCAGCTGTGTAGGCCTCCCACTGCCCGGCAAGCTTCCCTGCCAGGGGCACCAGCTCTGGGTAGGGCCTGCCCGTGTCTGGGTGGGATCCACCCTTCGAGGCTGGCTCAGTGGGGACTGCGCTGGGCCCTGCTCCCCAAACCTGGCTGCCCCATGCCAGGGCAGGGGGCCTCCAAAGCTGAACACACAGACCCTGCCCCACCCCTGTGGGGCCAGCTGCCCTGATGGCTGGTGGCCCCCTGTCACGGAGTATTGGGGGACTCAGGGCCCTGCACCCCCGGCTTCCTGCGATTCACCATGACTCTCAGCCAGCCAGTAAAGCAGAAGGTTTATTTGGATGACAGGAATACAGTCCAAGACAGGTCTTGCAGGCACAGACAACAGGGACCCCCTCAGTTAGGTCCATCTTGGGGTCCCCGGGCATCCAAGCCCAGCCCCCCTTGGGAGGTCAGAGCCATCTATGCCCCCCAGCCCTCTCTCCCTGCCTGCTTCCAGCACTCTGCCTTCAGCGACCCCTCCCACAGCCTTTGTTCAGTTTCCCGGGCTAAGGAGTCGCCTCCCCTTCAACCCCTTCCTGGGTTCTCATGTTACACACTCAGGTATGCGCCCTCGGGCGCCCTCGGGCAGATCCCATCCTGCAATGCAGACTATCCCAGAACACTCCCCTGTCAGCATTCACAGACCACCGTGAGAACAGGCCCAGTTCGTCACATCTCTCCCCCCTTCGAGACCGAACTGAGCAGGGTCACTTTAGCCAGTGACCCGGGGAAGTTCGAACCTACCCCCGTTCCCATGGATGCCCCCGCATCCCTCCAGTTCCTTGGTGGGAATTACACCAGGCCCCTTCAGTTTCACGCCCCCCCTTAGGTCGGGGTGCTTGATGGCACTCGCAGTTCGCATGTGGGAAGGTTTATGCGGCCTGTGCCCTTTTCCCACCCCCATACCTCTGGGGTTCCAACTGGGCTGTGGTCTTCTCCCAGCGCTCCAGTCTGGAGGTCTGTGCTTTGGGCTCTCTTGGTTTAGAGCCACCCTTTTAACCTTGGCCACCCTCTGGAAAGGATCCTTTATGCTGGGCAAGGGTCCTAAAGCTGTTTTCCCCTTGTCCCAGGCCTTCCTCCCCCTCTGACAGGGGTCACAGGATCCGCAGTACTGTCGGACAGTAACAAAGACCCCAGGCCAGTAAAAGCTCCGTAGCAGCCTCTGCTGGGTACGCCAGGTTCCCTGGTGCCCTGAGAGGGGAATATCATGGGCCCGGCACAGCAGCTGGCGGCGATACTTCTGGGGTACCACCAGCTGCCTCCTGATCCCCCCTGACTCCATTTCCCCTGGGGGAGCCCATTCTCGGTACAGGAACCCCTTCTCCCACAGGAACCTTTTCCGGCCACCTCGTCCCATGGTCTGTACCGCCTTGAGGTCGGCTAGGTCCCTTATCTTCCGCAAGGAGGGGTCTCTCTGTAACTCGGCCTGGAACTCAGCAGCTGGGACAGGGATGGCCACCTGCTCTTCCTCGCCCGCTGGGCCTGAAGCTGCAGCCTCCCTGAGCCGTGTCCCTGGGCGTTCCCTCCCCACCAGGTTAGGGTCCTGCGCCTCAGGCAAGGCACCCCCCCCAAGGCCAGGGCGCAGTGCCCCTCGCCGGCTCTGACTGCGGGTCACAACCAGTGCCTTTTGGGGGTTGCTTGGCCAGTTCTCCAGGTCCCCCCCCATCAATACCTCAGTGGGCAAATACGGGTGTACCCCCACATCCTTGGGGCCCTCCTTGGCCCCCCACTTCAGGTGTACCCTTGCCACGGGTACTTTGACTGGTGTTCCGCCCACCCCCGTCAGGGTCAGGTAGGTGTTGGGCACCACCTGATCTGGGGCCACCACCTCGGGCCGGGCCAGCGTCACCTCTGCGCCCGTATCCCAGTATCCACTGACCTTCCTCCCATCCACCTCCAGGGGAACAAGGTACTCTCTCCGGAGGGACAGCCCCGCGCCTACCATATAAACCAAAAACCCTGAGTCTGGAGCATCCAGCCCCCTAGAGGAGCTGGCCTGGAGCTCTCCTCCCTCCTTAGCAGGTGGTACTCTGCCAGCCCCTCTTCCCTGGGAATGCTGCCTTTCGCCGGGCTGGGTCTCTACCCAGTTAACCCTCTGTGGGTTCGGTCTGCTCAGTCTGTCCCTGAGCCTAGGGCACTGGGCCCGTATGTGGCCCTTTTGGCCACAGTGGTAGCAGCCCATGTCCCATGGGTCCCCTTGAGTAGGTCGGATGGTCCTGATGCCGGATGCTCCCCTCTGATGGGTTTTTTCTGTATTTTCCCATGGGGAGGTCCCATGGTGACTCTCTCTCTGCGTTGTGGTGGGACTGTTCCTTTGGGACTCCTCCCTGCCACCCCCTGACCGGCTCTTTACAAACTCATCAGCCAGCTGCCCGGCGTGTCGCGGGTTCTCTGGCTTTCTGTCCACCAACCACAGCCTCAGGTCGGATGGGCACCGGTCATACAGTTGCTCCAGTACCAGCAGTTTAATCAGGTCCTCCTTCGTCTGGGCCCCACCAGCCCACTTGCTGGCGTATCTCTCCATGCGGGCGGCTAGTTGCAGATATGAGATCTCAGGGGTTTTATCCTGACTCCGGAACCTTTCCCGGTACATCTCAGGAGTCAGCCCAAACTCTCGTAGCAGGGCCCTTTTGAATAGTTCGTAGTCCCCTTTCTCTGCCTCTCCCAGTTGGCGGTACAATGCCACGGATTTGGGGTCCAGTAAGGGGGTAAGGACCCGGAGTCTGTCCGCGGGGTCCACACGGTGCAGCTCGCAGGCCGTCTCAAAGGCCTCCAGGAAGTCATCCATGTCCTCCCCCTCCTTGTATGGGGCCATGATGCACTTATCAAAGCTCCGTGCAGTCCTGGGTCCCCCCTCACTCACCGCAGCCGGGGGTTCGCTGCCCTTCAATCTCGCCAGTTCCAGGTCATGCTGACGCTGTCTCTCATTCTCCTCCCGTTCATGCTGTCTCTGTCTCTCTTCACGCTGATGCTGTCTCTCTTTCTCCTCCCGTTCATGCTGACGCTGTCTCTCTTTCTCCTCCCGTTCACGCTGATGCTGTCTCTCTTTCTCCTCCCGTTCATGCTGTCTCTGTTGTTCACGATCCTCCAGCTCTCTCAGTTTTAGCTCTTTCTCCCATTCCAGCCAATTCCGCTCCCCGGATGCCGAACGTCGCCGGGAGGATCCTCTGCTGGCCGGCGGGCTTCGCCGGGGGGATCCCCTGCTGGCCGGGGGGGTCACGGCGCCCTCGGTATTTGCTGGGCTCCTCCCCACCCTTCCCCTAGGCATAGGAAGGAGGGGTCTCGGGAAGCCCTCAGCAGCCGGCTGACCACTCCCAGCTGGGACAGACACTGGTGCCTGCGCTGCATTTGCCAGGCTGCTTCCCTGAGACACAGGGATCAGTTCATTCGCGCGATCTTCCGCCTCCAGCTGGGCAATGAGCTGTTCTTTGGTGAGCCTCCCAATGCGCAGCCGCCTCTGCTTGCACAGCTCCACCAGGTCGCTCTTAAGCCGCTTGGCATACATCTTCCTGCTGGCCACTCACCGGCCTGTGTGCTCACAGCTCCCCACAGTTCCCAGGGGGACCCCTAGTGTGCCAGCCCTTCTCGAGGTCACCGCCTCTCTGCCAGGGTCGAGCTGCAGACTCCTCCGCCCCTGGGACCACTCGCTGCGATCCCCTCGGGGGACCCTGTTACTGCAAAAGTCCTTCTCGCTGGTCACACACTCCCAGGGGTAATAACCGTCTCTCTCTCACTCTTCAGCACGCCTGGTCCCCGTCAATCCCCCTTCGTTTTACTGCTCCCCAGTCACTTACTGCAGGAAGCGCCGAGGAAGCGCCGTCCACGGGGTGCAGTAGATCCCACCGCTGCCACCAGTTGTCACGGAGTATTGGGGGACTCAGGGCCCTGCACCCCCGGCTTCCTGCGATTCACCATGACTCTCAGCCAGCCAGTAAAGCAGAAGGTTTATTTGGATGACAGGAATACAGTCCAAGACAGGTCTTGCAGGCACAGACAACAGGGACCCCCTCAGTTAGGTCCATCTTGGGGTCCCCGGGCATCCAAGCCCAGCCCCCCTTGGGAGGTCAGAGCCATCTATGCCCCCCAGCCCTCTCTCCCTGCCTGCTTCCAGCACTCTGCCTTCAGCGACCCCTCCCACAGCCTTTGTTCAGTTTCCCGGGCTAAGGAGTCGCCTCCCCTTCAACCCCTTCCTGGGTTCTCATGTTACACACTCAGGTATGCGCCCTCGGGCGCCCTCGGGCAGATCCCATCCTGCAATGCAGACTATCCCAGAACACTCCCCTGTCAGCATTCACAGACCACCGTGAGAACAGGCCCAGTTCGTCACACCCCCAAGGCCACAGCTCCCCAGTGCGGTCACCAGGCTTGGCCTGGCTGGGGGATCTGCTCCTGTGTCTGGTGCCTGCAGAGACATGCTGGGAATGGAGTCCCCGTTGCCCCCACCAATGGGGATGGCAGAGCCGGGCTGGGGCTGGGCCCCGGCTGCTAACTACCCAGGAGAGTTGGAGAGACAGAGGTGGTCAGAGCAGGGGGGTTGGGAGCCAGAACTCCTGGGTTCTGCCCCTGGCTTTTCCATGGGAGTTGTTGTGAGGCTCTGGACATGTCCCTGCCCCTCTCTGTGACTCAGTTTCCCCTGTGCTTAGGGGCTAACCACCAGCTCAGTGGGTTGGGCTGTGGGGCCAAGAGGCCAGGGCAGTGCTAGAGGATGCCCCACATCCTCTCCAGACCTTCAGGGTCCTTTCCCTGCCCCCCAGCCCTGTCAGTCCCTTGGCTCCAGGAGCAGAGCCAGCCTGTGCCGGAGGGAGCGGCTGGGCGGCTAATGTGCGGCTCCACGGGCGGCTGTCGCAGGCAGTGCCGCAGTGTGTCAATTTCACGGCCCCTTATGTGGAACATACAGCTTGATCCCTCTGATCCAGCTCCAAGCAGCCTGCGCCACCCGCCTCTCGGTCCTGCCGCTCTGCCATGGGGGGGCATTAGCAGGAGTCCCCTGTAACCTGCTGCTGAGCAGGGTTCCCCACCAGGGCGTTGCCCCCCATGCTGCTGGCAGAGCTCCTCTGGGCTGCCAGGTAGCACCATGCCCTGCGCCCGTGCTGGCCTCATGCTGAGACACTGCGCGGCTCTAGACGTCCCAGAGAGAGAGGAAGCCAGGGGCAGCTGCGTGCCCCTGGGCTGCGCTGATGTGGCAGAGCCCCAGGGTTGGCGCTACGCCCCTGGCTTTGGCACAGCTCTCAGGGGACCCCTTTAATGTCAGACCCCAGGGGTCCCCCTCAGGGCAGGCCAGGCGCTCAGCGTGGGGCTCCATTCCTCCTGCTTCGCCCCAGCAGCGCTGCCCAGCAAGTCCTCCTGAGACAGACGCTGGGCAGAGGCCTGGCGCTCTGCGGGGACTAGGCCCCTCACCCAGCGTTTGCAGTGACCCCGAGCAGCGCTGTCAGAACAGTGGCGTTTATCAGCCAAGGGGCCCCCGGCACTGTAGGGCCATAGGTCAGCGCAGAGAAGGGAAGGGTCGAAACACAGGCTGTTCTGCGCAGCCCAGAGCTAGTCCCCAGCCACGCTGTTGGGAGCTCTGTTGTCAGGGGGTCTCTGGCTTCACCCCGTAGTTCCCAGGTGAGCGAGCGCCACCCCCCACCCCTGGGTTCTCCAGCTGGGGGTCTCTGCTCTGCTTCCCCAGTGTGCATCCGGCTGTGGGGCTCGCGCTGACTCGGGCCCCCTTGTTGAGCTGGGTCGGTTTCAGCCAGTTCTGGCCTGCATGGAAACTTCATCCTGCCTTTGCCTTGGGAGCAATGCACAGGGCAGGGGAAACTGAGGCCTGCCAAGGATTCATAACAATATTACAAAAAATTCCCACTTCATCCCAGTTGGAGAGGGAGGGAGGGAGAGGGGTGGTGCTGGACATGCCCTGCCCCCAGGGAAGACAGAGAACCCAGTGGGGTGGAACTGCTGCTGGGCTGTCTCTGGAGGGAGGGGGAAGCTAGCAGCCCCAAACACGCCGTGCCTGTGGGGCTCCCTGGCAGTGTCAGCTGACAATTAGCAGGGATGGGGGGAGCCAGGACTCCTGGGTTCTAGTCCCTGCTCTGCTGCTGACTCCCTGTGTGGCTTCGGGCGAGTCGTTTGACCTCTCTGCCTCGGTTTCCCCATCACCTGGGGATGGAGTCGCCCTCACTGTGTCTGGAGGCCTCAGACAAATACAAATTCTTCCTAGTTTCTTCTTCACTGGGAGAAGTTGGGCAGCGAAACCCATCTGGACCCCGCAGGCTTCGCTGCTGGGCACGGCGCATGTGGGGTGAGGGGCACACCCAGGGCTCCTGCGGGCACGCGCGCTGCTCCCGCGCTCCAGGCGCTTTTATGGCCTGCTGCAGTGGCGCCGTCACGGCAGATGGGTTTTACGGGGCCTTGGGAGAGATTGTTCAACGAGCAGCTGAGAAAAGCCTTCGCCATGTCCCCTCCCCCACAGCTCCACCGTCTGGCTGGAGCACCCCACACCGTGGTCCCCCACCCGCTGGGACGTCCCTGGCTCCATCGACGAGACCCCCCAGCCTGGCACCCCTGACCTCTCCCCACCCCATAGCAGGGCTCTTGCTGGCTGCTCCTCCAGGAGCGAGGGGGGCTCCCCTGATTCTCTGCCCCGCTGGCTACTGCCCTCCCTTTGACCCACTGATGGCACCCCCGGCAGCACCTCAGGACCTGCCACAGTGCCCACCCCCACCTCAGCAGCCCCATTCGCCACCCAAGGAGCATGGACTGCAGCCTCTGGCACCACGCCCAGCCCCCCACCCTCTGGGCAAGGCTTGGGGGGTGGCCCCCTCAGGGATCCCACCAGCTTGCTGCCACCCTCCCCTCAAAATGGCTGCTGGTTATTACCTTGCCTGGGGAGCAGCATGGCCGGCCCAGCCGCCCGCGGGGCTCAGGGGAGCCCTGCCCGGACACAGACCATCATCCTGCCAGCCGGCCCCACAGGCCCGGCGCTCAGGGCGTGGGTGTCCCGCAGGGATTCTCCCAATTGAGCGGCGTGTTTACGCCTAGTGCAAGGCCCCAGGAAAGGCAGAAGAGTCGTGACCCCCCCCCCAGGCAGAGCTGGGCCCCGTGTCCTTGAGCTGGGGGCACTTGGTATTCTGTAGCCAGCCACGGCTTCCAATCCCATTGACTGCCAGTGAGGAATGGCATCAATAAAAGCTAATTGATGGCGTGGTCGTTCCAAATCAAATTCCCCGGCCCCCGAATCGAATTGATGGCTCCGCGCCCCGCAGCCAGCGGCAGCAGAAATTGAATCTATTAAAGGACTTTGCGCCATCATCCCTTCCCCTCCCTCGCTCCCTTTCGCTCTGCCTCAGACTCCCCCAGGGCCAGATTCAGTCCGGCCCCCTCTCGGGCTGCAGAGCCAGCCAGCCGGGCTGGGCGGCGCCCGCCGAGGGCATTGCCAGGCAATGGGATAGGGAGGGGGGCGGCAGGACTCCTGGGTTCTGTCCTCAGCTCTGGGGGGGTCTAGTGGGTCAGAGCGGGGGGCTCATAGCCAGAACACCTGGGTTCCCTTCTGCTCCGGGGGCCCTCA
Organism: Malaclemys terrapin pileata; assembly: GCF_027887155.1. NCBI lineage: Eukaryota > Metazoa > Chordata > Testudines > Emydidae > Malaclemys > Malaclemys terrapin. The sequence continues at coordinate 708,186 of NC_071525.1, read as the reverse complement.
GGCAAGTTCCCATCCAGTCCCTAAGACCCAGGCTCAGGGCGGCGGGGGGGACTTGAGTCACCGGCAGGCGTATGCTGCCCAGCGCTGCCGCATGGGGCACTTAGCCCCACCCTTCCCCAAGCTGGCAGCCGCCCCCGTGGGCAGGGCCGCATGCCCACCAAGGGGACTGGCAGCAGCAGTGGGGCTGGAGCCCCCCACGGCACAGGGCAGCCAGGCTGGTGCACCCAGGTCCTAGCACCGTGGGGCTGGGTGTGGTACTGGGGCCGAGGCTGTTTGCTCTGGCTGCGCCCAGGCCAGCCCCCATGGAAACTGCCCAGAACCCCCTCTGCCAGCAAGTGCAGAGGGGGGCAGGGTGAGGAGCAGGGGCGTGGGGGCAGGACATGGGGTAGGGGGAGGAGTGGGACAGGGGAAGCAGGGCAGGGGGTGGGGGGAAGGAGCCCTCTGATTGGCTGTCTGCCCCACTTGCCCACCTCCTGGCACAGAACAACCTATCAGAGCTGCTGTGGGCAGAGCCTCCTCCCCTCCTCCCCCTGCACAACACAGACCTGCTCCTGGGGTGGGGGGAAAAGAGCAGGGTTGGGGGGGCTGAGGATGGTGCATGTGGAATGCAGGGGCTGGGGGGTGGGGCATTGTGGGGTCGGGGGTTCTTGGGGGATGGGGTGGGGTTTGGAGGGTAGGGTTGGGGGAGCTGGGGATGGTGCATGTGGAATGGGGGGGCTAGGGGTTGGGGCATTGTGGGATTGGGGGTTCTTGGGGGATGGGGCAGGGCAGGGTGGGGTTTGGAGGGTGGGGCAGGTGGGGTTGCGGGGGATGGGGATGGTGCATGTGGAATGGGGGGGTTGGGGGGGCATTGTGGGGTTGGGGTTCTTGGGGGATGGAGCGGGGTGGGGTTTGGAGGGTGGGGTTGGGGGAGCTGGGGATGGTGCATGTGGAATGGGGGGTGGGGCATTGTGGGGTCAGGGGTTCTTGGGGGATGGGGCAGGGCAGGGCGGGGTTGCGGGGGATGGGGATGGTGCATGTGGAATGGGAGGTCTGGGGGGGCATTGTGGGGTTGGGTGTCTTGGGGGTTGGGGCGGGGTGGGGTTTGGAGGGTGGGGCGGGGTGGGGTTGGGTGCGTGGGGATGGTGTAGTGTGGAATGGGGGGGCTTGGAGTGGGGCAGTGTGGGATTGGCAGCACAGTGTAGGGCGGGGCGGTGTGGGGAGGTTGTGTGGGGTCCCGGGTCTGGTAGGGCGGTGTTGGGGTAGCACTGTGGGGGTCATACTGTGGGGTGCAGGGGGCTTGAGCAGCTCATTGCGGGGCTGGGGGGCAGTGTTGTGGGGTGGGGTGAGCTGTGCCCAGCAGGACGAACTCTGGGCCCGGGCTGGGGGTGGCACTGGAGCTTTTGGAGCTGGGCTGGGGGGTCCCTGTCTCTCCCTGTCACTCTGGCCCCGCCGTGCGGCTCAGGAAGCCGTGTTCACTCGGGGTGCCCCCTATCTGGGGGGCAGGGCTTCCCAGCTGCTCGTGCCCTATTGCTCTGCTCGGGGCTGTGGCCAGACAGGGATAAGGAGGCGCCCCTGGCCCACGGCCCAGATTAGCAGTGGGGCGGTGGGAAGTGCCTGGGGCAGGGGTTCCTGCCCCTTCCTCACGTTCTGGGATTTGGGGAGTTGCCTGAGGATTGGGCTGCTCTACCCTGACTCTGTGCTGGGGGGTGGGGCCCAGTGGGACAGAGGGGTCCGGCAGGGCCGGGTCTGGGCCCCGAGGGATGCGTGGCCTCAAAGCCGGAGGGAAAGTGGGCGGCCAGGAGCCAGGTCTGCGTCTCACCCGGTGCCATGAAGGCCCCACCTGGGGCTGGTGGGGCCCTGGACCGTGGTTACCACATGGAGGCATGAGGCCTTGTGGCTTCAAGACCCTGGCGCCGGAGCCAGCTCCTTTTTCATGACTAGGCCCTTTCAAATTCACGGCCATGAAAACGCGTCACAGACCATGAAATCTGCTCTGTTGTGTGCTTGTACCCTGTACTAGGCAAATTTCTCAAACTGGGGGGCCTGACCTGAAAGGGGGTTGCAGGAGGGTCGCAAGGTGCTTTTAAGGGGGTCGCAGGATTGCCACCCTTACTTCTGCGCTGACTTCAGAGCTGGGCGGCCAGAGAGTCGTGGGTGTTGGCCGGCGCCCAGCTCTGAAAGCAGCCGCTGCCAGCAGCATCACAGAAGTCAGGGTGGCAGTACCACAACCCCCCTACAATAACCTCGCAACGCCCCCCACAACTCCTGTTTGGGTCAGGACCCTACAATTACAACGCCGAGACATTTCACATTGAAAGAATTGAAATCATGAAAGTTACGATTTTTTTAATCCTATGCCCGTGAAATTGACCACAATGGCCTGTGAAGTTGGTAGGGCCTATTCATGATGCTTCAGTTACTGTGCAGCAGAACCAAGCAGCTAATAGAGACCAACCCCCGCCTGCCCCTTGCCCCATCCTGCCTCCAGAGACCGGGGTTGGGACCCCCAGCAGCTGATCCCGGCGAGGTCACCATGCCCAGCCACGGTGCCCACCCTCCTGCCCGGGCTATAGGGGAGAGCGCGGGCATGTAATGGAGCAGCTGCAGGGCGGAGAGCAAGTCACCACGGTGGGTATGGGGCAGGGCAGAGGCCTCCCAGCTTAAGGGGCTCAGGGACAAGCGCCCCCCTGTGTAGCTGCCCTCTCTCTGGGCCCCTGGTGGCCAATCTGCACGCCCAGGCGCCACACGATCGTGATCCCCTCTGCCTGAGGATCTCCCCTGCTCCAGCAGCCGGGCTCCCGGCCCAGCACCACTCCCCGGGGAGGGCTGAGGGGAGGTTTTCTCCCTGTGACTGACCTTGGGAAGGCCAAAGTCCCACTCCGGGCTAGGCAGAGCTGAGCCGGACCTGATCTTTGCCAACGGCGCCGGCCGCACGAGGGTTAACGCCGCACCAGTGTGCAGGTAACAATTTATGGCCGGGCACAGAAACGAATGCAAACCAGGACTGCGCAGCCCGGAGAGAAATACATGGCAGGGAGCGAGGCGACAGCCAGGAAATACAGCACTGCCACCGGCGTCAGGGAGAGATTGATGGGCACCCACGTGTGCATGGCCAGGGATGTGCTGCCACACCGCTAATTACCAGCAGCCTGAGTTACAGCCGCCCGGGGCCCATCACAGCCCCGTTCATTGGGCACCGACTGCCCCCGAGCAGCACGCACGGCCTCTCCAGGGCAGAGTGTAGGGGCCAGGAGGTGCAGGGCCAGGCCTGATGCCCTGGGGCCAGCGTGACCTGGGCACCACCCTGCACGGGAAGGGCTGGTGCGCTGGGGAGCCCTGCAGATGGGGGAGCACCCGGCTGTGCCCCTGTGAGGGGCCCTTGGCGCTGACACATGCTGAGTGTCCCCATCACATGGCGAGCACAGAGCCCGGATGGGCTCAGGCCCGTCTGGACGGCCCAGCCGGGATGACGCACCGGCCGTGGGAGGCAGCACAGCCAGTGCCAGCAGCTATGAACCAGGCTGTGGGTGACTCACCTGCTCTGGGGTGACCCCAGGAGCCTGCCCCCCACCTGCCAACCTTGGCCTGACGCCCTCCTGGCTGGGTGACCAGGCCCTGTGCAGAGAGGCCATTAGCGGCTGGGAGCAGCTCCCAGGCCAGGGGGCTCCAGGAGACACAGGCAGGGCAGATGGGGTTCTGGGGCCATGCGGGCAGCACAGACCTTTCCTCGCTGTCTGCCGTGGCTCTGGCTTGGGCCAGGGGTGCTTGGCACCAGCTCTGCCCCTTTGCCCAGCCTGGCCCTGGCCTCCAACTCTCTCCTCCCCCTTCCAGATGTCCCCCTCCCCCCGCCCGGGCGCTGGCTGGAGCTGGGAGCCTTCGGCTGGTGCCAGCCCCTCCCCGCTCGCTGGGCTGACCTACAAAGAGCAGCTCTCCGCTGGCTTTGTGCTGGTTCAGCATGTTCCTGTGGAGCAGCCCGGGAAGGGCACATGTGTGCGTCTGGCAGGGGCAGGGCGGGCGCGTGTCTGGGTGGGCTGCGGTGCGGGACACCCCCCTCCCAGCAGTTCTAGCCTCCTGGGCCCAGCTGGCCACGGGGCCGATTGGCTCCCTCCCCAGCAGCCCTCCAGCCATTCCCAGGGCTCTCCCCAGCTGAATTGTCCATGTCCCAGCATGGGGCTTCCCTGGGCCCTCAGTAACCCCCCGGCTCTCTGCGACCCCTCAGCCGCCAGCCCTGTCTGAGTCTGCCCTGCCCCATCTCGTTCACCTCCCAAGCAGAATCCCCGCAGGGCCTCAGAGCAGGAGTCCCAGAGCTCTGCCCCATGCCTGGGGGATGATGCTGCAGCCAGCAGTAGTCTCGTGGTGTCCCGCTCTCCTGCCTCCCTTCCATGTCCAGGGTTCATGCCCGGGTGAGGGCTGTCTCCTCTTGGCTCCCTGGCGTTCCCAGCCCCTGGCTCAGCACGGGCAGCCAACGGGATTAACCGGCCCCATGACGGGGACAGGGAACTGCCCCACAACCCCTCTTGGAGTCTCACCTGCTGCTGCCCACTCAGCGAGCGCTGGGAGCGTGAGCCCATCCCGCCCTGGGTGGCAGCACCCAGGCACGAGGCTCGGGGCACGAGCAGAGACAGCTGAGGGGAGCAGAGCCGAGGGTAAAGTGGGGGTGGCAGCTAAGACCCACTGGGGCTGGGCTGCGGGGGGCGTGTGGGGCTGAGCCCAGACCCAGACAGTGAAGGCGCTGGGCCCGGGCCGGTGCTTGGAGTGGACTCAGCGCTGGGAGCCAGGCCCTGGGCTCTGGGCCAATCGTCGGGTTTGGGGCAGTGGCCCTGGCCCAGTTCAGAGCCAGTCGCTGGTTGCTGGAGTGCGGGCGAGACCCACATCCAACCCCCCACCCCTGTGGGCCCACGCCCAGGACGCAGGGCTGGGCAGGGCTGTGCTGACCAGGTCCCGGAGCTGCCTGGCTATGGGGGGAGAGGCACCTGCTGGTGATTCTCCCTGGGGCTGGTGCCAGTGGAAGGGGCCTGCGCCCGCCAGCACTGGGGCATGAAGCACCCGGGGTGGGGGGTGCAGAGACTCCTGGGGACCTAGACCCAAAACACCCGCTAGGAGCTGAACCCCCCAGAGCCCGGGCGTGGCTTCTGCTGCCTGCACCAGATGCTCCCTTGAACCCCCCAGGAGCTTTTGGGATGAGAACACAGAGCCGCAAGCCCCGCTCTGCACTGCCCCCATGCACACCTGTCCACACGCTCACGGTGCCCCATACCCAGCCGCCTCCTGCTCGCGCTCTGTGCATGACGCCAGCCCTTGGCCCGTTACCGTGCTGTGCCAACGACGCGCGACAGCTAATTGCATGCGGGCGGCGTGGAGGGAACTGACTCGCTGGCTCCAATCAGATTTTCAACTCAACCCACACGGATGCAGCCGCTCCCAGAGGCTGACTCTGCGACGGCTGCCCGTGCGTAAGCGACCAATCCCCATCGCGCCTGCAAGGAGCCTGGGCCGCAGACGGGTGCTGCCAGTGGGCACCCTCCAGGGTGAATACAAGACACCCCTCAGGGGTCTGCATGGATCACAGCCCCTGCCAGGACCCTGCAAACCGCTTCTCCCCCCCTCCGGCCTGGCTGCCGCGTCCACCTGCCCGGCACGCCACAGCCGGGTCCTGCTGTGACCCCCTCCCCCCGCCCTGGGGCCCATGGGCTGGCTGCAGCGCGGACGCAAAGGGCAGGAACCGCTGGCCCGGCCAAGCATGCTGCCCTTTGTGGCAGCCTGGGCGGCGCGGTGATGTCAGGCCACGGCTGTCAGGGTGCGTTTTCCACCCCGACCCTGAGCCCCTTTGCCTGTGGGGCCGGAACACGCGTCTTTGTCCAGGAATTAACGCTACTTGTTGGGGCCTTTTCTCTCGCTGCTTCCGTGTGAGATGGGAATTGGCAGGTCAACAAGCGGCACTGGCCTCTCCAGCGCAGCTGGCATGCTGCGGGGTGCTGCGGGCCAGCAGCCTGACCTCCCTGACTGACAGGCGGCAGGACAGCTGGACAAGGGAGCTCAGCCACTCGAGGGGATCCCTGACAGCGCTGTGCTGGCACGGCCAGGGCTCACAGCCACTCCGCTGGCACCCACAAAGAGCTCAACGGCCTGGGATTCAATAGGCAAAGAATAGCCCCTTGCTTGGAGACAGGCCGCTGGGGGTCACGGGAAAGAGCTGACTACGGCCACTCCAGAGAGTCCTGGAGCAGAGTCTGGGGTGGGGGTGGGAAAGGACTTGGGAGGGCCCAGGGGGAGCAGAGATGGGGGAGGGGGAGCCTGCCCCCCGTGAAGTAGCCCCACGTGGTGCTTGCCACTCCCTACCTCAGCACTAGCAGCTCTGCAGGGGCTGTAACCATCCCCTGGGGACCAGCAGCCCCAGGGTTGGAGGGCAGCTGTCACCGCCGTGGGGCAGAACCCACCCTGGCACTAACCGGCCCCTTGCTGCCCCCAGCCCCGAGCCAGGAGCACGTGGGCCATGGCCGAGGGCTGCCCTCTACCCACCAGGCATCGCTGGGCAGGGCGAGGTCCCGGGCAGAGGCTAGGGCGCAGCACCCCCTGCAAACGCCCGGGATGGGGGGAAGGGGGGCCGTGTCACTGTCTGCGTCTGCCAGGAGATGGGGAAATGGCTCCGTGTCACTATGGAAACTGGAAACTGACTCCGTCACCCACCAAGGGGAACTGAGGAGTGTGACGAGTCCCGAGGGGGGATCATGATGAGCGCAGCCCCCCCCCCAGGTCCACAGGGCAGCCCCCCACCTCCAGTGCCCAGCGTGCAGCCCCTCCAATGAACGAGCAGTGACCCCCAATGATCCCCCTCAGACCGGGCCCACCGGAATGTGGACGGAGATATCTCCCCCTCCCCACACTGGGCCTGGCCCCGTGAGCTCCCAGCCCGGCCCTCGCCCCGTATCGCCAGCCCGGCCGCATCGCTGCTGTGGGGTGATGCCGAGCCCCGAGCCTGCCAGAACCAGCAGCCGTGACTCAGAGGCGCATCCAGACTCAGGGGTGCAGCTGGCACCACGATGGCTGAGGGGGCCTCCTGTGGGCACGGCAGCCCTTGCCCGAGCCCCTCTCTGTGCCAGGGCTGGGCAGTGCCAGCTGGACATGCTGTGTCCTGGGGGTGCTCCGTGTGTGAGCTACAGGCAGGACGGGGTGCTGGGTACCACTCGCCATAGCCCTGCGCTCTGATACCCAGGAGCCTGTGTCGCCTTGTGGGGTCTCTGCCAGAATCGGGCTCTGGCTCTGGGGGGCACAAACCTACCCCTCCCCCAGGACTGGACTCGGCCCTGACCCAGTCCCTAACCAGCTCCTCATGCTAGCCCTGACTTTGACCTTTGACCTGGACTGCAGAGTTGAGCTGGGGGGAGGCATGCCCTCCCCATAGCACAGACCCTCTGGCGTTCCTAGTGCATCAGTTGGCCCCGCCTGGTGTGCACGTCTGGATGTGAGAGTGTGCACAAGTGTGGGTGGGTGTGAAGGTGGCGCTGCGTGTCCATGTTCCTGAGGTCTGAGTGTGCACGTGCAAGCAGGGGTGAACAAGCATGCGTACAACTGTGTGCGTGTGTTTGTGAGTGTCTCTGTAGAAACATGTGTGTATCTGTAGTGGGTGTGCACACATGGGCGTGTGTGTGTGCATGCATCTGTGGTCATGCGTGTGTGTCTGTGGCCATGCGAGTCTGTGTACATGTGTGTCTGTGTGTCCCCCTGTCTATGCGCATGCCCAGGGGGCTGCTCTCAGCTCCCTCCTCTCCCTGCTCTAGGCCTGACGGACAATGATCCTGCCCTGCTGGAGCCGGACATGCATTAACTGCCCTTGGTGGCTGCAGCCCTGGTGTGACAATGCGGTTCTGGCGGAACCCAACTGAGAGTGCCAACTCAGGACAAATTGCTCAAACAGGGCAGTTACAGCCCAAGGCTAGGGTTTTTTCCACCTCTAAGGCAAACCAAACCAGCCAGACTAGGAGGACTTCGGTCTCACCCCACTGGCTAACCGCAAGTCTCACAAGCAATCTCCTTAGACACTCCAGTTTCCCAGTATTACCACCAGTGCCACTCGTTATGGGGACAAATGATTATGAAAACCAATACCCCAGTAAAAGAAAAAGGTTCTCCTGATCCCAAAGGACCAAGCCCCAGACCCAGGTCAATATACAAATCAGATCTTACCCACAAATCACGCTGCTGCCAATCCTTTAGAATCTAAAATCTAAAGGTTTATTCATAAAAGGAAAAAGATAGAGATGAGAGTTAGAATTGGTTAAATGGAATCAATTACATACAGTAATGGCAAAGTTCTTGGTTCAGGCTTGCAGCAGCGATAGAATGAACTGCAGGTTCAAATCAAGTCTCTGGAATACATCCCCCGCTGGGATGGGTCCTCAGTCCTTTGTTCAAAGCTTCAGCTTGTAGCAAAGTTCCTCCAGAGGTATGAAGCAGGATTGAAGACAAGATGGAGATGAGGCATCAGCCTTATATAGTCTTTTCCAGGTGTAGGAACACCTCTTTGTTCTTGCTGTGGAAAATTACAGCAAAATGGAGTCTGGAGTCACATGGGCCAGTTCCTGCATACTTTGCTAAGTCTCAAGGCATATTTGCCTTCTCTCAATGGGTCCATTGTATAGCTGATGGTCCTTAATGGGCCATCAAGCAGGCTAGGCAGAGCTAACACCCGTTTGTCTGGGATGTCACCCAGCAGCATAGCATAAGTTTGCCATACAGACAGTATAGAGCCAATATTCATAACTTCAACTACAAAATTGATACACACATATAGACAGCATAATCATAACCAGTAAACCATAACCTTGTCTTAGACACCTCATTTGACCCCCTTTATACAAGCTTTGCGTGCCACTACAGGACCTTGGTGGGAACAATGATCTATATGGTCCCAGATTATATAAATAACGTCACACCTGGTCAGCCCTGCTGGTGCTCCTACATGCCCAGGGCCCCGGCGGGGCTGCGCTGCAGGGACACTGCACCAGAGCAGCGTGGAGGAGCCGGGCCTGAGTTTCCGGGTTCGGGGAGTCATCCCACACTACGCCACTGGCCCTGTGTCAAACCACAGGCGGGGCCGTGCCCCTCATGGAGCGCCAAGCACAGCTGAAGATAACCAGTGAGTCAGGGTCAGCTGAGACAGAACCCAGGAGTCCTGGCTCCCAGACCCCCCCTCACTATAACCCACTACAGGGCCACCCAGAGGATTCAGGGGGCCCAGGGTCTTCGGTGGCGGGAGGGGGGGCTCTGCCGCCGAATTGCTGCCAAAGACCCGGCGCGTCCCAGAGTGGAAGGACTCCCCGCTGCCGAATTGCCGCCAAAGACCTGGAGCGGAAGAAGCTCCGGGGGCCCGGGCCCCACGAGAGTTTTCCGGGGGCCCGGGCCCCACGAGAGTTTTCCGGGGCCCCCGGAGCGAGTGAAGGACCTCGCTCTAGGGGCCTTGAAAAACTCTTGTGGGGGCCCCTGCGGGGCCCGAGGCCTGGGGCAAATTGCCCCACTTGCCCCCACCTCTGGGCGGCCCTGACCCACTAGACCCCCCTTCCCAGATCCCGCCTTCCCCCCAGGGGTCCATTAGAGGCATTTGTGGTTAATTATTGCCACCTGCTTCCTCTGGCAGCGGCACCTCCCCCCTCCCAGGGCTGGGACCCAGGGTGGCTAATTGGCTCCCAGTCCTGGGCCGGGGAGTGGGGCTGTGGGCTGCAGAAAGGCCAGAGCGCCAGTGAGCGAGAGCAGCTAGTGGGGCATGAGCCGCCTGGCCCAGCCCAGGGTGAGTTTTGCAGGGGGCTGTTGGGGGGAGCTGGAGCTGTGTGGAGGGGAGTGGCAGGGGCTGGGGCAGCAGCGGAGGGCACACTGGTGGGGGCTGGGGCCATGGCTGGTTGTTGTACTTAAAGTGCTGCACAGGATCTTTTCAGGGGGAATAAGACAAAACGCCACATTTATTAGTGATACATGTATTCATTAACACTGTATCATATGCATATAATATATTACACTTACACTCACAAACACACTCCGTCTTGTTGTTACCAATTAGTTGCTCCCCTTAACTGCACTGGCCAGGTGAGTTAGATGGGGGAGGGGGTGGAGCCGGGCTTCTGGCGATCCGGATCGATGCTCCCATGTTGACAAGACGAGACCCGGGGTCCTCTGCAAGACACCTCACTTTTATAGCAGCTTTTCTCTTATGCAAATCTATACCAGATTTAAACTTTGTGTCTGTGTCCATTGGTCCTTTGTGCTGCTTTCTTTTGAGTGTTGTCCCAATGCTGCAAAGAGGGTGTTTCCAAAAGAAGGTGCTTGCTTCTAACCCCTGAGGCTTGTCTTTAATGAGCCCACTTGACACGTTTTGTTGTCCTTGGGTCTGGCTCCCAGCCCCTCTCCAACAGTTGAGGCTGTCTGGAGGTGCTGCCTTCCATGCCTTGCTCATCCACACCTCATTCATTCAACAGGGCAATTGATTAAGGGGGGGGGGGGGGATAACTCTTGTTCTACTGCTAGCAAAAAGAAAATTTTCTTCTATCTTATTCTATCCTTAGGGGCTATAATATTATACCAAGGGCAATGCAAAGTTTCTAAATGAGGCTTTGATACAAAGTCCCATGAAAACAGAGGTCACACGTGGGTAGACCCACCACAAGGTTATATGAAGAGGCACAATGTGAAGTCATATGAAAATTATCAGAGATTTATCTACATGGTGGGGCAGCGGCAGGGGGCCATGGCAGGGGCGGGGGCCATGGCTGGGGGGGCACTGGTGGGGGGATGTGGTTGGGGGGGCACCAGTGCGGGGTGGCGGCTGGGGGGGCGCCAGTGGGGGGCTGTGTTTGGGGGGAGGACGCCAGTGTGGGGGCATCGGCGGGGGACTGTGTCTGTGTCTCGCTGTGTTAGTTTACTGCCGGGCTAGGGTGGTGCCCTGAACTGGGCTGGCGGGCACTGCCGGTTGGGATCGAGGGGCACCGGCAGAGCTGATGGTACTGGGCAGGGAGAACTGGATCTCTGCTGGGGGCGGGGGGCAGAGTCAGGGGCTGCCCAGGATACCAGCCCAGCTGATGCCCATGACCCCTGGCTCTGGCAGGGGCTGTGTGGCACCGAGATGGCTCTCACAGGGGCTGCAGCATGGATGACTCCTGCCCCTAGGCCTGGCTGCTCTGAGGACAGCCGCTGAGGTGCCTCCGGGCGGGTCTAGGCCTGAAGGCTGGGCCCCTCTTTTTGGTGGTGGGGGCCGTGAGGCCAGAGACGCGCCAGGCCTCGGGCACTGCTGGGCAGAGGGGGTTGGAAACGATGGACCCCTGGCAAAGCCAGTGCTCTGGGATCGTGGGGCATCAATCCCCACTCACTAAAGGCAGGTGGGACCTGCACCAGCCTGTCCTTCGGCACTGAATGGCCCCCCCAGCTAGTGGGAGGGAGCAGCAGGCTGGGACTGGCTCTGCCCTGGGCCCTGTTCGGGGGAGGCAGGTCACTGATCTTTCCTGGTGGCCAAGGACGGAAGCCGGATGCTCCTGGCCATGCCCTGTTCCCCATGGCTCAGGCTGTGCCCAGCCCCCAGGTCAGCGTGTGGGTACCTGAGTGTAGGACACCATGTGCGTCAGTCAGTGACTACATGTTCTGTGTGTGTGTGTGTGTGTCCCGACTTGCTGCGTGTCTGGCCACACAACCGGTGCCAGTGCACGTGTGAGCGCCCCATGGCTGTTCCATGTATGTCTGGGAGCGCCATGTGTATATGCTTGCACGGGTACTTGTGTGTCTGTGCGTGGTGCACGGGGAGGCACATTCCCAGCCCGTGTTTGCTGGAGCCAGGCTCCGTCGTGCTTCCTGATGGGCACCGTGGCAGGCACTCGCCAGGCTGGAGGATCCCGGCTTTCAGTAGCAGCACCCGCGGCCGTGCCAAGGGCCGGTGCTGTGTCTCTCCGAGCCGGTTCTCTGATCTGGCTGCTGGTTCCGTTTGATCTTCCCCAGGTGCACGAGCTCTAACAAGCCTCCTTAGCCAACGGCAGCCACCCGCTGCCTGCCTCGCCCAGCGCCCCACCGCCTGCTGGGGCCACGCCAGCTCCAGGCTCCCGGGCCCCCAGCGAGAGCCGGGCTCTGGGACCCCTCAGCCCCTGGGCCAAGCTGGGATTGCACCCGCAGCCACCCATGGGCGGCAGCCGGCAGGTGGAGGAGAGGCAGATACGTGCATAGGAGTCCTGGCCCCGGCTGGATCCACTGCCCACCGCAGCAGCCCTCAGGCCTTGCAGGCGAGAGCCGTGACCCGGCCGGCCTGTGGCCGGCAGCACTTAGAGCTGCCAGCACATCAATGCGCTGAATTATTTAGCGTGGGCGCGGTGACAGCAGCTCCGTCCAGAATGCTGGAGCCGGTCGCGGGCAGGGCCGGGCGGAGCCGGTCGCATGCACAGGGTCCCTCTCACCAGACCGACTCTCTGTGAGACAGAGGGTGTGTGCCATGACTGCTGGCTGGGGAGCACATGCGTGTTCAGACTGTCACGCGTGCTGCTGGGGAGGACACGGTGGCCCATCTCTTTGGGAGGCAGGGCTGGGGCTGGCTCCCCACCTAGGGGCTGCTTAGACAGGTCCAGGGCGTACCCCGCATCATAACATAGCAACAGGGGGTGCCTTCCCTCAGCCCCCCGCCCCCCGGGGACCCTCTGCAGGCCGGACCAGCCCTGGCATTAGCCTAACTGGCCACCAGAGGGCCAAGAGGCCCCTGCCAAGCCTTTGCCCCACAACCACTCAAAGGGCATCACCACTGTATGGGGCAGCCCTGTGCCCCCTTCCTCCCCACCCCCGCTTGGTGGGGCTGGGTGCCCGGGCTGGAGGCAGAGGAAACGGCCTGGAGCTGCCTCCACCACACGCAGAGAATGGCCCCGTCCTGGCGCCCCGGGGCAGGGCAGCCCTCAGTCCGTGGGGAGGGGGCTACCCTCCTAGGGCCTGGGAGCCGCTGGAGCCTGGGCGGGCGCAGCCTCTGCCGAGCGGCTCGGGCTCGGTGCGGCTGTGGAGCGAAGGGGCCATTTGTTTTCGTTTGGGCCCCCGCTGGGCCGCCGCCTTGCTCAGGCGAGCGCTGATCTATGGCTGCCGTCCCCCCGCGCGCAGCAGGGCTCTCTAAAAAGCCTCTTATAAGCGCTGCATTATTAAAAATCCCCCGCGCCATCACTCACGGCCCGGCTCCGAGCGGGGCGCAGGCGCTGGAGCACAGCCATTAATATTTCAGGGCCTGAAAGCGCCTCCCGGCTTTATTTGTTATTTCCCAGTCGCTCTCAGCCACGGAACCCCTGGTGTTTTTTGCCTCTCGGTGACGCTGACGGGGCCACACCCAGCCCATGAACGCCTGGGCCCCTTGGCCTGGCCCCAGGACGGCTGCTCAGCTGGGCTGGATCCCAGAAACTCCTGGCCCTGCAGCCGCAGGGTGCCAGAAAGGCTGGGGCCTATGGAGGTAACACCAGCTAAAGGGCCTGGCTGGGCAGCTCCAGGGGGGCCGGGCAGAGCTCCCCCCCAGCAGGTGCTGCAACCTTCTCACCCTGGCTGGGGAAATATCACCCCCCCCCAGGGGAGGGGTGTGCTCAGAGCACATGGCAGGGAGGCCCAGAGGACACCTGGGTTCCAGGTCTTGTGCTGGTCACATGACCTCCTGGGTGCCTCAGTTTCCTCTCTGCGCTGTGGCTGAGGCCACCCCTCCGCCTGTGGGGTGTGATGCTTGTGGATTAACCTGGCGCTGGTGCTGCTCTTTGGAGGTGAACAGAGCACAGCGGGTCATCGTCACAATGCAGCGCTCCCGGTTCCGGCACCCCACCCACCTCCGGGTGCCCCCCCGCCACCAAAGCCTCCGTCACTTGGGGAGGGCTCTGCACCGAGCCCCAATTCCCCCCCAGTCTGCCTGCCAGAACCCCAGAGCCGTGTGTGTGTGTGTGGGGGGGGGGGGGGATGATGCATGGGAGGTAGAGCTCCCAGACAAAGGCCTTAGGCAGCGGGGGGCCTCTACTGAGGATGGGGGGTAATCGACCAGGGACAGGACCCCACACTGGGGGGGCTGTGAGATGGGGCGGGTTTAGCAGCAGGGACAGGGGCCCCAGCGCTGGGACAGGGCAGAACCCCAGGCCGTAGCCTGTGTGGGTCGGTCCTGCCCCACCCTCTGGGCATTGCCAAGCTGTGGCGCCCCCAGGCTCAGCTGGCGCTGGGTGAGGAGGCCTGTCCCT